>NC_073706.1:38709229-39009229 GCF_023634085.1 Falco cherrug | reverse complement strand
GATCAGTGGGCACATCGTAGGGAAGTGGGCACGGGCAGCCAGATTGCCCAAAGCTGAAGAACCATCAGGGGGTTCCGGTGACTGCATCAGAACCAGACTGAGAGGCCTGGGGAATCCGCCCTAGCGGATCCACTGGTTAAATTAAAGCTGGGGACTAGAGAAAAAGGAGGTGGGATTTTTAGTGAATACAAAACCAACTTATTTGGTGTTAAACTTCAGCGAGAAAAGAATTTATTACAGTTGTGGGAGCTACTGGCCGCCAGGAAAAAGCATTGTGAAACCTCTGAAGTACAAATTAAGAAAAAAAAATCAGAATGCCATTTCACCAAAATCTTTAACCAGGTATATCCGGGAGTAAACTCCAGGCAAGGCGAAAAATGCTTTACCTGTTACAGCAGAAATGAAAAGGGGGGCCTGCCCAGTTCGGGTAAAACAGTATCCCTTGGTCAGCAGGGCTGTGGGGGATATTGGCACAAAAACTGAAATAAAACGCACTGTGTAGTGGTTCTACTACCAATGTAAATCTGTGTGTTTTGCCATGGCAGCGACTTGTTATGGGATGCGCAGATGAAACTCTGCATTGACAACAAAGTACAAGGAATAAGGTTGGTCAAGTGCCTCCTACCGTAGTCAAGGGCAAGACTGGGTTGGCCTCTGTGTTTGCCACCAAGAAGAATCTTGAATTCTGCTGTTGGCTGCAAGCCAGTAGGTGCCGAGTGGTGGGAACATGTGCCATGCCAGACCTTGATGTGAGGAATGGCCCCCGCTGTTGTAAGAGGGTCACCCAGGAAGGAAGAACGTCACAAGACCCATTGGGGCACTGACTCATAGTATAAATATTTAGACTGACAAAATTGTAGGGAGAACATGAATCAAATGGGGACAATTGGAGAAGAAAAATATCCAGGGCAACCATGACAAACTGATTTCTCAGAACTCCCAAGAAAAGGGGGGTCTTGATACCTGCTGGTCATGACGGATGCCTTTTTAGGGTGGCCAGAAACACACCCTTGCTGAACCAATAAAGCCAAAGCAGTAACCAAAGCACTATTATAAGAAATAGTACCGTGATTTGGGGTTCCAGCAGTAATCTCATCAGACTGGGGGCATTAGCAAAAAAGGTTGCACTTGCTATCCAATACTCAGCAGTGGATACAATCTGTAGCCACAGGAATGTTAAGGGAAGGTGTCCCCTACAAGAAATGGGTTTCTGCCTTGAACTAGCAAACATCTCTGTGCTTAAAGAGAAGCCTTTTTGCCTTGATGGAGATAATTTACTCTGTATTCTGTATTTATGCTGTATTCTGAATGTGGAAATTGGCTGGGACTAGGAGGCTGGCTTAAAGGCATTTTGCAAACAGGATTATTATTTTTGATCATTATTGTAATAATAGTTTTTTGATCAAAACCAGCCAAAATTATTTGTAAGCATTAGGCATATCTGAAGAGAATGCCTTTATTTGAATCAGCAGTTAAGGTGTAGTTTAGTCTGATGCTGTGGTTTTATCTGCTTCTGGTGAATTTTTGAAGTGATGAAATCAGAGATACTAAGAGTTATGAGGTAGTAAGGTAATAATCTAAGTAAGGGTGCTGTCTTTTATATCCACAAGTGCAATATGCTTTTATGTAGCAGAGAGAAACTTTGACAATAATGTTGCTTGAGCAAGATGTGCATGTGACAACTTGGGAAAAGGGATATCACAACTGGAGCGCAACAGTGTTTCTATGTCTGGCAGAGTGAAATCTTTCAAGACCTGAGTTTAGACAGTCTAAAATAAATTGTCAGTATTCAAAAAACCCATCTTAAGCCTCTTTTGCTTACATAGTGTTATGGAAGTCAACTGCTATTGTAGATAATTAATGATTTTTTAATACATATTAACAAATACTACTATTTTAACTTGAGGCAGTTGAGTGAGAAATACTCACGTGTAGCATTTGAGGGAATGTCAGCATAAATCACACTTACAGTAAGACTGCATTTTTAATTACTGTACTCATTAAGATTCAATGATGCCATAAGGCTAAGGCCTTATATCACAGATTGGTTCTGAACTAAAAGGTGTGTGCACATGTAGTTACGCACATTTGTGTTATTTTCCTTAATTGGCTACAAAATAATATAATTAGGTTGGGGACTAGATCTTGGGAATTTACCTATTATACTTCTGTTTGTTAAGGAACGTGCATAACACAGAACCCATGTAGGCTTGGCTTGTGGCACAGTTGTCAAATTTAGCATAGACATTCAGACAGATAAGCAACGTACTCTTCTTGTGTGTATCACCTACAAGCCATTATGGCTTAGTGTGTAAATCTGTACGCAACTATTGAAAAATCCCCTTATGAATGTATATAGCTTAGAACTAATTTTTTCCCTTTGTTAATTCTTTGATATCAATGAGGAATTCTTCAGAAAATGTATGGATTGGTTGGTTGCATAAGGGCAGTTGTTATTTGGACAGAAAATTGTTAATGGTCAGGGATTTTCCACTAAAATATTTGCAAATATTCCTAGTCAAACATCAGTTTGGTTTCTTTTTGGGTTTTGAGCTTGCATTAGTCCATGTTCAGAACTTTAAAATTACCTTTGAATTTTTTAAACTTTTTATATCACTGGAACAGAAAGAGCATCTAAATTAAAGCTTCAAGCTAACTTTATTTTTCAAGTATTTCAGGAATTATACTTCTGAACTGAGATTTTATAAGTTGGCTGTGTATTTTCCTGTGTTAAAATGCTGTTATTGAAAATGGTCAACCAAGCCTATGTCGCCCAAAATAAAAACGGGGGAATTGTGGATAACTGGCTAGCTGAAAAGGGTCACATAGACATAGTCCAGCTGGCTGAACAAAAGTGCGCATCGCTCTCAGCTTATCTGAAGTAAAGCAAAATACACTGTCTTTGGCTGTCCTTGTTACACAGTAACAGGAAGATTTTGGTGGGAAAAGAATGTTGCAGGTGGGAACAGAAAACTACAGAAGAGAAACAAGGGGCGGGCTTGGTATTTAGGCAACTAACCAATAATGAGCTTAACTTTTGTAATATGTATGAGCTAATTATAACAAGGCATAAAAGGTGACTGTAAGGGACAATAAACGAAGTCTGCTGATCACTCATATTGAGTGACTGTGTCTTCCCTCCGTCGCAACAGGAAGGAACATCAGGAATACTATCTCAAGAAATAAGGGAAATAATAGGCAAAACCAGCCTCACCACTCAGTTTGAAAAACATCACCAGGCTTGGTGACAACTAGTAAACTTCACCTACAACCCACAACAGGAGCAAACTGAAGCATATGTGCTCCCAATTAGTGCAGCAAAAGAACAGGCAATCTTTCCCGTTGCGACACTAGGAGCCATACACCAGAAAGTCACTGTCAGACCCCTAGGCCATAATGTTTGGGCAAGTTATGGTCAGACCAAAGGCAAGTGGCAGTCAATGAACATGGAATGAACATGTTCCCCAGGGAACAACTGGGATACATCTGTGAAAACGCAGTAATAAGAGAATGAAGATCTGTGTTTAGATATCAAAAAGGCTATGCGTGCTTTTGAAATGTTTCCACATATTAAAGCCCAGCCACAAATATTTTATGTAGGAAATGGATGCACATGTGTTACAACTTCTTCTGGTAACAAGAGTATTGATAATTGTCATGAAATGGCAAATGGTACTAAATTTTGTATGTATAATTTTACTAGAATTGTAGGCTGTGACTTTGGTTATGTTGTTCCTGTAACTACCAGACAGTTAATTGGAACTGATTATACCCTGTATCATGATATACCTAAATTAAAAATAGGCATGAACATTAGCCTCTTCAAAGCAATGCTTAGACACCCCAACATAGAAAGACTGGTCCAAGAAATAAACAGAACGGCCCAACACATGCTTCGACAGGAGAAACGTGACTCTGAAAATATAAAATCCATCTTTAGCCGATGCAGAACAAGTTGGAGAACATCACTGGTGGGACACCTTTGCAGGCCATTCCCCCAAAGCAACACAAGTATTCTACTATTTAATACATCCCATGTTAAGTCATGTTGGAAGGAATGATCCTGTTATCTCTCTTAAACGTCTGTCTGTGGTATAAACTAAGTATCATAGTCAGAAGAACACAAATAATGTGATCAATGATGCATGTCTACCAAAACCCTTTGTCTTCAGAACTTGACAAAAGACTTCCCAAGTCCTAAGAAAAAGGGGGAATGAAACAGAGCAAGGTCTTGAAAGATTATTCGGGATGAGTTTGGTACCATGCTCTGGGGGATGCTCTGTTTATGTTGAGATATAACAGAGACGGCACGGCCTGTTCTGTTCTGCTGATGCTACTGAAGTAAGAGACAGGAGAAATGTACTCTGAGCAATCTAGCAGTCATAAATAAAGATAAGGTGGGCATTTGAAGGAGATGAGAAGGCCATGAGTCAGGAGGCTTTGCAAGCTCCAGCCAAAGAACGGAACGACCACCCAAAAGTCTCCCCAAAAGACAATTCTAGAAGACTCCACTTCAAGCTCCACCTAAACCCCATCTATTATGAATATGATGATTAGATGTCAAAATCAAATGAATATGTATGTAAAGATGTTGTAACCTCTCGTGAAAACTGTATAAATTACCTGACTTTTCACTGAAAACTTTGGGGCTAGTTTGTCTGGTGCAAACTGGCTAGCTCCCCAGCATTGCACGAAATAAATACCTTTGCTGCTTAAAGACAAAATTCATCTCTGAGCAGTTACTCTGTGCCGTTTTGGCATCACCCTCCTAGAGAACTGCAGAGCTGTGGACTTTCAGAAACACCGGGGCACAACGCTTGGCCAGCCTGAAATGTTCAGGAGGCTCTCAGCAGTAGAAACCGTTCTGACTTTACAGCAAGGCTGACCACACTTGCGAGTTTTCTTTTGCATGCTCACACCTGCAAGCCAAACCAGAACAGCTGCACACACAGCAGAGCAATTGCTCAGCACATCTACACCAACAGAGCTCTCCTAAAGCACACCTGGAGCCACTCATACCCCAAGTCAACATCTACAGCGGAACCTGGCCACAAGCTTTGACACAATGTCATTTTGGGGTCAAACTGATGCACACCAAAAAATTAGTAAAACACACCTCCTTCTCTGCCACGTCAGGTATCGTGCTCCTTCAGTTGAGCTGTAACTGTTACATTATTTCCCAAATGCAAAGCCAAACAGAGAAAATATAACCAAGCATGCTCCTTAAAAAGCACAGGCAACTGTTCATTGTGTGTGACCAAGGGATGATGTGACCACGGCCCTTCAAACTTGCGGGATGCCTAGGCGGGACTAAACAGTGCTTGCAAACAAAGAACATGCCTGCTCGTTAAGACAGGCTGGTCAAGTTTACCACCAAAACTCTACATCAGCATTTGCCAACCCTGTCCAGCTTTGGGTCGCCAGAGCCACACTCAGTTCACTTGAAAGCATCTCCTAGTAGCAGTATCAAGCTCAGAACTGTACCTCCCAGATGCCTACGTGGAAGAAAACTCAAACTGTGCCCCCTTCTCCTTAAGCTGGGTTACAGCTTGTGACAGGAATTTCATCCCACTGCTTGGAAAAGCTCCAAGGCTGCAGCTGAAGGGAACTGGAGTTCCCTGCGTCTCAGAGTAATTCTAGAGCTAAAGTGGTGACAGACATCAGCTCTAGATCAGACGATACATGCCAGCACTCACCACTGACCCAGGGTGGCAACCTCCTTCTGTCCTACCCAAAGGTTTCAAACCCAACACACTGTCTTCCTACGGCAGGAAGCTTTTAATTTTTTACTTTTTAATTTTTTACAAATTTATAATTCGTAACACCGTTAACGCATTCCTTGAGACGGGACTACAGATACATTATGCAGACCACCAACCTGCCGTTTGGAAGCACTGGAGCTTTATGGTGAGAAATTTTTTCTACAACAGAGCGAGCAATGGTGAATAAATAAGACTGAGACAGGGTCCTTTTCCTCGAGGGAAAAGCACGCAACACATCAGCGATTGTTGAACAGACGGGCAGAATTCTCAGAAAAAGCAACCCCTAACTCTTAACAAGAAAAAGAAGGTCATTCCTCTTAATAAAAGCACAGCTGTGCTGAAACAAGTCAACACAATGTACTCACCTGTCCTCCTCCCAGATGAAGGCATATAAGCAACATGTTTCTCTGGAAATGACACGCTTAGGGCATCAGGTTTTCTTACCCCATCCTTTCATGGCATCACCTTTAAAAAACACCAAGAAAAGGTCAGTTGTGGTGTTGGCTTGGGAGATTCCCATGCCTGGGGGGAGTCAGGAATTCCACAGTAGTAAGTGCCTCTTTGGACACAGACTTTCCTGAGGTGCTCCCCACCTCCAGACAACTCCCTGGACCCCGAGTGGCACGTACAGGTGCAAGGAGGAAAAGAACGTCAGGGAACAGACCAGAGGCGTTAGGGAAAGGCGGGGGGGGGGGCGGGGGGGGGGGGGGCGGGGGGGGGGGCGGGGCGGGGGAAGAGAAGAAGAAAACCTAAAAAGAGACAGGGATACAGATGAGGACAGAGATGTAAAGGGAAAACCAGCCCTGGGCTGCAGGACAGAGGCGGAGGATGAAGAAAAGGGGAGAATGAGAGGGAGTGGGACACAAGCAGAGAGAGTAAAAGAGAAGGGAGCAGCAGAATGAGAGAGAAAGACAGAAGGGAAGAGGGAGCAGGACAGAAGAATAGGATGGAGAGCTACAGGGAATCAAAACACGATGGGTTTGTATGGCAAGGTTTGGGGAGGAGGAGGAAAAGGAGGAGAAAGAAGAAGAAACAACTGTGTGATCAACTGACCGCAGCTGCCGTTCCCCATCCCCCTGCGGGGAGGAGACAGGGAAATCGGCAGTAAAGTTAAGCCCCGTAGAAATGGGGGCTGGAGGGAAGGTGTTCTGAAGATTTGCTTTTCCGGCACGTTCTCCTGCTCTGACTTGACTGCTAATCAATCGCGCTGATTTCCCCAGGTTCAGTCTGTTTCGCCCACGGAGGTAATGGCGGAGTGACCTCCCCATCCTTGTGCCCACTCGTGAGCTTTTTGTTATATTCTGTCCCCCCTGTCCAGCGGAGGAGGGGGAGCGGTAAGAGCAGCTTCGGTCCAGCCCGGGTCACCCCCACACAAAATCACAGCGGCACAGGGAAGGGGAGGGGGGGCAGAGGAGGGGCAGGGGGCGCCTGGGGCACACAAGAGGGGAGACAGGGTCCCACGGACCAGGACTCACCACAGCTCTCGCTTTGGTACCGCTGCGAAAATGTGCCAGTTCAGACGCGCCTTTCCCCCTCTCCTCTCCCTCCCTCCCTCCCGCAGAACGCCGGCCGCTCGGCTCCCCCACCCCCGGTAACCCCCGGGTGTCTCACAGCTGTTCCTCGCAAGACGCGGCCTCCCGGACACGGCGCGTCGCTCCCTCGCGCACCGGGGGCCGCCCCAGGCTGTGGGTGACACACGGACCCCGCGGGTGACACACGGACCCCGCTGTGCACGCTGGCACCCGGCTGCTGCGGGGCTGGTCCCCCCCCACCGCAGGGCCAGGCCCTCTGTGCCCGCAGCAGGAGGCAGCTGCTGCCCGCCTGCCCTCGGGTTCCTTCTCCTTCGCCTCGCCCCGGCCGGCCCGGCTCCTGCCCACACCGGGCCGTGCCCCCGCTGCCCTCCCGCACCCGCGCCGCGGGGGGCGAGGCCGGGCAGGGACAAACCCCGCCAGCCCGAGGCGGCGCGGCCCCCGGCAGAGGGACAGAAGCGCAGGGGGCCGTGACCGGCGCCGCTCGGCCCCGCCCGGAGCCGCTCCTGCCGCAGGCCCTTCCCGAGCGGCAGCGGGGGGCCGGCTGGCCGCCGCCACGGCAGCGCCGGGGGCACCTGGGGCTGGGGCCCGGCTGCGGGGGAGATGCTGCAGCGGGGGCAGCGGCGCGGGGCGAGCGGGGCCGCGGCAGGCTCGGGGGTCTGGCGAGCTGGGGAGGCGCCGGCGCCCGGGGGGCGGCCTCCTGCTTCCCCGCCTCCCCCCCCTCAGCCCCCGGACCCTCCGGGGCTCCCGCACCCGGCTCGCGGTCGGCTGGAGTCCCCCGTGCCGCCCCCCGAGGCGGCCGGCGGGCAGGAGACACCCCCACGCCCCCCGCAGGGTCCGCTCGCCTCCCCTGCGCCCCCGCACCCCCCGCCGGGCTCGCCCCCCGCAGCAAAGCGCCCCCCGCGCCGCGCCGGCAGCCCGGGCCCCGCCGCTCCGGCCCGCAGCGCCGCCAGCCCCCGGCACGGCCCGGGCAGCGCGGCCGCAGCCCAGTGCCGGCAGCCGGCACCGCCCGGCGCTCCCGGCACAGCGCGGCCGCCCCCCGGCAGCGCAGCCCCCGGCCCCCCGCGCAGCCCCGCGCCCCCCAGCGCGGCTCCGGCCCCGCTCCCCGCCCCGGCCCGGGCCCCGCCGCCCCCCCGGCGCTCTCCCCCCGCGCCCGCCGCTCGCCGCCCCGGCCCCCGCTCACCTGCCCCGGCGCGGCCGCGGCCCGGCGGCGCTCAGCGGCCGCTCCGCTCCCCGCCCCGGCCCCGCCGCCGGCAGCCGCCCCGCTACAGGGAGGGGCCGCCGCCGCCGGCCCCGCTGCCCGCCCCGGGGTCCCCCCGCCCCGGCCCTCAGCCGGAGCCCCGCGGGGAAAGGGGCCCTGGCCCGACCCCTCCCCCGGGCTCCTCGCAGCCCCTCGCCCGGCGCCGGGGGGTTACTCGGGGCACGGGGAGCGAGCCCCGGGAGCGAGCCCGCTGCGGGGCTGGGGGCCCCCGCGCCCCCCCCTGCCCCGGGACGCCTCGGCCGGCGTTCCCCGAGCCGCGCTCGCCGTTCCGGGGGGCTCTGCGACGCTCCCCTCCGTGCCCGCGCCGGGACGGGCTCCCCAGGGCACGGACCCCCCCGGCATGTGGGCACATGAAGGAGACCCCAGCGGGGTGCAGAGGGGCTGGGGCGGGTGCGGGGCGGGTGCGGGGCAGGGGGCAGCTGAGCTGAAGGGGGAGCCGGGAGCCAGGTGAACTCCTGAAATCCCCGTGGGGCCGCGGGACAAGGTGGCACCGTCATCGCAATCCAGGCTCACCGACCCCAAAAGGGGGGTCCTAATATAATACCTGCTGGTCATGCAGGAGGTATTGAGGATGCCTTTTCAGGGTGGCCCGAAGCATGCCCTTGCCGAACCAACAAAGCTAAAGAAGTAACCAAAGTACTATTACAAGAAAGAGTACAGAGATTTGGGGTTCCAGCAGTAATCTCATCCGACTGGGGGCCACACTTCATTGAAAAAGTCATTCTGCAAGTTATTAAATTTTTAGGAATAGACTGGCAGTTACACACCCCATATAATCCACAAGCAAGTGGTCAAGTGGAAAATGAACCACCTAATTAAGCCGCAAATTGTAAAACCTGGACAGGAGGCTGGTTTATCTTGACCTCAGTCATTGCCTCTGACGCGCCTGAGAATTAGAACCAAGCCCAGAGCTAAAGAAGGGCTAAGTTCTTTTGAGATATTGTATAGGAGACCTTATAGTATACAAACAGGAGCAGAGCGTCAGCCCGAGTTGAGAATGAAGTACTTACTGATTATGGAAGAAGCATGCAGAAACAGCTTCGAGACGTAGTTTTAGGAACTGGAGCTCCAGGTCTTGATGGACCTGTGCATAACATGGAGCCAGGAGATTATGTATGTGTCAGACCTCTTTCAGGTTCACCTCTGGAACAGAAGTGGGAAGGTCCTTTCCAAATACTGCTTACATCCCATACCGCAGTCAGAGTTAAGGAACAAGCATCCTGGATCCGCCACACCAGAGCGAAGGCAGCCCCTAAGTCACAATGGAAATCAACACCTACCAGACCTCTGCGGCTTCGGATCCAACAAAAAGACCATTGATTGTTTGTATATTAACAATGTTCTGTACAATAGGAACTCATTCTTGGGACCAGAATCTGTTTGTACAATTAACCCATAATGTAACGAATGCTTTGAATCTGGCAGATTGCTGGGTATGTTCAGCATTTTCCAGAGGTAGTAGAGAATTTCCATTATATGGTGTAATGGTATCACAGGCAAATTGGAGCTGGCCATTTAATCATGCAGGATTTGGTTGTTACAAATCTCCAGATAGTACGGCAGGACCCTGATATGAAGTACAGAAATCAGGAAATTCTACAATAATTAGAGGGAATGATGGGAATGAATGCTCCACTGACAGGATGGCTCAGTTTAAACTATACTGCTCTGAATTGGAGTGTATGTGGCCCGCCAATTCTAACACCAACTAATACAAAAGGAAAATATAGTATTACCCTGAAATGTGGAAAAGTGCATCTAGATATGCTCGCTAATCAGACCTATAGCTGCTTACATCAAGGATTATGGTGGTTATGTGGAGATGGCAGGGCCAGGAAAAGACTACCTAACTGACGGCAAGGTGAATCTGGGGTAGGATACCAGTTCCCCAAGGCAGGATATTTAATCATTCGCATCCTCCACCAGGTGTTTTGAGATCCCCATGGAAATTGGTTAAATGAGGAACTAATAACCCCCTGATGACCCAAAAGCCCCTCAGCATTCCATAGTTTTGCGAGACGGCATCTTCCTTCATTAGGGGTGAGTTAGAAAAAGCAATAATAAATATTTCTGCCACAATAGAACAAATGGAAAAACTCACCATGGACGCTGTACAGGGAGTCCAACAAAGTTTCTTCATTAAGAAATGTAGTACTTCAAAACTGAATGGGTCTGAACAGACTTTTAGCAAAAGAAAGAGGATTGTGTATGGTTATTAATCAAACTTGCTGTGTCTATGTTAACCAAGAAAAACGTATTGAAACGGATTTGCAACAAATTTGGATAACCCCCAAAATACTACATCAAGTATCCCTAGATGACACTTCCTTTGGATTTTCTGACCTCTGGGAAAAGTTTACTTCTTGCCTACCTCATTTTATGTGGCTGAAGCAGCCCTTTGTTGTAGTTATCATAATTATTGTATTAGAATTATTGATTTGTATTACGTTACGATGCTTTCTGTGCATGTGAAAAAAAAATAACAATAGCAGTTATGAAGAATGGAAGAAACAAGGGCTAAGACAAAGGCTAGAAGATGGGAAATATTTTACCAGAATCCATACTGGGGGAAGGGGTGCATCTCAGAGGCAGAGGGGCTCTAATCACCCCGTTTGCAGTGAGGAAGTAGCTTGTGCAAGTGAGTCCACATCACAGAGCAAAATCCTGCCACAGGACCTGGGCTACCCAGGAGCACACAGCTAAAATGTATGGAGAGTGGGATACTGCACTGCCTGGTCCTACTCCCACCTCACACAGTGCCCGCCTCAGGAGCCCTCAGTGGGGAATTCCCCTGTTTTCTCGCAATACCCAGTATCCCCATCATCACCTCCACTCCAGCCAGTTCACACCCCCATGCCCCTTCGATGGGTGTGCAATTGCATCCGCAGCCCAGCAGCAGCACAGTGAAGCGGTGCAGTACCCAGGTGGGTGGATGCCCCCTCCGTGGGGCAGATCCGTCACACAGCTACAGCACGAGGTAGAGCACAGCACTCCCCACTGTGCCCGGTGAACAGGCATGTCAGTACTCATTTCTGAATTTGCTGATCTTTTTAATGCATTCTGTAGCCCAAGGCCTTATTTATCACCCATGCTATCCTCTGCACTGACAGCAGTGCTGATCTTCCTCGCAGGCTGTTGTTTTCTCATCCCACCCGTGACATCAGAGTGCATCAGAAGTAACAATTTTTTTCCTCTGTGGCCTCTTAATGTGAGGGCAGTTCCCTGGCATCCCTGTCTAACAGCTAGGCACTGAGGCACAGGGCAATTACAAACATCCCTTAGATCCTGGGCCAGGTGAGCCGTGGGTTTTGCTGGCAGACCCGAAGTGCACGGTGCAGTGAGTATCTGGCTCTGCAGCCACAGCAGCGGAGCGCTGAGCACCAAGAGGTGCTGTGCCAGTGGAAAATGAGGGACGCACCCTGGCACGGTGGTGGAGAGACTGGATGAAATGATCTTCCTGTAGGCCCTGTGTAGCCTCCGCCAATAACATTACCCAGAGTGATTTAAAGAGTCAGTCACCAATATTCGAGTGAGCGGAGGAGGTTATCTTTATTCACCAGCGCTGGGTGCATGGGGGATCCCTCCACCAAAGTCACCCACACCGAGGGGATTTTTCAGTCCCCTCTTTATACAAGCAACTCAGACCTATTCATTAACTTTCCAGGAAATCGTTTACATATTCATTACAATGCCAGGAACTCATTTACACATCTCACTAAACTAGTGACCATGATTTAAGTCCTTGTCTTTGCCACCTTTCATAAACAGCAGGAACTTAGGACCAGAGAGCCTTTTTAAAGATGACAGATCCAAGGACTTTGCAATTAGTACATCCCTCATGTTAGCAATAAGGGTCCTTGCATGTTTCCCAGCTTTTAGATAAACATAGGTACATCATCCTATAGATAAGTGGTGCATCATTCATCATTCAGCACTTCGTTGTCAATGCAGTTTCATCTGTGCATCCCGTAACAAGTCTGTGTCGTGGTAAAACACACAGATTTACATTAGTAGTAGAACTACTACACAGTGCGTTTTATTTCAGTTTTTATGCCAATATCCCCCACAGCCCTGCTGACCAAGGGATATTGTTTTACCTGAACTAGGCAGGCCTCCTGCTTATCATTTTTACTGTAACAGGTAAAGCATTTTTTGCCTTACCTGGAATTTACTCCCGGATATACCTGGTTAAAGATTTCTTTTACTTCAGGGATAAAGATAAGCTCAAGATTTCAATTAATTGATTATTTTTAAATTTTGGGTTCATTTCTCCTTCTTTAAACATCTAGATGTTCTAATAAATCTCATCCCAACAAAGATTTTGGTGAATTTGGCATTCTTACTTGTTTTCTTAGTTTGTATTTTAAAGGTTTCAGGATGTTTTCCTGGTGGCCAGCAGCTCCCACAACTGTAACAAATTCTGTTCACTGAAGTTTAACACCAAGTAAGTTGGTTTTGTATTCACTAAAAATTCCACCTCATTTTTCCTAGTCCCTATTTCACCAGAACCCCTTGCTGGTTCTTTAGCTTAGGGCAATCTCGCTTCCAGTGTCCACTTTCCCTACAATATGCACAGTGATCCGATCCCATAGGAGAGGGATTCACTTTTCACTTCTGCCTGACATTCCTCCTGTCTCTGCCTCATCTCCTCTACCAGTTCAGCACGACCCAGCTCTTCTCTTACCTTCTGTACAGGTTCCCTGTTCCTTCTATCAACTTTTCTACATCACAGTTACCTAATAACAATCAACTCGAACCTTTATCTAGTCCTATTAGATCATCCTGATAAGTCTTTCCCAACCAACTTTCAAACATCTAAATTTCCCCATCAAAGACTCACCTTTATTCTCCTCAGACCCACCGCCTGCCCTAGAGGGGCCGTTACCGGTCCCATTGTACTGCAAATGCTGCAGCAATTGGGGTGACATTGTCAGGTCCTTCTGCTCAATCGTCAGCAACAGCAACCCCCTCCTCCTCACCACCAGAAGGATTCGGGGCAGGAGATGCTCTTCCTGCTCTGCAGGTTACACAAGCCTGCCTCTGCTACAGCACTTCTGTTTTAACTCTTTCTTACCCTGAATGCAAATCTGCTACTTGTTGCTCTGTGTTCTTACATATCACGCCTTCGCAGGCAAACAGCAAACACCCTGTCATGCGTCCAGCATGCACCTTCGAGGGGGTATGGGGGTTTGTACAAACTCACCCCAATACTTTAACACTTTCACAGGGTCTTTGACTCTCCACACCCCGCTTTAGGTCTTACATACGTTAGTGCAAGTTTTTATCTTACAACGTGCTTCATTCTGGTTGCTCCACAGAAGGAACCACAACCTCAGCTCTTCTCTCTCTTCCCACCCCCCCCCACCCCCCAAAAAAAAAAAATTCAACAAGAATATCTTTCTAGTTTAGGTCTCAGTTTTTCCCTTATCCTTTTCTAGAGCCATAATCAAAGATCAGGTGGTGTTAATTCCACTTTTGTTCTCTATGAAGAAACAGCATAAGGTGTAAAATTGTGTTGTAATATAAGACTTCCTTCGAGTGGCCATCTTTCACCATCACCTAATGTATACAAAGGCCACCAATTCTGACAATATTTTAAATATGTCTTTTTGTTCAAATTTCCACTGGGAATTCTGCCAAATTCTTTCCAATGCTTCAAAATACATCCCAGGGGTGTTTTGGTATTTATTTCTTGGCTCGGTCTGCCCCCCATCGTCCTAATAAGTCTGGCATTTTTCTACAATGTGTTAGTTATTACTGGAGGTACCATACTTATCTCAGAACACACACCACAGTTCCAGACCTCTATTTAGCCTTATTTCTTGGTCTCATTATTTTTCTTCTTATTATTATTATTGGGGTTTTTTTGCAAGGAGATAATATATCTTAGACACTTGCAACCTCTTGCTCGAGTATACAGACAGCACCTACGACACTAAGGGCAGAGGCTAGTTCGTGCTTTTTCCAATGATGTTAGTTCTAATGTTTTGTCCACAGTCTCCCGCTATAATGTCTAATTATGCATTCCAACACTTCATAAACTGATTTTGCAATCGCTCCGTCCATCTCTGGCTGGCCCCTCGCGGGGAACACAGACACACAGATCGGGACTCCCCAGTCGCTTTGCAGTGACACCACGTCTCTCACACACGCCACACTCTCTGGGCAGCCCTCAGTCACACAGGCAGTATGCTACACGGTACCGTGCACTTACAACTCTAGGAATGCTGACAGTTTACGTTATCACACAAAGTACGCATTTCAATGAACAATTGCCAAAAAACAGATTCTCATTTTTTTCTGGCCTTAAGCAGAGTGTTAAGTTTTCAGCTATTTGCCTAGAATTACCAGAATATTTTTTTTTTCAACATACATTTCATAACTCCAATTTTGAACATGTAACAAGACAATACGTAGAACAAACAAGACACAGAGCGCTATTTCAGTTGTTATATTCTAGGAATTCCTCAAATCTTAAGACAACCTAAAGGAAGTTTTTAGCTTCCCAAATCTTAAGATAATCAAATAGGGCTATTACCCTTTTCAGAAGGCGTCCCTTCTTCTCAACCCTGCAAGACGGCGCCCTGTCTTTTGTCTTATGGGGTAAAAACAAATCTTAAGACAATCAAATATTCAAAACAAAGAATAAATATAAATACCTTTTATGTTGTGCAGAAGTCCTTGTCCACCTGTGTGAGAAGCCGAGAGGCAGGGGAGTCTTGCCGACAGAAGATGCAGTCGGGGGCCCTGAGGGTCCCCAGGCCCCTGGATTCCAGCACTGGTGGAGAGCTCTCCTGGCTGGCTCGCAAAATCGATGCCAAAACAGCACAGAGTAACTGCTCAGAGACAAATTTTGTCTTTAAGCAGCAACTCCCACCATATACTCACTAATTCTTTACACTATATGCGCTTTAAAACATATAGAGGTTTACACTCACCCCTCGGATGTTCAAGACAATAACCACATGTCAACATTCATGATATACCTAATACAGAAATGTTCTCACATTTCCAGCATAAAATGAGTATAACAAATATTATTAGTAACCCTATAATTATTAATCCTATATACACAGATTGACTTCAAATCATCAAACGTGTCAGTCTTCCAACCAAAACAGAATTAGAGTTCCGATATTACCTCAATATCAGAACAAATACCAGAACAGAATCAGAGTTCTGATATTACCTCAATACCGGAACAAATACCAGAACAGAATCAGATGTATACCTGCGGTGCTAGCTACCCGGCATACGCCATCCTGCATAAGCATGCAATGATCTTATGTCTTACGGACAGCTTTACAGATGGACCAGTCCCAGAACAGAAATATCCAAAACAGTACTGTTCAAAATATAATATTAATATAATATTTACAATTAATATAATATTTGAATAAAGATAGTACCTTTGCTCCGCAAGATGGAGTCCTTGTCTGCTCCTGCGGTGATCCAGATGAGACGAGGAGCCCCTCCGGGAAAATCCCCGGGGGTACCCTAGGGAGTCCCCGCTCGCTCTCAATGGGTCCCGCAGCCGAGCAGAGGAGGTCCCACCTGGGTCGCCAAATTGATTTAAAGAATCAGCCACCAATATTCGAGTGAGCGGAGGAGGTTATCTTTATTTGCCAGCGCTGGGTGCATGGGGGATCCCTCCACCAAAGTCACCCACACCGAGGGGATTTTTCAGTCCCCTCTTTATACAAGCAACTCAGACCTATTCATTAACTTTCCAGGAAATCGTTTACATATTCATTACAATGCCAGGAACTCATTTACACATCTCACTAAACTAGTGACCATGATTTAAGTCCTTGTCTTTGCCACCTTTCATAAACAACAGGAACTTAGGACCAGAGAGCCTTTTTAAAGATGACAGATCCAAGGACTTTGCAATTAGTACATCCCTCATGTTAGCAATAAGGGTCCTTGCATGTTTCCCAGCTTTTAGATAAACATAGGTACATCATCCTATAGATAAGCAGTACATCATTCATCATTCAAGAGCATGAGGAGGGGAAAGATATTCAGCTGCTTTAAGGTTTCTATTCTACAGCACCTTATCTTCTCACTGCCTGTCATCTAGCACCCACAGCAAATAAGCAGGGCACCCGCAGAAGGCACCTTCCTTCAGTTTACAAACCCTGACCCACTCCTTGGGCAGATCGAGCATGAATGAGTGTCCCTGAGTCCCAGAGCAGCTGCATTATAGAGCCTTCACTGCAATGCTTGCAAGGAAAGGAGCACCTCTCAATTCTTACTGCACTGTTTTACCATAACTAGTTGTCCCCAGCACCAAATCTTGTGCGTTTCTACTTGAAATGCAGTTTAGAAAGCCCTAAATGATGACAAAGTTTCTTTCTAATTTTTTGCTCCCAAGTAAACCAAGTGTTTTGTTTGTCTTGCAATAAAATGTTTTTGATTCATATCCCAAAACTGTCAGGGCTTGGTGAATCCAACATGGATTTCTTCCAGGATACAGAATGAAAAGGTTGAGTTGTTCTCACTGCTCTGGTCTCCAGGAGGAGCAAAGAAAAGACCGAACTTGCTCCATACAGGAAATCGGGCCCACTGATGGTAATAATGATGAGGGAGAAGTGGAGCGGCACTTTCCTAACAGCTATTCTTGGTCTAAATTCTAATATATTTTGCAAATGCTGGGAAAGTAGTACCCCTGAAAGCCAGAAGGTCAGTCTTTCTGATGAGTGCTGGCTTCTTACCACTGTGCCACCACCAGGCACAAACAATACATATATTTCTCCTAAACTAACTTTCAGAGGCAGCTGTGGAAATAAACCATTGTCAGCCCAGCCTGAGAAGAGCACTTGAAATGTTATCCCAAATTACTGTTTTGGAGGCAATGGTGGGAAGCCCAAGTGACTTGGAACTAGTGCAACCAGTTCTGCCTCTTACACAAGAGGTCATTAGCATTTGAACAAGGTAGTGACATGACACTTCACAGGCAGAAACCTTGCTTTGAAGAATACACAAAAGCACACACATATCTCAGTTATTTGAATGGGGGAAAAGGTTTCTCTTGTCCATCCCAGATTTTCCAGGACACCGCTATGTTGTTTACTTGTCTGGAAGATGTGCCTTGTATACCCACCCAAAAGTAACTCACACTCCGGTGTGGAGACAAACACACACACGGGTTACTGGTGACAGGTCTTTCCCAGTGTTGGTAGACACAAACTGTTGGGATGCTGTCAGGTACTGCAGTGCTGTCCCTGCTTGCCACAGCTGAGAGACGGGATGCAGCTTGATGCAAGCAGACGTCACTTTAACTAGCCGAATATCATGATTATATACACACAAGCAATTGTTACATCTAATTCTGATCGGTTCAAAAACTTGCTTATTCAATAACTATGTGGCAACTCCTGCGAGGATCTCACACTAGCTATTTAGCAATTCAGCAATAAAGACAACAATGTCTGCAGCTCTTGCACCACGTCTTTGAGCAAGCTGACAAACTGACTGCCTTATTCCTTGTATAGTCTCAACTTGATGATTAGTCCCTGTTTCTATACCCTTCAGAAATTTCTCATGTCCCTTTCACCAGGGCTTGTGACCCACAAGCTCGAGCACATTCCTTTCAACTAACTGATTGTTATTTGTGGTCCTGCTTCCCAGGCCCCCTCCTGCACCTGCTCTTGTCCAGCACATCTGTGTGGTTCCCCCATTCCCAGCTGATCTGCTCGCGCCCACATGCCAGGACCTGTCCAGAGCAGTTTTTCCCCTGTGATGGAAAGTGCAGCACAAGGCTGTGCCGCAAGTCTGGAAACCCCTCCGTGCCCCAGCAGAGTACGGGACAGACTACCACAGCACAGCGCCTTCCCTTACCTCCTCCCACCCTTGGGGTCTGCAGCTCAGAAACGATCCCTTCCCCTCACGTGCCCTGCAGCTCTGGAGTCCTCATTTGAAATTTCAGGGGCAGAACTTATGAGCGGGGCTCCAACAGTCCAGCTGTCTGGGCATGCTGGACTGGCAGAAAGGCATCAGTCCAGTTTCCAGGGCCTTGGTGCAGTTTGGTGCCTCACAGCACAAGGGTTGTATCGACATGATGAACATCCGACGTTAGGGGCAACCTCCATCTGCTCCCCTTCAGGAGAAGTTTAAAGTGGTTCCCAAAGTCAATAGGAGTCATGTGTGCATATCTGAGGGTCTTCACTAATCCATCTGCTAATTAAATAATAATTAAAAGCCATGCTGTCCACATGCACTGCAATCATTACTTTTCATAATTAGCTAAACGTGTAAGTCAGAACCACTGCTTCAATTTTTTTTTTGTCCGCTGCCTCAGCCATCGCTTGCTTTGACTGCCTAGGCTCTTCACCAAGGCAGAAAATTGGTTTAGCTGCATTTAATGGGTCTGTGCTAAGTACCACTACATGCTGTGAACTCCTTGATGCCTATTTAATGACTCTTGCCTATTACAACGGAGAAAAAGAGATGATTTCATGATGACGTTCAGCAGTGGTCTGGAGCAGCAATTGAACAAATCCAACGAAACCCAAAGAAAATGGTCATGCCGCCTTAAGGTTGCTACAGCAGGTGCTTACAATTAGAAAGCACTCAAAGAAACCCTGAGTGTGGGCCAACACTGTTTACTACGTATTGACACGCTCTTTCTTCAGCTAAACACGTCTGTTGGACCACTTGCATTGGTGCTTTCCCCAGCTTTGGAGAGAGAACAGAAACAGTGTGAGCAAGACAAGAGAGCCACGGGCACAGGGAGGCTCCCACCTGTGTGCAAAACACTGGCCCTTGGGTTGCTTTTAAGACTCAGCCCAGTCCTCACTGCCTGGAGCACATTTTCTAACAGAATTCAACTCCAGTTCAGATAAAAGCCTATGTTTTGGGCATTATTTTGATGTGGTGTAAGGAGAGAGAGACACACAGAGTAAAATTAGGCTATGGCTGGTTATCAGCCCAAGGAGGCTCCCTAGCACCAAAGTAGGGTTGGGTCCTCTGCTAAGCAGAGCAGAACTGCCAGTTGGACAACTCAAGCTCAAACTTCTCTGGAATAAGGCCCCACCTTTTTCCTGAATGAGTATTATTCCCTTGCCAAACTGCAGTTCTACTCAGACCTCAACATTCTGCCTGCAGGCTTCTCGGGAACAAACATAAGTATTACTTTTATAATGGGGAAAGTTTCTTTTTTCATGCTGCCCTAACTCAAAGCCAGCCAATGCAATTTTGCTCAAGCTTTCAAACAATAATGCCATCCCAGAAAATGTCTACAGATTGTATTTTTGAATGACTCCAAAACTTGGAAGCCTGTGTCTACGTTGCAGGAGAACAGACTGCCCAGTTACACGATTGCTTGAATACTCCCAGATCATCCCATCACATGTAGGCTCTCAACTTCAGCATTGAATTTAAAAGTGCAGCAGCTTTAGGCATCCCTGGAGGCCACAGTACAGGCAAGTACCTCAAGCAGAAATTCAGATCTTTGGTGCTGAAAACGGTCTCCTGGAAGTGCTCACCTGCCTCCATTCCCTAAAGATGGAGCCTAAAGCAACCATACTCCTAATGTAGGTACCACACCTAAGTGACTAATGGGTAACTGCTGGGCTCATGCTGACTGTGCAGCTCACCACCCGGGGAAGCCGGGGGTCTCTTTGCCTGGGAGGGGTCCGTGTTACATGGTTCCAAGCAGCGAGCGGCAAGATACAGGTGTCTGGCACTGCACTGAATGATGATGTGCACATATATATATATCTCCAGGGCGACCAGGCAAGCCCAGAAGAAACTGACGCTCAGGCTGAACACAGGTAAACGAGCCCAGCAGTGGATCTGGAAAAAATCTACACCTAATCCTGCCCAAGCCTGAAGGTGCTTAAATTCCAGAAGTATATTCTTTTTCACCTGCAAGAGCCCCGGGCATTCAGAGGAGTATCACTGCAAACCCCCAGCCGGCCTGATGGTGCAGGGGAGCTGGAAACACGAGGCACAGCTACGCCCGGCAGGACTTGGAGAGGACTCTGTTAAATAAAGTCCCCTGAGGTGTTCAGTTCAGTAGGCATTCTCAGGACAGATCTAACATGCGCCAACTGGATGAGAGTCATCTGAAAGCTCAGCTGCAGCAGCCGTTCTCACTGAAAACGTATCCAGAGGAGACACAGGAGGTATGCCCAAGCTTCCAGAATTCCTTCAGCAAGTTGTGAATGAGGCATGAGATGAAAAATCTCTCCCCAGTGGACAACACACAGACAAAGCTCAGCATACACTGCCCTTCCCTTTTTTGTTTCCCTCTGCTTTAATCAAGGACACTCCGCAGTCAGCTCGAATGAAAAAAAAAAAAAACAAAAGGAAAAAAAAAAAAGCCCTTTACAAATGCCCATCAAGCCCAAAAGTGTCAAGACTATAGAAAAATGGATGGGGAAAACCCCTTGAGAAGGTATTTAAAATACTCAGTACGTATTAAAAATTTCCCTTTTTTTAAGTTCACTGAAGCTCCCCCTAGCAAGATCAGCTCCTGCTTAGGGAAAAGTGTGAACTGTGGTTATTTGTTCAAAGGTAACTTTTCCCACTAATATAAAAAAGAATAACTGAACCAAGTATTTCAGAAGTTGTAAAGACTGTTTGAATCTGTGCTTTGGGTTTTGTTGGTTTCTTTCATCCTAGTTAACACTGAAAGTTTACTCTTACCTCTTCCAGAAGTAGCCAAACAGGCAATCAGGGATATTCTCCAGACCTTGGGTCCTACTGCTGGTGACTGTCTGCCTGTTTTACAAAGTACTTGGAACACCAGGTTAACCCAGGACGGTACAAAATACATGGGCATCAGGTGAACCAGGTCTGGACCTCAGAGCCCAGCCAGATTTCCCAGATCAGTAAATGGCTTTTGAAACAAGCACTACCTACAAGTCCTTCAGGGTTGTCTTAAAATTTGCTCATTTTGTCTCAGGTTTAGTGAATAAATAAGCTTCTCTAATTAGTGGCAACATTTCCTTTAATGTTCTCTATACCTGCTGAATGTAATCTAAATGCTGAGATAATGTTATTCTAACGTCTTCAGGAACTGGCACCTCTGTAACAGGGACACTGACTGATCTGTGGTGAACAGCGGGAGTAGGTAAGCACTGTGAGAAAGCAAATCTCTTCCTTCATCCAACACCTTTGGTTGACTAAATGCATGGATTGTTTTTGCATTTGGTCACAAGTATCAAGATCTCAGCTATACTTTCCATTCCAGCTGTAGCAGTCAGGGACTTGTACTTCTAAGTTTGTGCATCTGCTTTACTCCTAAAAACATCCTGAAACCCCTCCATGAGAAATACTTCAGTCACAATTCTTCCTCTTCCAAGTTCCTGAACCTTGATTTTCAAATACATGGCATCAAATTACGATTCCCTCATCATAATAACTGTTGCAAAGAAATTACATGCTTTTCTCCCAAGAGCAAAGTTTCAACAACTGTGGAATAAATCTGGGCAAGTGGCTGGTGTAAAGGCAAAGTATCTTTCCAATGGTAGAAAATACTCATCGCACCTACCTGCCTGAAAAAGTGCTGTGTTGTTATAGCAAAGGCATCAAAGCCACAGCTGGCCCTTTTAAGGTCACCTTGAATATTGCTTAATTGCTGGGACTGCTCATCACACTCTTCCTTCAGTCTCTGAATGAACTGCTTTTCAGCATCTCGACTCTCTCCCGGTTTGGGGGAGAATCCCCTCTTTGGGGTGGTTGGCCTTTGCTTGGGATGTCCTACAAAGGAGAGAAGAAAAGACCATCAGGGTCCCTTTATATGTATGGATATGACCTTCCTGTGTTTTTAAGGCCCTTGGGACTCAGCCCTATAAAAGAAAAAAAGGTCTGTAGCATTCACACAGATCTGTAATGACTTTCAAAAAAAGCAAGAGCACAGCGCAATATGTTTCTGTAGGGGCCAAAGCTCAAACCTTCGTAACAGTCATCTCACCGCAGGCTCTGAGCCTGAAGGTCTGCTATGAGCCGAGGAGAGCTCTCCTAAGAACGTCTTACTGAGAACTGAGGTTGTTAGAGGAAGGTTCCCTCTCACCTATGTTAGACATCGACAACAACAGAGGTCTGCATCTTGATGCATGATGCTGGACTCCCTTGGATAACAGTGAGAGAAACGGGCACGTCCAGACTGAGATTCAGCTTATCCTGTTGTGGATGTGGGAAACAGTAGGATGATGTCTACACTCTACACATGATTTCTTTGGCCACCTCAACCCCAAGTCTGGTGACTTGACAGAGGTCCCAGATGGCCTTTGTAGATTTCCTTTTGCCTCCAAATAGGACAATGTGGGACTGGAGTTGTCCTTCCCTGAATGCAAACACAGCATGGGTTGCTTGCTATTGGGATTCGCGACTTCTTTTTCTCAGCAATACTGCAGTCTACCTTGCCAGTCCCCCTTGCTCTGCCCTTTGTAACACTTCTAAAGTTGCAGCACAAAACAGATCTGTACAGAAATGCCACCAGGTGCCACACGGTGCTGACCGTTACACCACTGACCCTGCATGGCTGCTCTCTCTGCACCGTCGGTCACAGCAGCAGCGCTGTACGGTTTGCCCGCAGAAATGGGCCCCGACCGACTCTGGCTCCTCTGACGTGCTCCAGGTTGGCTTGAAGCAAGTCTGATCCTGTATAAAGATGTGGAACCACGGGAGTAGCTTGTGTTCAGGATATCGGCTCAAACACGGTGTCATATTCACGTGAATGGCTCAGGAACTAAAGCTCGCTCATGATAAGCCACTTTGGGGAAGTGAGGCCTTTATCCTAATTTAAGGTCATATCCTGCCTGGGTCAGCTACTCCTTTCTCTGGAGATACTCGGGAGGATGAAGCAAGAAAGGGCAGTGTTCTGGTAGTGCCAGGTTGCTCAAGCCACTGCTTGGACCATCTGTTTTGTCTTTATCTTCTCAGCTTCCTGAGAACTCTCTGCAAACATCAGGCTGGGGCAACACCTTTGATTTAATGATTCTTGTTGCTACCCTTGTGTCTCCTCAGTTGTTGCTTTCTAGCTCATTCCTGAATACTGGCCAGGAATTCCTGGTTCACTTCTTGAGCTCCTCCCACTAGTATCAAGCTTTTAGCCGAGGAGCTGGAGTCAGTAAGAAAGAGGCAGAAAACAGCCAGACACCTTGTTCCCATGCGTTACTAGAAATGGAGGACATTGGTCTGGATAGATGAAAAACGAACACTGCTGTGCTGGCAGCAAGGGTTGGGTACGGAAGAATCTGGGAAAAAAGAAAAGGAAGAAAAAAAAAAAGAGTATCTTGTGGTCTTACAGTCTTGTAGCACGCAGTTCCTGCAAAACAACACAGGAACAATGTCTCCAACTAGTTGTCAGCAATGAAGGTAACAGGGGACAGTCTTCCACTGTGGATACTACCTACCCCTTTCCCAAAACCCAGAAGAATCTTTCCACAGAGATGCATCTAATGGTATGAGTTAGAACCAATTTACGAAGCCGAGCATTGCTCCAGAGGTAATTTTGTTAGATGTGCTTGAGATATTTTAGATTTTTAAGACTGTGGCCTGGGTGTGCAAACAGACCCTTAGGGCAATTTTACTACATCAGGCAGGGAAGCAGCATAGCTTTTCCAGAACAATACACCAGGAGCATATTCCTACTTTTTTAGATCCCTGACTTGCGTGGAGCCACTGGGAGCATGTCTTCCAATTTGCTGGACTGTGTCCTGGCTCCAGGCTAAGCTTACAGGGAACTAGCTCCAGAGATGATCCCTCATGACCCCAAGTATCTCGTGCTGCAACCGCAGAGAGCCACGAGTGCAAAACAGCCTTTGACACAATTTGTGCCCATGACTGGCATTTGTAAGGAGGAATACCAGGTTTCCCAACATGTCAAAACTAACTTTACGATGTTGCAAGTCCTAAATACTACAATACGGGATGAGAGAGAGAGGACTTTCTGTCATTAAGAGAGTTCAACCAGCACAGCCATTGCCCTCTATCCATTTTCATGTCAGTTAAAGCCTGTATGCCTTTTTGTTCAGGAATGCTATTTTCTTACAGATTCTTCCATTCATGTAAAGGGGCTCTTAGCTGGGCAGTAGGCAGTAGGTATTATCACAAAATAAGAGATTCATAGGAGCAACGGCCACAAATATCTGTCTTTCTAGTGTAAAAATCTTGGGTTGTTGAGGCAGCACGGTGATGTTACAACAAAAGGCATAGGCAGAAGTGTAAAGGGAAGCTCTTGAAATCAGTCCAGTTTTAATGAAAACAGAAACCCATCAGGTTGCTTTGTCTTATATCTTTCTAGCTTTCCTGTTCACTGGAACACTTGAAGCACACATCTCTGTGTTGTCCTCGTCAGTGTTATAAGCTGTCCTTGCAAATGAAATTGTGCTATTCTCCTCAGGGATGAATCTGAACTTCTCAGTTCATTTGGGTCTGAAAAGCAGCTTACTAAGCTTACTCTGCCTTTCGTGTCTCCCTTCTGTTGCTCTGCACAAAACAGGGTATGTATTAATGATGCTGGCCCTGATCCTGAATGTCCTTTTTGCTGATGGTGGGACCAGGGGGGAGACCTCGTGTATGCTGAAATAATCACCGAACCCCTTTGATCCACTTCAAAACTCCCAGGTCTTTTTTATCTACTTTTGTTTGAACTAGGGGACATGACAAGTATATACTCACAATTAACACAGTCCATGAGTAAGGGCTGCCCCTTAGCCCCAGCTACACTCACGCCTTGTCCTGTTTAATGGCTGCTTTGATTGTTTTTTGGAATTGTTAAATAGGTGAAAACATTGTCTGCTTGTTATTTCTGTTATTGCTGTTGTCATTTCATAGAATGCTAAAGGCTACTCTCAAAAATAAAGATGAGGTTTACCTTCCTATTTGATCCTTACAGTGATAAACAATTTTAGGTTGCCATAATCTCAGACAACCAAGCTTAAGAAATCCTAAATCAGTCTGTGCAGTGGGAGAGAGGGCACTTACTCAACCTGTCATGACAATGAAGCAACATTTGAGGACTTACGAATTGGATATGCCAAAAATTTCAGCCTTGAAAACCATTAAGTGACCTGTGGAAATGCAGGCCTCCTTAGGACAACAGAAATACGCAGTACAAACATGCCTATGTTTCATTTTGCTTTCCAGTTCTAGTGGAAGCAAATCAGCTGTTCTGTAACATGCTGCTACCACCACAATCAGTTCTGGTGCTTAAACTGGAGTCCCACCGTTATAAATGCTGGTGAGCTGCTGGTCAGGCACTCTGCACAACAAATTTTTCTTTGGATCTCTCTTGGTGATCTCACCAGTTGCAAAACAGCCTAAAAATTGTATGATTCAGAAGACAGCAGTAAGTTCATGTTTTTACCCTAGTAGCTTCGTGAGGAGAATTCTGAATCCTATCGGTGCCTGGGAAGATTAAATTTAACCTCCCATTTTCTGCATTTTCTTGGGTGTGAAGGAGGAAGAAGAGTTTGAGTTTAGTAAACATGAAGAGACTCTTGATGAATGTTCTAGAAGCCAAAGAGCTGTTCTACATTTTTTTTACTTTACCATCAAATGAAGAAACATGGGGTTCTGCCCCCCATAATAATAACAACTCAAGCGTCATATAGCTGTAGAGATGACATTTGAAGTATTTAAGTAGAGTCTAAAAAATGAGGCAACAGAGCAGGAGATAAACTGCAAGCACAAAGAAATCATTGGGACCATGCCCACGCATTTCAGAAGCGTTATCAGCCAAAGGCCAGCCTTAGAAAAGCCTTTAGGTACCTTATACATCTGTTGATGTACACTTAGGAAACAAAAATAGAAAGAAAATCCCTTCATTTTAGTAAATAAGCAAAGGTATTCTTCAGAAATGCTAAAACCATGTGTTTGTACGCAATGTTGAGGGCTAAGCTGACAATGCCCCAATAGCACTCCGAAGGTTATTTTTATAGATAACCCCTTTTCCAGTCATGCACAGAAACAGCCCAGGAAATTCAGCGCCTCTGCAAACAGTAAGAGTAGATCCCAGGCAATATACAGTATACTCTCATTCCAGGTATCTGAGGTGTCTTTTATTTCACTATACCTATCTGTTCTCTTGTTAGATAAGAAAATTGTAATGATAAACATAAATGTTCCCATGACCTTAAAGATGTAATAGCAACAACTCTTTGTTTTGACGGAGAGATGACTTCGCGGTTGTAACAAAGAAAACAAAAGTCTGTTCAGCTCATGCGTTGGTATGATAAAGCCTGCTGTACTCAGAGCCAGCTTAATGAACCTTGGACACAATCAGTCCTCACTTAATAGCAGGTCTCCGTTTAGTGTGTTGACAAGAGATGCAAAGTCAACAAGTTTAAATCTTCCCTGAGCAGTGGGTTTTGGTTCATAATTACCTGGTGAACGGAGCCTGGTGGTTGTTACCGCTGATCTCTTAGGGGATGAGACAACAGGCCTGTTAGCATCCTGACCTTTTTGTACTTCTTTCTTCACACCTTTAGGGGAAAAAAAAAAAAAAAAAAAGGAAAAGGTAGAAAGAAACCCGTTTTATAATTCTGTTTGCAACTGTGCAGAACTATGTCACTAAGATACATACCAGAATGGCAAAATACCAGTATTTCATCCATGCACACCCTGGGCTTTGCACAGAATGATACTACACAGTACTTCTGTGTTGGATATCAACCTGCCCCTTCTGCAAGCATGACTGTGTGCATGTGGCTGAGCTGACACGCACAGCACTAAAGAAGGTCAGAAGGTGCCTTACACACCATCTGGGTTCTCCAGCCACCTGCACGGTGGCAAATGCCATTAAGGCACAAACAGCTACATAGGTAGCCCATCCTATCTGTTCTGAGCTCTGTGTTCTCTCTCTTTACCTTGCTGTGCATCCTCATCCTGGGCTGGAGGAGAAGCTGAGTAGGACTATGCAAAGCTGACTGAAGTTACCTGCAGGGCCCTGCTCTATCAGCTTCTTCTCCAGGTTAGGAAACGGCCTTTTCTGGTGGCCAGCTTTCCCAAGAGGGTCTCACACAGGCAAGAGACGAGCTTCTGCAGAACCAGAAGCAGGCAGGCTGTGTCCGGGCTGTGCTGGATGTGGCGTGCCAGACAGGAGAGGGGGTCTCTGCCTGTGCACTAACTCAGCCAGGGCCAGAGAGGTGCAGCACAGGCAACGCACAAAACCGACAACACGCTGTGCAGGATACAACAGGGCCACATCATTTTCTTGATGTCCACAAGGCCGAACCAAAACCTGGTTCATGCTCATCTGCGACCCAGGCACGTTCCAGGCTGTCTGCCCTCCCTCCTCTCCCCTCCGTGTGTGTAGCTCTCCACATTACTCTTGACCTCTGCATTGATCCTTTTTTTCTGCAGCCACTAATTCTTCCCACTGACCGCAGAATGCCCCAGAGCTCTTGGATTATGACCTCCAGAAACTTTGCGCTAGCCTTTCCTCTTCCTTTAGTTTTCCAGAGGGAGGCAACTGGGTGTCTGTTATTATCCCTCCCATGGCTGGAGCTCTCTGGTTAGGGGCTTAGGGTGGTCTGTCAGTTGTCCAGGCTCTGCAGCCGCCGACTGCCTCTTGTACCAGGGAGATCCAGCTTCATCTGGAAGCCAGAGCGGCCACCCAAGCTCAGCCCACCCCTCTCGCCCACCCACAACTCTCATCAAAATAGCTTTGGGGACCATGCTGAGTGCAGGAACGTGAAAGACCGGCCCTGCTTGTTTGCCCGTGATGTGACAGTCAAGCCACAGGATTTCATGTGGAAAACACCAAGGAAGTAAGAAGAAAGAGCAAGGAAAAGCAAATCTCTGAGACGGTAAGGGATTTTTCTGTTTGCTTTCCTTTTTTATCGTTAGTGTTTGTTGGGGGTTGCATTTTAGTCTGCAGGACTGTGTCACAGCCCCCGGACACACAGGAGAAACAGACACTTAAGGCAAACAATGTTTGCCTCATTAGCTTGCCCTTCTCTTGAGTAAGTTCACAGACGGCTTGTAAGAAAATGTCAACGTCCCACAGAATCTGTAGTATCTGAAGCAGGAAAACAAACTCCTCTTTTCTTGCTGGTGCTTAAAGACAGTGACAGTCCAAAAACTAATGCTCTCTTCCATTTGGCTTAATGCATATGTGGTACGTCTATTTCAATAGTGGAGAAAAGTGATAATTTTATAGGGAGATCAAAGCTTCAGGCACACTTACTGCATGACTAGTTTTCTGCTCTTTCCAAAGCCACAGCTAGTCACAGTTGCAGTATCAGATGCATCATTCACCCTTCCACTTCCGTCTGCATCGGGACTTGCAAGCAGTGAGCTGCAGACACAGCATTTGCCGTGCACCGAGCTTCATGTCTTCTAGCACCACATCTCAGCATTCCCTTGCAGAGTTCTGCGAAGAACACGTGCACACCCACCAGCCCCGAGCCCAGCCATCTGCAGGAGGATAGCACAAGAGAAAGTCTAAGACCCTCTCTGACTCCCTTCCACCACTCAGAGGCAAATCACACCATCAGTCATCAGGGGCTGGTAAAGACTGAACTTTTCTTCATACCTTTACTTTGGTCCGTCTCCATTTTCTCTGCTGTTTATAAATTTGACATGTTGAGGCTACCGCTCATTTGTGATCAATACCTTTCACAGTGAAGTGACTAAGAATATAAATTTCTTGTGTCTGCCACCTACTACACTGTGCTTTACTACAGAGCAGGACATAAAACAAGTTTATGGTGCCATTTTATCACCAAGGACCAAGTGAAAGCAACCTGAGATGGGAGCTGTGAGAGAAAAGCAGAGCTTGTTTTATAAAGTATAGTTTATATTCTTACAGATTTGAGCATTACTTTTTCATGGCAATGAGGCTTTGGGTTTCTTGTGTTTCCAAATTAAAAATATGATGCACAAATGGGCCATACACCAAACTCCTCTGTAAATTTTGCTATGGCAAATGTCAAACAGGGACAATGGTAGGGAAAGTGTGTTTTCCTTTCGCTTTCAGGAGTAACAAGGGGCATATAAATACTTAACTACTTTTGGGTTTGGGACATTTTCAATAAGGAACACCTGGGGAACTAGTTCAGCTTCTTAACCTTAAGCACAAAGCAAGGAACAATTCCACGGTTAGAGCTCAGGCAGAAGAAAACAGAGCAAAGAGGCAAAGAAGCCCAGCAAGCCCCACTGTTCCGCAGGGGGCAAGGTGAGGTCTGCGGAGAGCAGCAGGAGCCACAGGCAGGTGCAGGCAGTGGTGCCTGGCAGGGGCGGCTGCATGGGCGACATCGGCCCTGGAAGGTGGGAGATCAGCAGGGCGAAGGTGGAAATAGTATCTCGACAAGGACAGAGGAGTAGGATTAATAGTAAGAGTGGGAAATGAGGATAGCCACCCTCCTTCAGTTTACAACATCAGGAGAGCTCCCAAGATCTGGTAGGGGCAGCAATGCAGCAACTGGGGAAGCGAGGAGGGGCTGCGTAGCAAGGGAAGAGCCAGCGCACCTGCTGGGAAGGGTACGGAGAGAGGGGCACATGCAGCTAGCAATTACTCAACTTCTCCTTCACAACTAGAAGGGTCCTGGTGGCCTCTCTGTGGCCCTCATTAGCAGGGAGGGATTTGGGAAGCATGCAGCTAGCAAAAGAAAGGACAGTCCGCAGGAGCAAACCGTTCCCGTTCTGCTGAGCTCAGCAGCCACAGGGAAATCTTAGCTGCTTCCAAAGCTTTCAGTGAGCAGGAGCGTGCTGCGGCTGGACTAAGGCTTCCAAACAGAAATGACCTTACGTGTTTAAAACCTGTGTCTCAGCCTGAACTTTCTTGGCCTCAATATACAGCTGACGGGTCTTTTTGTAACTTTGCTGACTGGGATATCATCAGTTAGGCACAACATCTGCTGTCGCTTAAGAAGAGAAGCTGTTCCAAGTGTCCTGAGGGGAGCAGACCATAAGAAATGGCTGCACGGTGTCTAACCCTGTGTCCTGTTGCCAGTCGTGGCCACCAGCAGGTGCCTGGGGATGCAAAGCCTCCAGTGACACCTCCTGGTATGCACTCTTGCCAAGAATGTGCAGCTTATGGACCTCTCCAGAGGGATTCAGGAAAATCTTTGCATTTATTAGCTCAACAGAATTTCCTGTCCAGGCTTTTACACAGTGTCCTCTTGAGATCGTGTAAATGGCCATCATTCATAGCATCCTACAGCAAGGCTTTCCACCAGTTTAACTACATATTGTATAAAGATTCACCCGGTTTTGTTCAGTGTGAACTTGCCTCCTGCGAGCTTCATTGGCTGAACCCTAATTGTCCCACAGGGAAAGAAAATAAACAATAAACTTCTCTGGCTATTTATGCTTTTATATGCCTCTGTCACATATTGGAGCTTTTCTGGGCTGAAGAGTCCTGGTCTGCACAGTCTTCCTTCACATGGAAGATACTCCATACCCCTGATCTTTGCTGTTCTCCTATGAGCTTTTTCCCACTCTGTCTTTATGAGATGAGGCAAATAAAGCAACACATTTAATAACTGGGTGTTGCGACGGAGGGAAGACACAGTCGCTCAATATGAGTGATCAGCAGACTTCGTTTATTGTCCCTTACAGTCACCTTTTATGCCTTGTTATAATTAGCTCATACATATTACAAAAGTTAAGCTCATTATTGGTTAGTTGCCTAAATACCAAGCCCGCCCCTTGTTTCTCTTCTGTAGTTTTCTGTTCCCATCTGCAACATTCTTTTCCCACCAAAATCTTCCTGTTACTGTGTAACAAGGACAGCCAAAGACAGTGTATTTTGCTTTACTTCAGATAAGCTGAGAGCGATGCGCATTTTTGTCCAGCCAGCTGGACTATGTCTATGTGACCCTTTTCAGCTAGCCAGTTATCCACAACTGGGTGCAAAATACATCTAAACAGTTTCTCAGTTTTGTTAGCAGCTTCTGCAGTCCTTGACAGTTGCTCCATCCTGAATAACTTCATATTATTTGTAAAGATCGATACCTCATCTGTCATTGATACCTACTCCTAAGTTGCTCATGAAGGTGAAAAACAGCCTTCTGACCATTTACTGAACGTTTATCCTTATCTTCTGTTCCCTGTCTTTTACCCAGTTATTTAACCATGCAACTGCCTTCCTCCTTATAATGTCTGAATTTCCTTAAGAGCCTTTGGTGAAGGACCTTGCCAAAAGCCTTCTGGAAAACCAGCAGTCAAGCCCCTATTAATATGCTTGTCAACTCCTAGAACCTGCAGGTTGGCGAAACAAGACTGCTCATCACAAAAGCCACACGAGTCTGGCTCAGTATCTATATAATGGTCCAAATCTGCATTAGATACAAATTAAATTTCTAATACAAAACGAAAAAGTCCCAGACATTTGATGTGCGGAAGGAAGAAGACAGAAACAGGGCAGTCAGTAATACTGTTGGAGAAGAGTGCTTCAGCAGAGATGGTGAAAAATTACGGAGGATTAAGAAATATTTCAGACGGAAATAGAAGTAGCAGTGATGAAATTTAACTTGGAGTAAGTAAACACACATTAGCCTAAAATAATCCCATACTTCAATTACTGAGCACAATTACTGTGCTCTAAGTAGGCAGAACCTCTCCATAGGAGCAAACATAAATAGCAATATCGATTTCTGCCCAGCCTCCACCAGAAGTTAACAATACAGATAACGTATTTTTTAAATGAGCAGAGGAAAATCAAACATATGACATCTTTATATTCTTCAATGCTACTGTTGTATTTGAAATTATTTGCTAAAGCAAAGATTTTAAGACAAAGGGACTAGCTGAAATGGTAGCAGGAAAAATAAGCTTTAGAGGTCCTTTTACTGTAATATTTAGCAGTGTCAATGGAGAGAAAGAAAAGGAAAGATGCAGCGTGTTTTACAGTTATTGGGAAATATATTTAACATGTGTAAGTAAACTGTGGGATTCACCGCTGCAGGAGGCAAAATATCTGTGATGACCTTGAATGATTAAATGACACATCCCAAAATATTGTGAAGGAAATCACATGGGCAAGGCCACAAACAGGAGTCAGAAAAAGATATTCCACATTAATCTGTAATATTAGAGAACTGACTAACAACAATAGGAATTATTGGTCCTTGAGGAACTTTTCACTGGATGGATCAGAACATGGTGTGTGTGGGGTGATTTTCCTTTTGAAAATTGCAAAGTAATAAATATGAAATATAAAAAAATTTCTATTTTTCAAATGCTAACTTAATCCCCCCTAAATTATAGAAGCAGCTAAGCCAAGCAATGTGTGATCAGCCAGCTAGCTGTCTGCAATATTTATGGGTGTCATGGGAATAACAGTAAATGTCAGAACTGAATGTATGCTGTCACGGCCACTAATGCAAAGTCACAGCAACTTAATTCTTCCGGTCTTGTTAGTGATACAAGGCTTAAAATGGTTTTAAATGCATTTGGAGAGTTCTTCGTTAAAAACCTTATGAATGTCCAAATGCTGGCATGTTTAAAAGATTTTTGGAATAACGTATCATGCTAAACTGTCTGAGAATGGCTATGCATCATTGTAAGTATCAGCCTGGCTTATTCATCTCCCAGACACTGTGAATTTGGACAATGAAGCCAAATCCAGAATTCTCATTTTGTTGTACCTGCCCTGACTTCAGTGGAGGACCTTCCTGAGCATGATCACAGCATTAACTGAATACAGGAAATTAAGAACACATTCTGCGTGATGGTGAACGCCTTAACTTGGATTGATTTCAGAGGAAATTAACTTTAGGAAGAGCTAAGAATCCTCTAGGGATGACCTCTTTAAAAAAACCAACCACCAAACCAACCACGACCCCCCAGCCCCCGAAATACAAAATCAGACAAAATTCCTGACAATATGTATGTAGAAGTCCTGATTTGGTCATTCTACAACCTTGGCGAAGAGTGAGCTACCAACTCTTCCTTGAAGATGATCATACTCTGATCTCATAGCCATTGATACATGAGAGTTTCAAAGATGTGTAAAGAGAGCAATGAATTTCACTGCAACAATGATGTAGCCAGGAGATAGCTTTTAAGGACCAGATTATATGAGCATGTAACAAAGCCACTGACTTCCCTATTGTCATATTTTGTTTGCCATTTTACATATAGTCATATTACAATAATGGTAATTTTTCATTTCTGTGATTGATTTGTGAGGAACAAAACTTTGGGTTTATCTTGCCTGAGGTAGTTCAGATACTTACCCACCTGGATCTGAAATATCTATGCTCTTACGATCCAGCCACTTGTCCTACATCTTGGGAACACTTCAAAATTTTTCCAAATTATTTCAAAAAAGATGATCTGTGTGAATGGATAATTACAAGAGACAGCCATGTAAGGCTTGTCCTACCCTTAAAACTTTTTGTATCAGAAGATGCTTATCTAGCCAAACTGCTTTGCAACTCAGGCTGACCAGAGCACACCCGTTGCTACCGTAGCTCAGCTGACAGATAGTCTCTTTATGAAGCTGCATTAGCTTGGTGGATTAGGACCACCAACTAAATTCCTGCGCTCTGCACCCCAAAATCATGGTAGTAGTGCATGAATTTTTGGGAGCATGAATTTATAGAGCACTCGTCTTGATAAACATCAAAGTCATCAACCCTCTTTCCTCCACAGACAATGGAGTAGAGCCCTATGCTGGGAGCCCTCACCAGCATCTTCTGGTTCTCAAATGCTGAATTAGGGGGGCTGCCTGTCCTTGGAGCGAGTGTGCCCTGGGCTTGGGGGGTGTCACCTCAGTACCCTTCCTGTCCCCACCCCCACCCCCGCAGACTGCTCACCCATCAGACCCCAATTCACAGCACAGAAGGGTGCTGTCTGCATCCTGCTGACCCCACACCAGGGAACAGCAGGGAGTGAAATGAAACCGGTTTTATAGAGGGTGCAATTAAAGGAAGCAAGAAGTTCATCATCCCCCTTTAACAGGTGGTGAGTTTAGGTAAGCTGCTCTGATGACAGAACTGCTGTGCAGTTGGATAGCCACAGACTTCTGAACTTTGTGGAAGATAGGTCTTTGGTTTACATTTTGGTCACAAAGGATTTTTCTTCCCACTGACATACAGTCCTTGCCCTGACATACAGCAGACAAGCTAACAATAACATTTTTGTTCAGCTCTGCCGAATCAGTTTGCAAAATGTATAATTTACATCGTTAAGTTGGTAGGGTTTTTTTGTACTATACATATGTATAAGCAAGAGAAATGTAGAAAACTAGGAGGTTATTACAAAAGGTTGGAATGGAGGTTAAGTACTGGCAGAAGAGGATTATGAATTTCTGGCAAAGGCCCACCTTCTCGTCTGTACAATGGACAGATCTCTGGTGTCCCGCAGCAGGGAAGGAGAAAGAAAGCTAGCTGCAGAGAAAGGCACAGCTGTGAGAGAGGCAGACACCAGAGAGTAACTGCCATGGTACATGGCAAATAGGGGCGTGCGGGCTAACAGCAATTTGAGTTCACATGGGTGAAAAAGAAGGAAAGCACTGAGTTCATATGTCAATGATACAAATTAGTAATAAGCTATTTGTTCTTGCAGCTCCCATCACCTTTGGCTAATAACAATCTTTGACGATTTAAGTAACAATTTAAAGTCCTCAGGACCAAATTTAACCCACTGACCAAGAAGTGGCAAATGAATCCACTCTTGTGGCTGAAGTCAAGAATGGCCAGTGGTACGAAAGGGACCGCTGTTTCTGTGTGTTAGTTTTAGGGAATCATGCTCTGCATTTCAGTTATGGACTACGTATTGCTGCCTCTGCCCTGAGTTACGGATGATACACTAAAAACCTCACCTGTCCCACCATCAGGTAGTCATGGTCTTCTGGCACTCTTGCTGCACAAGGAGAGAGAAACCCAGATTCATTTCACTGAAGTAATGCAAAAGACAACCTCAGGAATGCCAAGAAGAATTTATTGTGAAATGGACATTTTTCTGGATTTTTCAGATTTGCTTTACTTAAGTTTTAGCTGTTTACACTGAGCAACATAATTCTTAATAAGTTATTACCGAGGGGAAAAAAATTGCAAAGCGTCTTGGGAAGATGACAGCATGAGCTTACTAGAATCGTAGGCCATTAATTCCTTGGGTAAAGCAGCATCCTTCTGTGGTGCTGGATTTCAGCTTTGATGACAACATTGACAAAATTTCTGCTTCTGGTTTAATTTGAAGTGTGAAACTCTGTTAAGCAACCCCACCCAAACATCATTTTCCTCACTTCAGCTATGCAGAAGAGCAGAGGGATTTTGCTTTCAGTTTAAAAATAGGAACAGTTTCCCATCAGTTTATTCAATTTTGTTCCCTTTCTGGAACTTACTGCGCTTTTACTTGCCTTGGTGGTTAGGGGCTGTGCTGTAAACCAAAGCAATAAGGACGACTTTAGTTAAAGAAGAGGTTTGGTTTTGTACCTTCTTGCTAAGAAAACTTACGACAACTCCAAGATAATGTATTTTGAGGTCACAAAACACACAGGTGCTCAGTCTTCTCACTACTGTCTTGCTTTGAGGGCAGCCAAGACAGAGGAATGTCGTTTTCTTCTGCCACTGCTGGTGACCTGTGGGCAAGATGCAAGCAGAGAGAGAGATCACCGCACTCTTCCTTCCCTGGCTCCCTGCTCTTCTTTGCCTGTTGGTTCATAGCAGATTCCTGTTCTGCAGCGGTAAGGATGGTTCTGTTGGTTCCTGCAGTCTGCCTGCAGTCACAGCTGGCAGCACAAGGCTGAGGAGAGGGCAGATCTGCACCAGTGCAGCTCAGGCACCGCCTCAGAGCTGTGCCAGCGCACAGTGCAAGCACTCGCAGTGACAAAGGTGCCGCTTAAGAGTTCTGGCCTTTGTGAATGTAGCTAATCTTGTTCTTTTTTCCTCTCTCTTTTCTTCACACACACGCACCCCCCCACACCCTCCCTTAGCCAAGTAACATTGTGGTACCCAAAACATCCTGTGGCAATTAGTTCCCCGGTTTCCCTGTGATTAAGTACCTGATTTGATTTCTCCTGTTTGAAATCCTCCATGAGTCGTGCTTGCCTCCTTTACACTAACTACAACTTTACTACCTATATTTTTATATAACTGCCCCTCTGAAGATTCCTTCTTCAGTATTTCCTTCCGCTGAAGCTAGTTCTTACCCTCGCTGCTGATTTTCTCTGCCCCATTTTAACTCCACTTGATCTGTTCTGGCGTGGGGATCAGAACTGCACAGGTCTGGGGGGTTTTAGGGCAAATGTGACACAATTCCCGATTTGTTCCGTGTTCCTCTGCACTCCTTATAAATTCGCTTGTCCTTTTGTGAACTGCCAGTGGTTTTTAAGCCGACACTTTTGCTCTGCCGGCTGCATTCCTCCCGGAGGGGTACGCACCAGCCCGGTGCACCCCCGGCACATGGAGCAGCTCCCGAGCCCCCGCCGCCCGCGCCCCTCTCCGTCCCCGCCGCCCGCACCCCGCGGCAGCCGCGGCGCCCGGGCAGGTCCGGCTGCTCAGCAGAACCCGCCCCCGCCCCGCCCCTCCCCTCCCTGGGATTCGATGTTGTGTCACGTGGTCCTGCGGCCCCGCCCCCTTTCCCGCGCGCGGTCCCGGGGCGCCGGGCAGCCATGGCGGGGTGCGGGGTCGCGGAGCGCGTGTTCCCCGCTCTGCCCCGCCTGCAGCCGCTTTCCACGGCCCGGCGCCCACCCGCGCCGTGGTTCAAGGACGTCCAGGCTGCCCCCGGGACGGCTGTGGGCTGGCAGCGGGGCCGCCCCGAGCGGCAGCTTTCGGCCCCGGGCCTCAGCCGCCCGGTCGCTCACGGAAGCTACGGCAGATGCTGGTGGCAGCGGAGCTGAGGGGCCGGCGGGGTGAGGGGACCGGCGGGGCGGAGGGGGTGGCCGAGGGGACCGGCGGGGCGGAGGGGGATGGCGGGGCTGAGGGACATGGCCCGGCTGAGGGGACATGGGGAGCTGAATGGACGGGGGGAGCTGAGGGGGATGGCGGGGCTGAGGGGGAGCTTGAGGGGGATGGCGGGGCTGAGGGGGAGCTGGGGGGGGGCGGGGCTGAGGGGGAGCTGGGGGGGATGGCGGGGCTGAGGGGGAGCTGGGGGGGGCGGGGCTGAGGGGGAGCTTGAGGGGGATGGCGGGGCTGAGGGGGAGCTTGAGGGGGATGGCGGGGCTGAGGGGGAGCTGGGGGGGGGCGGGGCTGAGGGGGAGCTGAGGGGGATGGCGGGGCTGAGGGGGAGCTGGGGGGGGCGGGGCTGAGGGGGGGCTGAGGGGGATGGCGGGGCTGAGGGGGAGCTGAGGGGGATGGCGGGGCTGAGGTGGGGCTGAGGGGGGGGCCGGGCTGAGGGGGGGCCGGGCTGCGGCCGTGCCGTGCCGAGGGACCGGGGCGCTGCGCGGACCAGCGCCGCGGCGGGGCTGAGGGCCGGGGGCCGCGCGCGGCGGGCAGCGCCTCGCAGGCGGGGCACGGAAGCGGAGGCCGCGCGGGCGGCGGTTGAGGGCGCGGCGGTTGGTGCCACCTACCGACACGGACGCGTCGCAGCAGCCCGTCCCCGTCAGTGCCGACACCTTCCCCGCCAGGCTGTGGCGGCTGGTCAACAGCCCGCGCTGCCGCTCCGTTCGCTGGGGCGCCTCCGGCCGGGGGCTGGTCATCAACCAGCCGCTCTGTGAGTGCGAGCTGCTGGGCGCCGGGCCGGCCGTCGCCGCGCAGCCGGGTGGCCGTGGGGCAGCGGCAGCCGCCGGTTTCTTCAAGACCAAGAACTTCAGCAGCTTCATCCGGCAGCTCAGTCTCTATGGCTTCCGCAAGGTGGGGATGTTGCCGGGGAGCAGTGTGGTGGGGCCCGGGCCTGGGCCGGGCCCAGAGGGTGGACAAGGCAACGGTGGCAACTGCACCGGGCCCCTGCATCGCTTCCGCAGCCCCCACTTTCGCCGCGACCGCCCCGACCTCCTCGTCCACCTGAAGCGCCTGACGAAGGGCAACAAGGCGAAGATGGCAGCGGGCCTGGATGTGACCAGCCGCCCACCCAACCGCTTCCAGCGCTTGCCTGGCACGCCACTGAACGGGCAGCCGCTGCCTCCGCCCTCGACGCTCAGCAGGCCTGGTGAGTCAGAGTGGGCCATGTGGGGCCTTGGTGGGTTTTTGAGAAGCGCTGGGTGGCATGGGATTTGAAAATCAACGCTCTCCTGAGGGAGAAGGGTTACCTGTCCTTGCCGGTGGCATCTCAGTTCAGCTGGTGTAGGGAAGCTGTTGTTGTTTATGCAGGTAGATCTGCTGCCAGTAAGCATGAGTAGCATGGTTCACATGTATTTCAGGTTGCCTGTAGACTACAGTACAGTCTCCATTGCGTGCTACACTAAGAACACCCTTGCTCGATCTCTGTGGAGCTGGCACAGCTCTACCAGATGAACGTTACTGCTTCTTGCCCGTCAGTAAGGATGCCCATCAGTAGGGATGCTTAATATGCTGTCAGTACATGTGTGTGAAGCAGTGAGTCATGTGAAGTGATAACTAGAGCATCCTGTTAGTTTTGTGCAAAGGAGACGAGACCTGGTAGTAAGATTTTTGTCAGTTGTCTCCTGAAAAAGAATTCACAAGCTACGTAGTTTTTAAAACTGATTGAATGAGTAGGTGAGAGCTAATTAGAAAATAATACTGCTGAAAAGCCCTAGAACGTGTTTTCTTTCTTTCTAACCCTCTTTGAGAGGATCTGAGTTTTCCCAAGACAAGTGTGAGCCCTCAGGATTATTCCACAAATTTTGTATCGGCCCTAAAGCTTTGTAGTTGGTGCTGTGTAAGGAAGATGTGAATATCTTGCTTTGCAGTGCTCTTGGGCTGCTGCCAGAAGAGCACTCCGGCTTCCCATTCCCTTGGTGGCGTGTTAACTGTCATCTTCCTTGCAGCTGATACAGCAACGTGTTGGTTCAGCGCAGTGATCGGAGAAGACTTTAATAGCCTGGCTGGCTGTTGGACCCGAGTGATGCACCCCATGGGTGCAGAGCTGTAAGGTGCGGTGTAGGAGGAGCGGCAGGACTGTGCGACCAGGAGAAGGGGAGAAGCAGTTGACGGTACTGCTGTCTGCAGCACCGGCTGGCCTTTAGAGCAGAGTAGGGTATCCCCATACTCTTGGTTACTGTGTCAGGGTAGGAACTGTCATCTAATTCAAGTGGTGTTTTCCGTGATGTGTGTGGAACTGCACGTGCAATACCAAGAAGACAAAATGAAGCATCTGAGAAGGGATGGAACTTATTTCAGTAGGGAGGCTAGGAAACATTTAAACTAATGATTTGATGTTAACCTTGTTAAGGCTAAGATGAGTCATTGCAGACTTCAGTGACATGGTTTGTCTGATGTAATGCAGACCATTGGTAAAGGAAATTATGAGAAAGAGATGACTTTCATTTTTTGTCCTCTGTTTTTATGGCTGCAGTTTCAGAGTTTTTGCTCTAGGAGTCTCATTTTCTAGAAAGACAGAACAAGGAAAACATTGGGGTTTCTATGCAGTCAAGTTCTGACAGGCTGACAATGCACTGTGCGCTCTGTACTGACTGTTTAGGGGCACGTCTGTTCCCAGTGTCTTGCAGGGTGTAACGCTGTGTTAAACATTCAGGAACAATTCCTGGACAGCAACTGGAGGTTGGTAACTTGGCATCCCGTGGTGTCTTGTTTACGTGTTAGAACTAGATAATCTTCATGTCCCTATCCAAAGGTAAAATATAAACAAAAGAATTTTCATACCCCTGTTCCTTCTCTGTTTATAAATGGTGAAAGTACTGAACAGGAAATAAACGGTCCTATACATTAAGTCTTAGCAAATCTTCAGGGTCAGCTGGTATTTATTTAGTGATTCTTAATGGTTAAATGTGAACTTGCAGAATAATGACTGTATGTTACTGATTTCATCAGAGGAGTGCAAGAGGTAAATGTGAGGCTATTTTTAAAAAAAGTCCTTTTGGGTGAGAATTGGAAACTACAGGTCTGAGAAAGCCTGGCTTCTAGATAAACCCTATTGACGTGAACCATCCTGAAACTTGTAATTCTCATGGCTAAATGCAATCCTGCAGGGGAGTCACAAATGCAGTAGTTCTTGCAGAAATCAATGAGCACAGGCGTTTGCGGTGTTACTGTCAGTGTTTCCACAAAGTCACCAAAACAGAAATTGAGCTGTCATGGTATAAAAGCAAATACCATTTCATGAAACAGTAACTGTCTGAGAGAGGAAACTATAAAATAATAGAGAAGAATAAAAGGACTGTCTAAGAAATAACAAAATGGCAAAGACTGGGATATTTTAGTCTGCACTGAACTAGTTGAGCTGAGAAAAAATTGGCTTTGAAATTTTTTTCTTGACCAAATAAATGACTTGTCATAAAGTACTTGCAAAGTCCATTGGAGGATTTTGACGTTGCCCTTCCCTTAGCTGTTTGTGAGCTGTCAGTAGTGGAGTTTGGTCAAATCTTGCTTTATGATGTCCCTTTTTTAAAATGTATTGTCTGATTTAACACACAGTATTTTCAAAATTGCTTTTGTTTGGTTTAGTAAGTTACTACACATTTTGATTTATAGCACATTTCTAAATATGGGTAACTCGTTACTGCCAGTTTAAGGAGATTGAATGCTACGCAGACACCTCTGGGTTGGCGCTTCGCTCGTGTGCCACACAGCAGTTAGTGCATGCTCGAGTCTAAGAGTACAGTCTCCTTTCTGGATTAAGTACGCTGGAGCAAAGGTAGTCTTCCCAAATCATGTTGTAGAGCCTTGGCTCCTCATATTGCCTTTCTTTGCCTGTGAAAACTCCTTTCCTTAACACTTGTTTCGCTTTATTTTGTACCCACTGCAGGACTGCTGACTGTAGGACAGTTTCATCAACTTTACGGTCAAGGTGTTTTCCCTACATGGCAACCTCGTGCCAAGCCCCCAGCACTTTACCAGCACAAAGATTAGATCCGACTCCAGTCCCTTCCACTTGGATCCAGCAGGGACCACTTGGGTTGCTGCCAGGGCAAGGGGCTTCCCCAGCTTTTCCAGATAAAGGGGCTGCGTTTCCTGTACTCCAGACACTTCCAACAGGAGCCACGTACACCCTCCAGCCTGTGGCTTCTCTTCCGCCACTTCAGCAAGGGACTCAAAGCGTTGCCGCATCCATTGCAAATTGCAGCAGCTCTGCATCTTCAGTGCCGTACTCACAAGCCTGCTATCCAACAGGTATGAAAAAAAATTTCTGCATTTACTTTTCAAAAATAGATTTTAAAGTGAGACTTTCCAATATTTTTCTACAATACTCCGCCATGTGTATATCTCAAGTGAGAATTAGAAAGTGTCAAGTCTAAAAGGAAGATGGACCTAAAGCAAAAGGAGTTTCTGTTTGGTATTCGTGCCCTTCCTCCAGATTTTGTGTGTCCCCTGGTGATTTTCTGGATAGCCTTTCTGTTGAGGTGAAAGGGCGAGGAGAAGAATATTTGTCCAATACTAGTCGGTGTGAGGCTAACTTTCATTTTTGTTTTTTTAATTAAGCAAAACTTGGACAATGATATTAAAGCACTGAGACCTTGTTAAGAAGTAGTATCCTAGGCCTTGGTCTCATGTTTTTCCAGGTTAAGGTTTTAAACTCAAAGATCAGTCAAAAGTATTGTGCAGAACAGGGGTCCTCAAACTTTATAAACAGGGGGCCGGCGCGCGGATTAGATGGCAGGAAGTCATCTGCGTCTGCTTGGTTTCCCCCTCCAACCCCCGGCGCGGGTGGGGGTGGTGTGGGTGTTCTGTAAATAGGGGGGGCTGGATTGAGGACCCTGGGGGGCCATATCCGGCCCGTGGGCCGTAGTTTGAGGACTCCTGGTGTAGAATATTTCATTCTGCTCATACTATTTTTGTATCTACATTTTTTTTCTTGCTTAGCTTCTTTATGTTGTATTTTTTTATGCACTGAAAACTAGAAAGTACAAAAGTCTTGGCTCCTTTCTTTTTTCTAAATTATTTCTGCCACAATTGTCAGTCTCACTTAATCACTCAATTGCAAAGTAAATCAGTCTCACTGAAGTGTTTTTATTCTTCAGAAGAGGAGTTGAAGCAAATTACTGTTCTTTTCCTTGCCCTTACCTTGAATGGGAAAAATCACATGATAGGGTATTTTCTGGGGAGTGGTGGTGTATTTGTTGTGGGTTTGTGGTGTTTTTTTTTAGTTTCCCTAAAACTTCTGAAATTCAGAACAGTGACTCTTTCCTTGAACAAACTAAAGCTCAGTTGTTATTCTTTCCTTCTGCCTGCTCCTCCTTTGGCAGCCGCACCTTCACAAAGACAGCTATCTATCCCTGTTTAGAAATCCTACACAGTGAAATCATTACATCTTTTGTGCATGTCTTCTGAGACCTCTGCTGAGAACATTTCGGACAATAATCAACAGTTTCTGTAATGTCATTTTTGTCAAGGAAGGGTTCTGAGGAGCTGGGCATTTCTTGTAGACACACTTAAATGTTTAAGAGACAGGCAACTTCTGCCACGTGCTCCTTGCCTTGTGCTCCTTATGCAGAGATTACTGTGGTGGCCAGAGTGTGGAGCCTGCCTTACCAGCTGCTAACTATCAAGTCTTCTCCCAGGAGCAGGTGTCCTGAGAGCCATAGAATGGTTTGGGTTGGAAGGGACCTTAAAGATCAGCAAGTTCCCACCCCCCTGCCATGGGCAGGGACACCTTCTATTAGACCAGGTAGCTCCAAGCCTCATCCAGAATACTTGCTTAATTAAGGTGGGAGGTGGTCCCCGCTTTGCGTTTCTATTGGTTACAGAGCATAGGCTGAAACTCATCATGATGAATTGTAGTTGTCTCTGTCTCAGCTAAGGCCCCAGCCCTCTCCCGTAGTCAAGGGAAGGAAAGGGGCGTCTCGGGTGCGATTTCACGTAGCTCGGTTTAGAGTTTGTCTTGGGGTAAGATTACTGGTGTCCTGGAAGTGCCTGTTTTGAAGTACTGCCTGTAGGGGAGCTGAGGGAGACCAGCGTAGATTTAGACATGAATATGGAGATCTCTCTCACTGGATGACGCTCGTTGCTTTAAGTTTAAAGGATAACTTGGCTATGTTGCTCAGGTAGAATCTTCTCGGGTGGGAGGTGGGTGTGAGAACGCAGTGAAAACATACCAAATTTTGCAAGGTGTAATCAAAACTAAAATACAGAAACTTAGGGAATCTGAGGCGTTTGAAACCTCCAGTGAATTAATTAGCGTTTCTGAGAGTGTAAGTGACATTTCACTGGAGTATGATAAATCTTTTAATTTTCACTGTCACTCTAGGACTGTCTCAGCGGTTTTACTTCTGTGCCTGTGTATCTCTTAATCTCTCTGCTATCCTTTCTTCTATATATTATAACATACAGAATGCTGAAAGCGTGTTTCTTCAAATGTCCACATGAAAAAGTCTGGTTTCCTTCATCATGAAAGCACAGCAGCAAGATTAGTTTGTTTGGAAAGTGATAGTTAACCTTAAGATATGTATTTAGTAAGTGAGAGAACTAAAGAATGTATGTTCAATCTTATTCTTGACTCTCTTCATTTCACTTTTGAAGTCCCATTAAATGAAATCAAAGTAGAACTTTGTCAAAAGATTTCTTTTTGTGTGTATTCAAACTTGTTTGTTAACTTCCGTGACAAAAAGATTTCCCTGGTTTTTCATTATGATTCTTATTGAAAAGTCAGTAACATAAAATACGCTCATCTAAGTCTTTTTTTCCCCACTAGCCTTAGACCATAATTAGTTTAAGGATTTAGTTCTGTTTACTTTCAACTATCTGCAAAACCTTTGACAGTAGTAGAATCGCGTCAAAGAAATGCATTGAAGCTTTATTATCCGAGAGTGTCTAATAATGAAAAATCAGTCATGGAGACCATGTGAGAAATATTAGTTATTGGTGCCACCTGACAGTGCAAGTCCAGTCGCGCCTTTTGAATGCATCTGTGGCTGTAGGGTTCATTTACCTATGAAGACCTTTCTGGTGAGTGGTAGTTTAGGAGTAGTCATGATATTCTTCGGAATGATACACTCTTGGTTAAGATAATTCATTTTCTTTGTAAGTCTTAAAATTCACATGGTCACAAGTGTGTATGAACACCTAGGCTCAGCTATGTGAATACGCTTTCTGTGGTGTATTGTGACAAGAAACTCAAGCAGCCAAATCAGAGAGGTGATACTAAGACACAAAAGACTCTGATTATGAGGTTTCTGCATGTATGTGTGTGTGTTACCAATTTTACAATATATATTTTTAATACATCTATACATATCTTAAATATTTTTAAGGTTAAGAAATTGGTCTTAAAATGACTTGGGAGGTAACAATAAATTTCTGGAATGTCGTTTACTGTGTGATTATTGAAATGTTTAATCAAAGTAAGCAATAGAACTGCACACCAGACACAAGTTCCGGCAGTCTGATAGCTGTGTTTGAATTCTTGCAGCCACACCGCAGAGTTGTTCAGCAGCAGCCCACACAGATCCTCTGGCTGGCTGTGCTGGTCCTACTGCTTCAGCGTGCACCCACGACAGCTTTCTCCAGGTGAGCGTAGCCTACTGAAAGGAGGTGAAAGAGAAGGAGATTGTATGAATGAACTGCAGGTTTATACACTTGTGAAATTAAGGATATAAATTTGAAAACTGATCTGCTTGATGAAGTGAAAGTGATGTGGTTTACAAATACCTATTTCAAAGAACCACTGAATGTTAAACGGGTAGTTTTGTAATTCAGGTTAGGTTTCAGGGTAGCAGCATAGTGGGTGTCCTCATCAGTGGAGTGTTTTTGCTTGACTTCACCAGAATCACTTTTAGTTAATGAGCCTGCATTTGTATTTGAAGAATGTTCTTGCCTGGACAAAAAGAGATTCTTTAATATTATGAAAATACTGAGAAGCAGCTCCACTTCTTTGTCCCGGACAGCTTCCTGCAGTCCTGAGTTTGATTTGATGAACGAGGAAAACTAAGGTGACTTTGTGGAATGGGCCCCACCTCAGAGATCTCTTATTAAAGATAACTCCAGTACTTCTTGTAAATGCTTTATGTAATTTTAGTGGAAACTGCGCCTTATTTGGAGGGCCTGGCTTATCAGATATCAGAAGATCTGAAGTAAAAATGCAAGAGCTTCCTTTTCTATTACAGCATAACGCATATACTTTTTTCCCCCTCACAGAGGACAAGCGAAGCAAGTTATGCTTATGCGTGTTGAAAAAGGGTTGACCTACCCAAGCTTGATCATCCAGTTTCCTGTCTTGCAAATATCAACCTTTCTCTTTTATTCGTGACTTCTTTTAAAAAATAAGCTTATCCAAGATGGGCAGGTTATGGCCAGGGTAACACGTTAGTGTAAGGCTATAAATAGCCAACAGCCAGTCATGCCGTCGATATTGTAGTATTTATTTTTCGCACAGTGCATCTTTGTCCTCTCACTTTCATTGTGAGCTGCTTTTTTCATCCAGGACATGAGGATCCATCTGAGCGATGGGCAGTCACAATTAAATAGCTTATCTCGGAAGGCCGAGATCCATGGGATAGTAAATCATTCCAAAGGAGTTGTCAGAGGTGGTGTTGTGGCTAGATTGAAGGATAATATACAGTGTCCGAAGGGTCTAGTAAAAATCAGTTGTTTGGAGAAGCGAGTCCATGGGCAGTGTGTGGAGTCAGAAGAGCTTTAGGCCACTTGCTAGTGGTTGCTTTGTTTCCTGGAAACCCCCAGCAAAAAGCTGCCAAGCATCTGGGCAGACAGAAGGCCAAAGGCAAGCAGTGCCCTGTATCAGTTCCACCAGGTCAGTAACCGGCTGTCTCTGAGCAGGGTAACACAGCTATCGTACCGCGTGGATCAACGGGACTTCTTGAGATTTCCGAGTCTTAGCATAGCCTAGGTCATTTCTCCTGGAACGTGGTGACAGGCTGTGCAGGTGGTACAGAAGACAGCAGTTTGCCTGCGGTTCTTGCTGAGCTGTGGGGAATAATCAGTTTGCCTTTTGTGTGTTCTGGGGCATATACTTCCCCAAACTTCTGCTGGGCGATGTGGCAAGCTGCAGTACTGAGCATCCTGCCCGGCTGGTGTACTGATCATCCATCAGTAACCACTTGCACAAATCCTCAAAAGCGGTAAAATTTATCAGCCCTGGCTGACTAAGCATTTTTATTGTTCTTCACAAAAAATAGAACTATTGCATGGTATATTTCCTATCGTTCCACTCGATACCTTCTACCAGTTGCAGGAATTCAGTGCGATGCTGTTGAAGTGTGGTTTGCGGGGTGTTTTAGGCTGTTTGGTCACGCTGTGTGCTGCTAGGTAGGAGTGGCAAAGCCTATACGAAACTGCTGGACCAGTCCCGAAGACAGCGAACCGTATCGGCACACTAGTAGTCAGCAAGCTGGTTACCAGCCCCGTTTCTGTTGGATCCAGACGGTGCTTTGTGGTCTCAGAAGGAAAAGCGGGCACTCTTGGACAAGGAAGCCTAACCTTGTGCTGTTCTTACTGGGTCTTGCAGAGAGCATCACTTTTAAGTTTAGGAGAGATTTAAGACAGGTGGAGTTTCTGGGTCTTGGGGGCCAGCTGCTGGGCTTGTACAGTACGCACCTGAGCTGCTGAAAGTGTTAGGTGACCCTGCCTGGAACATGGGCAGACCAGGCCGGTAACTAACTGGTTGGTTGGCTGCAGTTTGCTCTCCAGGAAAAGCTACAGAGAATTACTGCATGGAATGGCAAGGGGACATAGGTGGTTATACCCAGACATGGTGGCTGATGATGGTGTATCTCACCAGGTTTCTGAAATCGGGGTTTCAGAGGTTTGTATTACACTCTCATCACGGTTGGTTACAAAACAGGGAGCTCAGGTACAACTTCTTACCCATTTTTTCATTTGGGTTCTCTTAAGTGGGGTTTGGATTAGTGTGATGAATCAGTATCCTTGGGTAGGAATGAGTCTTTTGAGAGACCTCCTGCTATCTTCTGCAACAGCAGTGCTGGCAGCTCACAACCATTAGCTCAATACTTCCCCGCTGCTTTATCATAGATGTGAACTGAGGCTACATATGGGATTTCAGCGATTTTTTTTTTTTTTTTTTCCCTGCCCCCACCTCGTTTTGTTTTTTTTTTAATAGCAGCCCTGCCGTTTGATTATTGCTATTACCGTGGTTATTAAGCTGTCGGTATTTCCTTGTGGAACTGAAGCAAGAGGTAACGGGAAATGGAAGAAATAAACGTGCAAGAAAAAAGAACAACTTTCTGACCTTAAAAGCAGTCCTAAGTAGTTTGCTTTTATTTGTAATAAGGAATGATAATCAGCCATGTTATTTCAAAAAGAAATCAAGTCTGAACTAATTCCGATTGCCCAAGCACTCAAGCCAGATTTGTGTAGTCCTAGCGGTCCCTGAAAAGGTGTGGTTGTGCTTTAATTCCTGCACACGCTACGCTAATCTTGTAAGTGAAATGCCCGTCTTCTCTTTCACCACTTCTGCTAAGTTAGACCATTTTTCCTCTTGAGCTTGAATGACCAGCAAGCTATTAGTCTTTCAGGCCCTGACTTCTCAATCTTTTATCGGTTTTCCTTGTTTCATTGCTGCCTCCCCCATCCTTCTCCAGGTGAACTAAAAGGATTTAAATTGTAGCTTTGTGTGGCCCCTTTCTCCTGTTGGAAATACACACGAGATCCTGTAGTGCATCCAAGAGGACAATATGTGCTATAACAGCTTCAAGCTGAGGTCCCCTAAGAAGGGGCAGAAAAAGCTTCAGTATGGGTGGGTTGGTTGGTTGGTTTTTGGCAGGGATGATCTTATTCCTGGATGGTTTGGTAATCCAGATCTTACTTAGAATCCTGACTACTTATGACACTAAACAAGCAATGCAACAGAAATGAAACACCTTATTAACATTTTAAAAAAATAGAACTGAAAAAAAAATCAAATGAGAGGAATAATGTTTGAACCTATCTCATAAAAACATAAAGGTGGCTTAGCCTTTAATGAAAAGATTTTGCTTAACTAAACCTAAATTTCTCAAATTCCAGGTTTTATTTCCCCCTCCGTTTCCCCCCACCCTCCACAGTTTGTGGCTATCTGCAAACTGGCACATCTACACGAATCCACGCTAGGACTTGACTTCACACACCCAGGAGACAGGATCTCATCTCTTTGTGGTATCTCCATCAGGGAGAGACCAAGTCCTTCACTGGCATTTGATCTGATACGGCTTTCCTAGTAGGTGATCCTGTAGCTTCCTGTTCTCTAATTTACTCGTCTCTGGAAGTAGCTTTTCATTAACCATGACCTCAGCTAAAAGGTCTAAGGATAGTCAGGCACTAAGGACTACTCCTTCATACTGGATCTCTTCCAAAAGAAGGCTGTATTTTAAATAGACCTGAGTTTCTGTTCAACATCATTGTATGACTTGTATTTGTCAGAAGAAATGACCCTTCTAGTGTCCTTTGACTGAGTCACCTCCAGAAGAAGTAGCAGTACAGACACTGGCTGTTAAAATGTCATCTATCATTTCACTTGGGTAGGACTTGCTGCTTTGGAAAAACTCTTTCATTGTCTTCATTCTGTTTTAAAGGTTATTCGATATATAGGAATGCTACTAAAAAAATCATCACTGGATTGCTGATTGTGTCCTGTCGTCCTGTGATGTCATTACAGTGAAAAATTTTAGTAGTGTTCAGACCTGATCTGTGATGGCAAAGGCAGTCTCTGTAGGTTCTACAAGAAGTGTTTCTGACCTGAAATTCTGTCGGGTTTTTATGCAGATCGATGCAGACTTTGGGTTGTGCCTCTGTGGGACATTGTCATGACCGGAGAGTCCAGATGTGAGGCTGTGACAGGCAGGGCAGTTTTGCAGTATTTGCTTTCACCGGTATTTGAACTCCCACTCATCCTGGGACTGGGGCGTTCCTGGGGGGCACCCCTTGTGTAGATGTGCCTATGGACAATCACTTGAGGAGGAAAATGGTATTATTGGTTAAGAAGCGGTGAGTTCCTCAAGTTGTGTTGTCCATATGCACATTTACAGCATGTGGACCTTTTTCTTTTGCTTAAAAATGATGTGGTTTATACTGATTTTTTTATACTACAACAACAGGAATGCTTGAGTTTTAGAAGGAACTGAAGGCGGGTGGATTTTCTCTCTCATTTTCTATTACGTATGTGGCACGTGAAGAGGGTGGTTCTAGTGTACCCCCACAGGTCCTACTAAGACCAGAAGTCTCTGATTTGAATGCTTGGGTATATTTAACACCTGCGGTGCAAAGGGTGTGCAGACAATGCATCTGCAGGCATACACCAGCTCCTAGTAAGTAACCTTCTCTCCAGGATAGACCATGAATAGAAGAAAGGAAGCGTGCCAAGAGTAAGGTGGTTAATGAAAACCAAGACAAAGCAGTAGCTTTTTTCTTTTTTCTTCTGGTTAAACTTGCTATTAAACTGAGAATAACGGACAATCTTTCAAGCTTTTGGATAAATGGATAAACAGAATCAATACACATCCTGTCATGGTAATTTTTTGATACACAAGTTCACTGTATTTTGTTTTTTCCAGAATCCTCCAATACAGTCATCTTATGAAGCTGAACTGATGCCGTCTGACTGGCTATGTAATATATCTGAAGAAAACAAGAAGGCAGAAGTCAGTCTTGAAGCCACGTTTCAGGTTGCCGCTGAGGTGCATTCATCATGCAAAGCTGAAAAGGTGGGAGTGGCACCTGTAGAGAGCCAGTATTCGATCCTGGAGTTTAATGGAAATCAGGCACCGCCTGTTAATAGTTACGCACCACCTTCAACTGAGGAAGGCCAGCTGGAATGTCTCACTCTGTAACTTCAGACACATCATTTCTGGTGGAAGCAGATGGAGCACTGAATTTGTCTCCATTACAGCCTTCTGACATTCTTTGTGCTGCCGATCCCACTCTGTCTATAGAAACTGCTGCTGCTGCTAAAATACTACAAGAACTTCTGACCACACAGGAAGCAGATGAAAAACGGAGCAAAGAACCAGATCACCGCCCAGCTGAGTTCTCCCTCATGTTTTTTCAGGAAGAATTGTTCAGTCCAGAGCAGGTAAGGGGAGGTAAACCAACATCTTTCTTGAGCTAACTATATTTGATAGTAATGCTAGGGTCTGGACCGGTAGCTTTTCAATATTCTTGCCTGCTTAAGAACTGAAGGCTTCTTTAATTAAGCTTTTAATGTACAGTGAAGGGTTTGCTTGGTAAAACAAGATATAAAAAGACGGAATGAAAAAGTATCCCATGTTTCCCATGTTAATGAGCATGACATGTGTCAGCCTGTTGGCCAAGTTAGGGTGCTCATTTGCATGGGAAACATGCGTAGTGCAGGTGTATTCGTGGTGATGAAGTGGATGCTTTTTTAGGTTGTAACATACCATCTTTAATCTCCAACAAAGAAGAGTATTTTGAGAATTGCTGCTGGAGGCAGATTTTTGCTTAAATTTAGATAAACGGTTAGATTGTTTCTGATAAATAGTTGTAAGTTCTGTTTTCTGTGGAAAGTATAGTTTATTGACATTTGACTGGTATAAAGCATCTTCATTGGTTTATACTTTGTGGTGTACAACAAGTTGTAATTGTACTTCGGTCTACCTGTACCTGGTCTTCCCGGTATGTAAAATTGTAAGTCTCATGAGGGGTGAGGGGCATTCTAGATGTTACTCTGTTAAGGCAGCAAATGCGTGCTCTGCTTTTTGTTTTGTTTTGTTTTGAAAACAAGGTAAGCTCAGGAGATTGACTGCATCTGTTTCTGCTGCATGAGACCTACCTTGCATGTAGGCACTCAATCTCATTTTTGTGTGTGCATTGAAGCTACTGTCTTATTGTTCTGTCGGTAGCTTGACGCCTTCACTGAAGTTTCTAGATCGGAAATCATCAGCTGGCGCAAACCTCCCGTTGTTGCTTTCAGCGTTATAAAGATTAGTATCTTCCTCTTGGGTATCTTTCTAGAAAGGGGTGTGTATCCTGATCAAGCCTCTGCATAGCTCAAGCCTAGACTAGACCTTCTGCTCAGTACCGTGTAGGGAAGAGCACATCCCTGTGCTAGTGCATAGAGTTGGCAGCACTCCTTAATTGGTGCCCACTCATTATATTAAGTGTTGACCGCACTTTAAATGTTGTCAGTTTTAGAATTTTGGAACTGCATTTTTAGAATGATAGGTTGTCCCTTGTTGAAGGCCTTTGGAGTCCGTGACCCGAACTTCCTTGTCAAGAACTGGGGGAATTAAGCACACGAACCACGTAGTTGTTTGGGAGGGAGGTTTTGTATATTTGTGAGAATCCTGATGTTGGTCCTGGACTGTAACGGGTTAAATAACTGGCCTCATTTTTTGAGCAATTGAAAAGCAATTCAGGGACTGTTCAGCGTTTTGTTTGACAGATTCCCTCTTTCTGTTAGAACTACTCTTCAACTAGTCTCCTCCTCCCAAAGTCGGGAGAGGGAAGGTTAACTTTAACACCCTACTTGTCCAGAGCCTGGGGTCATGGCAGGTGCAGAACTCTCCAGAGGAGGCTTCGGTGCCTGTACTCCTCACATCAGGCTCCAGCACAGTTTTCTTCCTCATCCCTGAATCTGGAAGCACTCAGGCTTTCAGTGGCTGTTGGTACCATGTGTTTTAGAGCAAGCTTATGACAGAATAGTGGGCGTGCACAGAAGACCGCTCTATTCCTCTCTACACAAGCAGAGGGGGAGCAAATTCCTCCACTGTTCATACAAGAGCATCAGAACAGCTCTGCTGGGTCAGATCAAAGGTTTGTCTTGCCCAGCGTCAAGTCTCAAAACAACAACTGTAACCTGATGTGTAGGGAAGAGCAAGAACAAGGAGCGCAAACAGAGCAGGGCATTCCTGCTTACACATTCCAGCTACTTTCAGCCGGAAGACTTGCGATGATACTGTGTACTTCATCTTGGGTTTCTGCTCTGTGGACTGAAGTCAGCCCTTGAAACTGTCGGTTTTAGCATACGGGACCTTTTGACCAAGCTGGTACTGTTTTGTTTTCTGTTTCGTTCACAGTATTTCCCAGCATTTAATTATCTTGTGACCAGCACTGAGCCTTGAACTGTCTTCCTTGTAGAAGTAACAGTTTAGTAGAAACCTGCTTTATTCTGTTTTCCCGATTTCCTAAAAGACAGCAAATTAAAGAGCAGCTCTTTACATGAAAAGAGTTAGTACATTCAACAGTTCAGATCCAGCGTTGTCCTCTCAGCCTCAGTGAATTTCTGTCCTAGACTTTTAGAGGCTTTGGCCTTCTATGGGCACCTCTTATTCCACTCCTACTCCTAAGAAATGTTTTATTTTCTTCTTAAAGTGGAAATAGAACATTTCTGTAATGCTTGATCAAGAGGAATTTGCCTCTGATTTCGTTCAGTCTCCTTGGCAGCATACCTATGTGAAGGCTGAAACGCTTGCTTTCTTTGGGGAAGGTGAATCCAGCAAACCCCGTTCATGCGAGTTGCTAATTTTAGTACCTCAGCTTCCCATCATGGTTCCAGCTGGGTATAGGTATAGTCCAGTCAGTGTCTCGTAAGTCGTGTAAGTAGTGAGATGCAGCAGTTTTGGCGTTTTTCAGTAACTGAAGTGAAAAGGCAAAACTTTCACGTCTGTCAGCTTTGGTAGCTTTGCTTGATTCTCTGCCAAACAATGTTTTGGACTCTGAAGTTGCAGAAGTATTAGACCTGAGTGGAGGGTCTGTCCACAGGTGCGGTGAATCCATGGTCAGAAACATGTTCGCTTAAAAGACCGAACAATAAAAAAAAGGGATAGCTTGGGAACCAGACTTGTGTGGGCTAGGCTGATGCTGTTAGGATGAAAATGGTATTATTACCTATTACATTAGATTACTGAAGAGTTGGTGTGTAAGATTCTATAAACACAGTGATAAAAAGAAATCTGAAAGGGGTGCTGTGCAGTATGACTGCTCTTCAGTTTCCACACACGCAGCTGTAAGGGTTAAAATTGGACACAGCATTGGAAGTACAGGTTCACCAGTGAGGGGGAATGAAATTTCCTCAGTTTGCTGGCCACGCTCGTCCCGGTGTAGCCCAAGGTGTCGTTAGCCTTACTGGGCACTGCAGCATCCCCAGGTCCTTTGCAGAACTGCTAGTTAGAGTGTCTAGACTACTTTCACCACGTGTGCTAGTAACAGTTTCTTGATAATGGTTATCCCAATATGCATGTTACTTGTTTTTTCTTTATCAAACACTGCAATTTGGTATCTACATCCCCTGCCTGGTATTGCTTTTCATTAGTCTCTTCTTTTTAAATAATGAAGTTTGCAGAATTGTTTCTAGAGCAGTTGTCCGGTGGAATATCCGGTTTAGAATGCTTACCTGAGAAATCTTCCCTTCTCTCACTACTTGATGAAGGCTGCTCACTGATTTTTCTAGAACTTGCTATTATGGAAATGTCACCAGGAATAGAGAAGTCATCATCACTCGTGAGACTTGGATTCTAGCTGGTGAAGGTAGTGACCTACAGCCTGCCTGCCTTCTTTGTTTTTGTGCCTGGGAAGGAGTTGTGGTTCAGACATCAGACAAAAGGCACTGCTAGCCACGTGTTTTTCACGTGGCCTTGTTAACAGTACTAAAGCAATACATCCAGACAGCACATTTCAAAGAGGAAAAACTGAGTCAAATGGGTATCCAGCAAGTGCAGGAGGTGTGTGGGAGGGAACTAGTTCTCCCTGGAGTACTCCATTACTGTATTTGCACAGGCCTTTTTGAATGTTATTATACAACTTTGTCAAGCAATGTATGTGTGTTTCTATTGATACGTATACACATAGCCTGTTATATACTCAACATTGAGTAATGACAGACTCAAGGTGGTGAGCATGATTTTTGGAAAGACTATCTTATTACCAGGTGTGACCTCTTGTCTTCTGTAAACTCACACATAATGGTTTTCAAAAGCTTTTTTTCCCCTTAATAGAAGGAAACATTGCAGGCTCTGAGCAGTCATTCATCTTTAGGTTATTGATGTATAAGATATTTGCAGAAGAGATGACTATTCTAGAACAGGTGATACTGTGAAAATTTTTCTGTCTAAAGGTAGATTCCAGGTGCTTAACTTTGGGCCTGTACTGCCTCAGTGAAAATGAAACAGAACTTGGTCGTCCGGGTCTTTTTTTTTTTTTTTTTTTAAGCTACAGGTTTTTGCCACATGATCATGGAAATGTACCAGTTTGCCAAATGGTTGCCTGCAAAATACATGTAGAGCAGCAGCAGAGGGCTCTAAAAAGCAAGCAACACGTTGTAACTTAACGTCTTAACGACTGTGTGGGGTGGGGTGAGATTCCCAACCAGAAATGTGTGGTTCACGTGTGGTTCTGCATCACACAGCTCTGTCAAGTTGAGCTAGATCTGTCGTTATTATTACACGTGCTGGTAAGAATGAGTGCACCTGTATTTCTTCTAGCTTATTTCTTCTAGCTATTTTAATAACTGAGGGAAAAGTTCAGACTGTGGGGACATGTACCCTAACTTTGTGTATTCTAGTTTTCTGATCTCATATTTTGCTTAATATGATGTTTTGTAAGAGGTTGTTTCAATTTAGCAACCTTACTTCTGAGTTAAAAACACTTACTATGTCAACTGTCTAGGCAGTGTTCACCACCTGTTAGATGCCCTTTTGGAGTGGAGAAGAATAGCTTTTATTTTGTTTTATTGGTTTTATATTAGTTTTATTATAAGATAACATTGAGTGATCTTTGGTTTTATTTCTTTTGGTGTTGTGTTGTGTTTTTTTAAGGAGAATACTAGTGTTAAAAGTGAATCCAGGACATCGGAGACAGAAGAGAGACAATTCACTTCAGGAGCTGAGCCTGTGAACGAATCTGTAGAACAGACAGATTCATCTGTAAAATCTTTCTCCTGGAAAAGACGCAGTTCAGACACAGGCAACTCTCTCGGTAAGAAAGATTCTACGTTTTCTCAGAGATTACGGTGACAGCTACTCTGAAACTAACTATTACAGAAAGGGGAGAGTAGAAGAATTGTTGTCTGCCGTGTGAGTACTTCATTGTTCCTTCCGTTAAAATACTAAACTTGTACAACCTCTTAGTGTACTTATCAACACACTTCAATAGAGACATGTATGCTAATTACTCTGATGTGGGCAAGGGTATAAATTATGTAAGTAAATAAAACTTGAAGTTCTGGGAGTTGTGCCAGAAACCTGGATGTCACAATATTGAGATTAAGTCCATAGACGTGTTCGCTGGAGGGCGACAGTGCTGTGAAGGAAACACTGAGTAATGAGGTAACTATGGAAGTTCCAGGGGCAAAACCCACCAAACTGATGAAGCTAGTGTAGAAGTCTGAACTCTTTGTCTCAGATCACTGAACACATTGTACCAGTCTGGTAGTGTCCTGAAGCACATGAGAAAAACAAGCCACAGAGTATCTGAGGCTAAAAACTTCACAAATCTAGTAACTGAAGGGAAAACCTAAATGTCCACAGATTAGAGAGACGTAAGAGGACACAAAAAGTACTTGGGATCCATTCTAGAGGGGAATTTGGTTCAGCCTGCAAGTCTCTAAGAAGCTGTTTCCCTCACAGCTGTTCATCAAAGAGCCGATGGTGGGGTTTGAAGAGCTGTTGCTCACTTCAAAGGGTGGTTTCTAGATTCCAGATCATGATGCTAGTTAATAGTTCAGCTCATAATGCCCATCAGTTTCAAACATTTAAGTAAGGAATAAAGTCTTTCTGTCAGGAAGCTGAGAAAAAAGGTGGGATGCCACCTTGAAAAAAGACAAGCTTTTGTTTAAAACACATAATCGAGAGTTCTTGTTCAATTACTTCCTGGTATCACAGATAACTAGCAACCTTCTCAGCTTTCATATCTGAAGCAAAACATTTGCTTAACGTGCCAGTTGTAAAGTTATGTACAGGAACATGTTGGAAAGCATTCCCATGGGATTGTTCCACAGGGATGAAACACTGTTGTGCTAACGCTTATTAGCAACGATTGGCATAGTCTACTCTCTGGGAAATGTGACGGTCATCCAGGTCTGCATTTCCACTGTTGTACCTTTGGGGCTTGGTGTGCGTGTTAAGGGTAGAGATAGACAGCACACCTGAGCCAAACGTGATCAGGCTCAAGCTAGCCCAAAGTCAGTTGGGTGCATGATAGAAGCCTCCAAGCTGGCATAGCCTGTCGGCTGCATGTCAGCTGTAAGCCTGAAGCAGGCAGGCTCAAGTGCAAGCTGACTTCTGCTGCTCTGACTACACCTTTGTCTGTCAGCACCTCCTGTCCTCTGTGAGACTCTGGAAACAACTTCTTTTTTAATCTCTCTGTGCTAAAATGCATCACGATGATTTCCAGGTGTTTCTTGGCAACTTGCCCTCTGAGTGTGATGGAGTCCTCTCTGTTTTCCTGTTTTCCTTTGGGCACTCCTTTGCAAGTTTTCTGAGCCTGCACTTTGATACATGCACCCTGCTGTGAAAAAGGCTCTTCTTCCATCTATTTCAGTAGGCTGTTTTTTTCTATGTTAATGTCACTTTTCTTTAACATCACTTTTCTTTGTTACGTGGTGACACCAAGTTCTAGATACCACACAGCGAGAGCCAATATAATGTGGTACATTTCAGTGACTGGGAGCAGCTCTGAGCCCAACCCGAGCTGTTAATCTGTAAAAACGCACCAAGAATCAAACGCGCCTTTGTGGAGAAGGCATTGCTTCCCTCCAAAGAGTGGACTGGACTTCTTTGCATTTCACAGCTGTTCTGTAGCAAGAAAAGACAAGCGTCCTTTCCCTAAAACATCGTCCCCAGGGTTTCCCTCCGTAGCTGCCAGCCCATCTCTGCAGCACCATAAATCACTGAGATGGGTTATCTGCTTCCTTCAAATGGAAAACCAATGTATTTAACCAGCCTTCTCAGCTAAATTCTAGTTTACCAGTTTTAAGAACATTCTGCCCAGCAGAATCTAGATGAAAGGTGTCTCTAGTTCATTGTCCTGTCTCCAACAGTGTCTTCGGCATTTCTGTACCATTAAGCAGAAAAGGCCTCAGTAACCTTCAGTTGATTTTTAGAGTCCCTTTTTGAAGCTGTGCAAACATTTAGCATCCACTGTGGTTTTTGTAAGTTAATGTCATTAATGCAGATTAACTACACAGCGGGTGAAGAACCCTCCTCTTCAACTACTTCTGAGTCCTCCCGGGAGCCAGAGTCTGCTACAAAGGGTGCAGAACTTAACTCGGCGCTAAGATACATCATTGCAAATGATTACAGGCTGTGCCATCTGTTCCCTTCCCACTCTTTTTCTTGAGAGGCGATGGGTATGGTGCTCTAGCTCCTGCCATGTTTATCACACGGAGGTGCAAGGAATAGGTCACCTTTCAGGGACTGCTTTTTTTCAGCCCCAAGCTCACTCTTAGGACATAGATTTGAAGGTGCTGATGATGCGTCTGCTTTTCCCACTACTTTCTAGCTGAGTTTGTCTGTTAAAATGGGAGTTTTGAAATAAATCTGTCCGCTTTTGTTGGCAGCATACACACTTGTAACAGGAGTCCTTTTGGACTTCACAAAGGATTAAGAGGAACTCTGTAAATACTTTGAGTCTCCTTCCCCATCTCCTCTGCATTGTGCTCCACAGGCACACTCAGCTAGTGAGCACAGCTATACTGGACCTAATATCTGTGGCTTGTGCTTCCTCTTCTAAAAGAGCACGGGAGAAGGACCAGATTCTGATGGGAGGAATTTTTGTTTGCAGCCCGTCTTTCTGGAAATAGGCATCTCAGAATGGAGCAGGGGGAATTTGTTACTTGTGGATTGAAGCATTTAAGCTGATGCTGAGACATTAAGCAAAAAATCTTTCTTTCTCGATGGCTGACCATATATTTTCTGTGAGTCGTCTAGTCCTGCAAATAATCTGATGACTTTCTCTGACTTTTTTTCTTTTTTATGCTGCAAGGTGCCCTAGACATTTACCACCCACTCCCATGCCGCTGCAGTTGTGTCACTGTGTGTTCTCTCTCATTCCCTCCAAGGTAAATAGATTTCTAGGTGCAATTGCTAAGGGCAAATCTTCATTCAGGCAAGGTCTCCCATGCTGTCATCTGTTCCCTTGAACTGTTTCCTGCACCTTCCAGCCAAAAATACTGTTAATGTTCATTTAGTTTTCCTATCCGGTCACAGTGAGATCTCTTCCTACAAAGGTGTTAAGAGTTAATGTGGGGACAGGCCTGGCCCTGAGCTCTTGAACATCTGTGTGAAGCCCAAAGCGAAGTTGCTCTCGGGAGTCCGAGTGGCAGCTGCTTGCTCCAGCTCAGTTGCCATTACCTTGACGTCATTATATATTCATTGAAGGCATTTCAAATTGCCTGTCCTGGCAGTCTGCTCTTTGGGATGAGTGGGTGTCATACCCTGTGTCTTAACTTGCCATAATTTAGAGGTGCATTGTTACAAGCCCCCTCATTTCTCCATCCCTATGCGTTTTCAAGATGTGTTCCCAACAGAGTCTGCTTTGGCAGGAGACAGGTGTCAGAAAGTGCAAAAGTGGTGCCTATTGGGCAGGAACTTTGTAGTACAGAGAACGAACAGAGGCTGGAAGATGTGAATGTGTTTGTTTAGAGGTTAAATTTCTTGTGGGTGATGTTTGCAGTGGTAGCGCTGTTGTGACTTTATCGGGGTACTTGTTCACTTTCTTGACCTGCAAGATCTGGCCATACGTGGGAAGTATCTCTGTGTTGCTGTGGATCGAGGTAACTGTCAAAAAAGGAGCCTCTTGTCTGTCCTCTCTGTGACGCCACGAGTTTTTTTCTGGGATCCTGGTGCTGGCTGTGGTGTGCTTTGAGGCAGTTGTGCCTTTTCTGGGTAAACAAAGGGATATGGCACAAGCAGGTCAGGCCTTTCTGTAGATACTGCCAGGGGCTTATAGTAATTAATGTTTGGCTTTTGGTATCCATGGTGGCAAAGGCATTTCTAAATAATACATACTGAAGAAGGGGAGCACTTTTCTTATAATCTGCTTTGGGGTTTTATATTTAAATTTTTGAAAAATTGGAAGAATTCCTGTTTCTTTAAACAGTAGGCCTCAGGTGATCAGGTTATAGTCTGACATTGAAAGCATATTTTATAGTACCTGATAGAAATGCAATTGCTCTGTATGCTGCCAAGGGAAACATATCCAAGCACTGATACGTACTCGGTATTCCCTTTTCTTCCTAGATCTCCGTCTACCGGTGGATGTACCTCGGAAGCGGGGGTGCTTTCTGGAGGATGAAATAAGAGAGTGAGAAGTGGGTGACAAATGTGCAGCAGCTGCCAGCTGGATTCCCCTGTCAGACTCCAGCAGCCGTGGAGCTTTGCCCACAACAGCCACTTTGGATCATTTCAGCTGTGTTTAAAAAAAAAACAACAAACCCCAACAAAACACCAAAGACCACACACAAAAAAGCCCCAAACAAAACAACAAAAAACCAGCAAAAAAACCAGCCCCACACCACTCTATTTTTTGCTTTCTTTTTAACTTGGTAGGGTATTGTTCAGTAGGCCTCTTTCATTACATTTTCTACCTGTCAAGTTATAAAGCACCGAGTGGTCAGAGTAATTAATATGAAGTAATTCCTTAGCTGTTTGTATTCTTTAGATTTGGAAAGTCTGAACTTTACAGGAACCCTTAAACACTTTCTTGAGACATCCTTACTGGGAAGCAGATGGGTTTTAGTGCTCTGTTAGGAATCTGTTTCACTTATTTATTTATCTATTTAACGTTGTTGGGAGCTACAGTATGCTCGGCATAGGTGGTGGTTGGTGCTCTCGCTGTCTTTGCTTGCAGTCGTACCGTGGCCCTTTACTGGGGATCGTGTATGAAACAAAAGCATTGGAAAGTCGCAAGATTCTGGGTCTGAATGGGTCTGAGATTTCAGGAGAGCAGCTAAAGGAAAGATGAGCTAATTTTCTAAGTGATTAACCAGGAAACCTTCTTCCTTCCTGAACCAGCTCTCTGTTTCACCAGCAAGTGTATGTATGTCACAGCTGCTGATCTTTTACGTTCCTGGGGAATTCTTCTGGTTTAATAATTTCCTTTTGATGCTAATGGTATCTGTAATGATAAGTTATTTATTATTCTAGTACTCTGTTCTAATTATGTCTTGAAAATATTTTTTAAACTTTTAGAGGAAGATTGTACTTATGTTGATAGCAGATCTTAAGTTTTTAATAGCTATACATTTGTGTTCATGTTAAAATACTGTTTGAAGGATAAAGGGGGCACATCCTCTACTTGTGGTGTTCAGGAGATCCATGTGGAAGAGCACCTAAACCATCCATGTAATGGCTTCATGCGTGTTCATACGAGCCAGCCCTGAGCAAAACGCACGAGAAGGGAGCAGAGAAGCTGTCAGGACCGCCTCGGCTTGTGTAGCTCCCAGCTGTGGCCGGGATGTGCTAAGGGAGCACCGGGCAGTAAGATGAACTGAGGCGAAACCTTTCCTTACAGCTTCTGTAATAAGATCTTTCTTAACCAGTAGTAACTTCTGTAATAAGATGGTTTGTAACAAGATACTACTTTTTTAAAAATAACTTTTGTAATAAGATGTTTTGTAATAAGGTATTTTAAATAAGTAGCACCTTCTGTAATAAAGGTGTTTTTACCGATAGTCTTGTTACCGGGAGCAGGGTGGGATGTGGTTTCCCATGTGTGCCCTGTTGTACCCCTGCCCAGGCAGGGTCGGCCTCAGGTGATCAGGTTCTAGTCTGCCGTTGGAAGCGTATTTTGTAGTGCCTGACAGAAATGCGGTTGCTCTGTACGCTGCCGAGGGAAACATACCCGGGCCCTGCTGTGTACTCAGCGTTCCCTTTTCTTCCTAGATCTCCGTCTGCTGGTGGACGCCCCTTGGAAGCGGGGGTGCTTTCTGGCGGTGACAGATGTGCAGCAGCTGCCAGCTGGCTTCCCTTGTCAGACGTGTAGCGATGTTGCAAGAAATGGAGCTTTGGCACGGCAACGGGTGTCGCATCGGTGTTCTCTCCGTGTTCTCGATGACCAGGGGTGAGTGTGTCACAGCTGGAAGAAACAGCTGCTTCCTGTTCCAGCGGTTCTCGCTGACACGTGTATCACCCAGCGGCCGCTGCCCGGCGGAGCAGTTCCCAGGCCGGCGGCCGCTCTTCCTTTGCACCCCGTCCCAGTTCCTGCGGGGCGGCTGCGGCAGCGAGGGGGGGCGCCCCGCGGGGGGGCGGTGCGCGGGGCTCGCGCTGCTGCGGACACTCCGCTCTGCTCGGCCGCGCTGCCTGCGGCGGTGGGTGCTGCCCTTGATGCTGCTGGGGGCTCTGGGCTCCGCTGGCACCTGCCTGCCTGCTGCCTGCGCGCCACCGTGGGGACTGCCTGCTGGCTTTTAACCCTTTGTTATTAGAAATACCGACTGGGGGGGGTGTGGGTTTAAAAACAGCGACCAGACATCACCAGACCCACGCAGTTTTCTTAAGCTGCAGGAAATAACTCTGGCCCAGGATTTACAGCCCAGTTTCCACCCGCCCCGGCCCTGGGCTTCCCGGGCTGCAAGCACACGTTGCTGGGCCAAGTTGAGCTTCTCATCCACCAACACCCCACAGTCCTTCTCCTCAGGGCTGCTCTCCATCCGTTCTCTGCCCAGCCTGTGCTTGTGCTTGGTGTTGCCCCAGCCCACATGCAGAACCTTGCACTTGGTGCTTCTTTCCTACTTTCCGTTAGATCTAAAGATGTGGGTGACTTCCCTTCTATGGAACATGCAGCAAGAGCACTATGTCAAATCAAGGTTCTCTCTCTTTGAGTTTCAGATTTTTTTCACAGATTGGTACTTGCGTAATGGCTGCTTAGAAAAGAAATCTTTGCCCAGAGGAGCCTGCTGTGTGGCCCAGCCCTCAACGAGGTGTTCAGGCCTGGACATAACTTTTAATACCAAAGTGCAAACCAGTTCTGTTTTGATGGAGTTCTGAGAGTTCTGACACCGTTTAGGTAACAGCATGAAATGTTGGCATGTGGCTGAACTTTGTTGATTCCATAGCTGGTAAATATTCCCTGGCCAGCCTTCCAAAAGTAATCTGCCCAGGGGGATGCAGGAGGCTCGGCAGCAAGTAAAGCAGGGCTTTGCAGGGTGGGGGGTGGTTTCTCATTGAACGTGTCCTCAGGGAGACTGACATGTTTGAAGCAAACGGGAGGCTGGTGGAATAGGTGCACACAGCCAGTGTGCGTGTTGTAAATAGATGTTATGATTGCTAGCCTTAGACTCTGTGTTAGCAATTACTATATCCAAATATAAAAAAATTGGAAAATATCAGAGCTGCACAACAAAGGACAGCCCTGGGAAGCACAAAAGCCGGGAAACAAAACCAGTGCATTTACAGGTACCTTAACTCTGCATCTTCGTGTTATATGGTTTGCTGTTAGATGCTGGCAAAACAGAGTGTATTACTTCTGGAAGAACTAAATTCTGCAGCAGAGTAATAATGGGTGCTGCTTATCGTATGGAGCCTTTCCCTCTTTGTAGACAAGTCAGCTAAGAAGTTAACTGTATTTGTGATTGCTTTTGCTAAAAACGGTCTGGCGCTGGAGGCTGTCCCAGTGTGCCTCCCCAGCCGAGGGCAGAGCCGTGTCTTTTTGCTACTCTAACGTTGTTCCTTACTTGATAATACCGCTGTAAGGGTACCCAGTAATTCACAAGTGGAGCTGCGACCCTTTGCAGCCTGGGATCAGATGAGAAGATGCCAACAAGTGATGTTGCAAGGTGGGACGAGTGCTTGCCCCTGTGTCTCTCTCACTTTCATGCACTCTTCAGCCTTTGCCCTCAAGATCGAAGTCTTTTGGCCAGGAGGCTCGGTGAGGCCGTGGCTGCTTCTGGAGTGCCTTGTGCTGCATGAAAGGGGAAGAGATGAGAAGCCCTACGCTCAGTTCCTCCTCCTCCTTGCTCATAGTTCAGGAGAGAGCGCAGAACCCAGCTGGAGTGTGTGCATCCCTGTAGGGACTCTGTAACCGTAAGGCTGGTAGACTTCAGAGCTTTGGGAGAGCAGCTCTGAATTCATTGGGTCACAGATCTATACAACTTGCCACCAAAGGTACCACGTGATCAGTTTTCTATACAAAGTGTAATTTAGCTGTTAGGCAAAGCAGAAGTTCAGGTCTCCATCTCTGGGTCCTCAGTGGAGATGTACAGCAGAGATGCAGGAGCCTCCAGGCACAACAGTGAATTGTGTAAAACAACGCCAAGGATGCAGTTAACTATTCAGCTGACTGCAGAGGCAGACGGGCACTGTATGCCAGCCGCTCCTCGTTATTACTCTGTCTGCACAGCCACCTTGAGAAGACCTTGGGACTATGTTAGCGAGAGAGCTCCTCACAGACGCTCAGCATCACCTTGCCTTGTTCATGCTGCAGTGGCTGTCGGGGCAGCAGCGGGAAACCAGCGGGCGTTGCTCCAGCACCATGGCTGAGCGCTCAGTCTCGGGCTCTTCAGATCACGCCAGAGTGAGCCAGGAGTTTAGTTGAGACTTGAGAAACGAAAGCACCTGTAGACGTGCCTCTCAGCTGGGAACCTTTAGGTGACAGCTGTGTAAACCCTCTCTCGGCTTTTTCTTGTTTCAGGCTAAGCTGTTTGGCTTTGCGTTGTGGATGAGCACTTTTACAGCCAGAAAATAACAGAGAGGTTACTTGATGCTTTCTGGATGATTGCTGTGGGCTAAATGGCATGTACTGATGGTATCAGATGCACTTTAGCCTTGTGCTCCAAACGAATCTGGGAGTAAAAACTCAACTGATAAACTACAAATGCACCGCATACTCTGGCTTTGGGTTCTTGAGTCATTAAAAGTAAACTGAGGCTCTCTAAAGAATAATTTTGTCCACATATGTTAAAACACGATGGCACCTTCTGCCATTCCAGTTTCAAGAAAGGAGCTTTTTCCTTTCCCCCCCTCCTCCTCCTCCTCCTCTGCGGTGCGCGGCGGGCAAGAGGCACGGGCATCTCCTCTGCCGGGCAAGCTCAGCCGGCAGCCTCTGCACTGCGAGGCCCAGCCAACTCGGGCGAGTCGCCAGAGCCCCGGCGCGGCAAAGTCCCTTCAGTCCCTTCTGGCCACCCTGTCCGGACTGCGCGGCCGGGCTGAGGAGGGGGGCGGCTCCCCCGTCTCTCCCTCCCTCCAGCTCCCGGGCAGGATGAGCAAGCCAGCACCAGTGGGAAGCGCGCGCACCATCATGTCAAAAAAAAAGAAAAATGGACTCCGAGTGCGGGGTGTTCCAAGAAAAGTGGACTTCTGATTATTTTTTCAGGGAGTACAAAGAGCGAGCTGTTTGTCTGATATGCCAGAATTCAGTGTCTGCGTTCAAGGAATACAATTTGCGTCAACACTACGAAACTCAACATAAAGATAAATATGATTCTTTGGTCGGACAAGTGAGAAAAGTTAAAATATTAAGACTGAAACATGGGTTGACAACTCAGCAAAATACTTTTGTGAAGCAAAAGCAGCTCAATATATCATCACTTTGAGCAAGCGATCAAGTTGCCAAGCTTATAGCATGCGCTGGCAGAGCATTCATAGAGGGAGAATTTGTTACGTGTTTTGGTAAAGCGTTTAGAAGAAGAATTAAATTATTTAAACTAACCCTGGTACTGAATTGGAAATTATAATTGAAAACCATACCTGCATTGTGGCAAAATACGTAGATACACTATTCATGGTGGGTGGGTGGGGTTTTTTTGTTTCGAATGATCTACGCAAGTGAGTAAAGTGCTTCATATGTGAAACTGTATTAGGAGTCATCTGAAAATACTGAGGAAAAATAAAATATTGTGGAGGCAATATTGAGGCAAAACCCATCACTTGGATGCCTGGAAAAGGCAAGAGCACGCCTGCAGTCCAGGCAGTGAGGCTGTAAAGAGGCTGTGTAAGGGCACTGGTGATGACTGATAGGTTGTCCTCTCTAGATGCAGACTTGTGTGGTTTGCAGCAAAACAAAACAGCACGTCAGCACAGGATACGGATGCATTTCCACAAGTCATGACAAAACGAGCTGGTTTGCCTTTACAATTCATTTATCAAAGCCGTGGGGGTCCCGGTCCCGGTCCCGGTCCGAGCCCTGTGGTTCCCGGTCCCGGCCTGGTCCGAGCCGCAGGGGTCACTATCCCGGGGTTCCCGGTCCCAGTCTAGGTCTCGAGCCCTAGTCCGGTGAGTCCCGGTCCGAGCCCGGGGGTCCTTGTCCCGCTCCCGGTCCCGAGCCGCGGGGGTCCCGGTCCTGGGGGTCGCGGTCCTGGTCGTCCAAATCCCGAGCCATGGGTGTCCCAGTCCCAGTTCCAGTCCCGAGCTGCGGGGGTCCCGGTCCTGGTCCCGACCTCAGAGCCTCGTCCCGGTCGCGGTCCCGAGCCGTGGGGGCGCCGGTCCCGGCGATCCCGGTCCCTGTCCCGGTCCCCAGCCGCGGGGGTTCCAGTCCCTGTCCCAAGCCGCGGGGGTCCTGGTCCCGGTCATCCTGGTCCCGGCGGTCCTGGTTTCAGGCCCGGCCTGAGCTACGGGGGCGCCTGTCCTGGCTGTCCCGGTCCCTGTCCCGGTCCGAGCCGCGGGGGTCCCGGGCCCAGACATCTCGGTCCAGGTCCCGAGCTGCGGGGGCGCCAGACCCGGCTGTCCCGGTCCCCGTCCCGATCCGAGCCGCAGGGGTCCCGGTGGTCCTGGTTTCGGAACCAGCCTGAGCCGCGGGGGTGCCGGTCCCGGACCCGGTCCCCAGCCGCATGGGTCACGGTTCCGGGGGTCCCGGTCCAGGTCACAAGCCGCAGGGGTCCCGGCCACGGGGGTTTCGGTCCCGGTTCGAGCCGTCAGCCGCAGGGGTCACGGTCCCAGGGCTCCAGGTCTTGGTCTCGCTGCGAGACGCAGAGGGTCCTGAGCCGCAGGGGGTCCCAGTCCTGGTCCCTGATCCAAGCCGCGGGGGTCCCGGTTCCGGCCGTCCCAGTCCTGGTCCCCGTTCGAGCCGCGGGGGTCCCAGTCTCGGTCCCTGATCCAAGCCGCGGGGGTCCTGGCCCAGGGATCCCGGTCCCGGTCCCGAGCTGCGGGGGTCCCGGCCCCGGAGGTCACAGACCTGGTCCCGGTCCGAGCTGTGGGGGTCCCGGTCCCGAGGGTCCCGGTGGGTCTCTAGCCGCGGGGGTCAAGGTCCCGGGGGTGCCGGTCCCGGTCTTGAACCGCTAGGGTCCGTGTCCCCGGGGTCCCGGTCCCGAGCCACGGGGGTCCGGGACCCGGTTCGCTCCCGAGCCGCGGGGGTCAAGGGTCCCAGTGGTCCAAGTCCCAGTCCTGAGCTGCGAGAATCGCGGTCCCAGTCCCGGTCTCGGTCCGAGCCGGGGGTCCCAGTCCCGGGGGTGCGGGTCCCGCTCCCGAGCCGCGGGGGTCCCGGTCCCCGGGGTCCCGGTTCGGTCCCGAGCCGCCGGGGTCCCGGTCCCGAGCCGCGGGGGTCACGGGTCCCAGTGGTCCAGGTCCCAGTCCTGAGCTGCGAGAATCCCGGTCCCGGTCCCGGTCCCGGTCCCGGTCCGAGCCGCGGGGGTCCCAGTCCCGGGGGTCCGGGTCCCAGTCTCGGTCCCCAGCCGCGGGGGTCCCGGTCCCGGTTCCTGGTCCGAGGCGCAGGGGTCCGGTCCCGGGGTCTTGGCCCCAGACCCGGTCCGAGCCGCGGGGGTCCCAGTTCCCAGTCCCGAGCCGCGGGGGTCACGGGCCACAGTTGTCCGGGTCCCAGTCCTGAGCTGCGAGAATCCCGGTCCCGGTCTCGGTCCGAGCCGCGGGGGTCCCAGTCCCGGGGGTCCGGGTCCCGGTCCCCAGCCGCGGGCGTCCCGGTCCCGGTTCCTGGTCCGAGGCGCAGGGGTCCGGTCCCGGGGTCTTGGCCCCCGACCCGGTCCGAGCCGCGGGGGTCCCAGTTCCCGATCCCGAGCCGCGGGGGTCCCGGTCGCGGTCTCGAGCCGCAGGGGGTCCCGGTCCGAGTCACGTGGGTCCCAGTCCCGGTCTCGAGCCGCAGGGGGTCCCGGTCCCAGGGGTCTAGGTCCCGGGCGGGTGCAGTACCCACCTTTGGTCAGGAGGTGGCAGCAGGTCCCCACCAGCCCTGTGCTGAGCACAGGCCGGGCGAGCACTGGGCCGGGTCTCAGCCCAGTTTACACCACCGGGCCCCGGGAGTGCTCGCTGCGGCTGCGGGGTTCCCTGCGCTTTGCCCTTTGCCCACTCGCAGCCGGCATTCACACTCATTGCCTCCGTATGCAAAAGCATCTACGTGCCTCAAGCATTTCAGTCCTTTGCGTATGATGCGCTCTGTTTCGCTGTGGGGAACGGGTGCATTTGCTCTGTTTGCATTTGGAAGCAGCTGTTAGTAACAGCACCTTTAAATTATTTTTTTACAAAAGAGAAGAGACTTTGCAAGACTGCACTTTCTGAGTAGGGAAAAACGAGCGGTGTAAATGTGTGGCTTAGGAGAAGCCCCCACTAGGTTTCCCCTTGCACCACTAAGCCATCACGAGCTCTTGTGTTCATAGCCGCTCCCTGCGACGGGAAAGTGAGCCGTTACCGGAGTGAAGGGGTGCAGAGCACGCGGCAGGGCTGAAAGGTGGGACAAGGGAGCGGGGTCTTTCCTTCACCTGCCTCCCTCCCTCCCCCCCACCCGCCGCCCGCCCCCCGCCCCCCGGCAGCGGGTACCCTCCGGCGAGGATTTGCTTTCCGCCGTGCCAGCCGCTCGCAGGGGCAGCTCGGTTGCTCTCGGCAGGGCGTCTGTAAGCAAGTGCAGCGCCTTGCAGGGCGGGGTCAGCGGCGGGCCGGGGGGCTGTGACACCGAGCGGCAGCTGCTCTCGGCCAGCAGCTTCGCCTCGGGACCGAGCCCCCCCCAGGCAGCCGCTGTGGGCACAGCCCGCACCCCGCGGGCGGCCCCCGCAGAGCCCCGGGGCCGGCAGGCTGAGGGGAGCCCGCGGCGGCACCGAGCCCCGGCCCGGCGCGGAACGGCAGCCCAGCCCCCGCCCGCCGCGGCTCTGAACGGGCGGCTGGTGCTTCTTCTCGTGGTGGTGCTTCTCACTTTGCCCTGGTAGCCATGTGCAGCGCACCACAAGAGCTGTGCTGCCCGCTTTCTGGGGCGAGATGCGGAACCGCGGCCTTTTGCACTTGTCCGCAGCCAAAATGCTGCGTAAGCCTGGTTTTGGCTAGCTAACGACTGTGAAGTTGTTCTCGAAGCAAGTGGTGGAGTCATAGTGTTACCGAAATCTCGGAATGAAGAACTTATCGACACCAATGTGATGTAGATAAGCAGACACTTCTTTATTGACGGTCGGGTGCGTGAGCGAGTCCTCTCACGATCAATGCATGCCAGGTCTCAAAATCAGACACCATATATAGAACTTATTCATACATATTAAGTATTCATACATAATCATAACATTTCCAGTAAATCATTAACATACTCTCCTCCTATATCCGATTCTGCGCAGTAGAGCTTAGAAAGGTCTAGAAATGGGTCTGGGGTACGATTTGGGTAGGTGGTATGTGAGTCGGTGGTTGCGATCTCCCCCTGCCGGAATTACCTGCTACTAAAGTTCACGGTTTCTTGGCAGGTAACCACAAGCTGTGCCAGTCGACTCTTCCCAATTTCCATTAATCTCATATTCTGACATCTCAATACACTTTCTACATACAGAAGACTGGTCAGATACAAAGAAACCTTTCAAACCCTAAATTATTACCGAAGTTTCAACAATAATTCCAGCCCATTCTTCTGGCCTTGGTACAGGATGTACAGAGGGTCTCATAGCAGCTTTTACTGAGCAATTATAAGTTTCCTCAAAATATATTTTTATCCTTCTATATTTCTATTCTATAAAATAATTCTATAAAATCAAATAATCAATCAAATAAAGTCAATCAATCTTAACTTATTAACAAATCGATAACATTTCCCCCCTTTGAAAGTGTTGAAAATCATTATTTCAATACTTTCACATTATTTACATATCATTTGTTTCAACATATTTTGGTGGTGGCTATACCTTGGTGGACTGGTTGATACTTCTCTCATAATCATATGATTGATTGCAGTTCTATTGGTAAACTGCTTCTTCAAACATGCATATACCAACATGATCATCAAAAAGACAACCGGTAACAAAAACAAAGTTTTGATTAGGGATTGTATCCAAGAGCTCAAGTGTTGCAGAATGGCTGTGTGATCACGGCCATGACTCCCTTAAAGATCTTTGTGAAACAAAGTTAGCGTAAGTTAGCTGAAGCAGGCCTTGCAGCTATGCTGAGGCATGCTGATAAGGAAGCTGAGAAAAACTGACCTTGTGCCTAATGTTGTAAATAACTTTGAGGAATTCGCGTAGACAAGAGAGAAAAAAAATATGTAGCTAGCTAACCGCAGAAACCGCAAGTAGGAGGACGTATGAAAATGTAACCCTTTAGAGCTTAGCCAATCAGCAGATGACTTGTAGGCATAATTAACTGGAACTGTATATAAGACATAATCGCGCCGTAATAAATCGAAGCTTGCTCTATCACTCATATTGAGTTTGCCTGCTTGACTTCCCTCGCCGTCAACACTCAAGTTCCATCCTAATTTGTTAAAAATTTTTCCAAGCCAATCTCTTCTGACATATCCTTTTGAATTGTTTCAGTTTCTTTTTCAGTTTTTCCTAATAGGTCTAGATCATGTTCCACATCCTGAGTGGCATTTGGAATGTGGATACAACAGTGCTCCAGTTCATCCTTGAGATATCCACATACTCCATGTTCTTTAAGTAGGAGCATATCTAGTGCCATTCTATTTTGTAAAGTCATTCTAGAGGTCGCCTGTAATTGTATGTTCAATTCCTTAAACCCCTTTTTAGTAATGTTTGCTAATTTTTCCACTTGACCAGTTAACTGATAGAGCCATGCTCTGTTTCTATATGATGCTATAGGATTTAAAAGTGATTCACGTGCCCAGCCAATTTTCACTCCTGTAGATGGTTCATTCCAAGTATCATCATTTGTCTCAGATCTCTTTGTTCGTTTCAGTTCTATATTCTCTAGGGATCCTCTAAATGGTGATTTCTTCCAAATCGGACACAATGTTGGCACGCCTAAAGTTATTTGTTTCACTTTACCATCTAATGGTAGATGAGTGGTCCAGGTTCCATCTCTTAATGCCCGAACTAAATGTCCTGGACTTCAAATAGTAGTTTTACTACAACTAAACAAAGTTCCTTTTCTAACTATAAAAGTGCTGGTTAAATTGAGAGTGTTCTTAAGACCTCGACAAAAACAACCATATGTTAAAACAGTGGCCTACAGAGGAATTCTTTGGATTACTAAGTGTGCATTACTGCAATCATACACTTTTTCACATTTCCACCATGGCACTATTTTATTTTCCTTCTCTCCCGATGAAGTTGACCTATCATTGACCCAGGGTAATACTGAAAAAACTTTTCCATCCCAGGTAAAACACCAAGAAGTTCTTGCCATATACTGAAAATGGGAATATAAGGTCATAGACCATATAGAGTCCCATTGTGCTACTAATTGGGTACCTTGGCCCATTTTGTTACACTTCCATTTCATGATACTTCTGCTCACATTGGTTTTAAGTTGTTCATCATAAGAACACCATCCTAAGTGGAGATTTGGACCCCCAGGAAGAAGAACGCAAGCTATGGCACTAGGTCAGGATCCTGTTATAAAATCATAATTCAATAGTTTGGTTGTTTTTTTTTTTTACAATCTGTTTCTTTACCTGGCGACTTCCACTGTTTTCTAATAACCTTTACGTGTTCATACCATTGAGTCACTGGCCTTTGTTCACAGTAGGTGGTTTCATTTTTATGTTCCAGATTGGTCAGATTCATAGTTAAAATTCCCCATGGAATAGGTTCACCTACTGCCCTCGGTATTGGCAAACAAGCAGTGATCTGCGTGACATTTTGTAAATTGGCAAATTCTTTAATCAATCCTACCATCAAATTTTCCTCAGCCATTTGTTTGGGAATGTCAATCACTTGTTCTGTTTCTATTTGTCTTTTGTTCCTGTCCACCAAGCCGGCCCATGATCCCACCAACACTACCGACCAAAATAAAATCCAATATAAAAATTAGACATGTTTCAGTGTCAATTTTAAAGTCTCTGGGTCACGATTGACAATCTTCCATGGAATAGGTGCTTTCTTCACTCGAGTATAATGGATCCAAGCATCTGATTCTGCTATCCTGATAGCTGTAAAAGTGGTTAACAGTATCTGGAAAGGTCCTCTCCAGCACTCCTGCAAAGGTTCAGAGGCCCAGGTCTTCACATAGACATAGTCTCCTGGTTGGAAATCATGCACTGAATTTTCCAGGGGTAAAGGTCTATTCCAAATTACTACACTCCAAATCGCAGCCAAAGTTCTCCTTAGAGAAAGCAAATAGTTATATACATCCTGCTTTCCTTTTACATGTACGTTTGGATTTGGTTCTGGAGACTCATATGGTTTTCCATATAATAATTCATAAGGACTGAGTGAGGTTCCACTCTTTGGCTGTACCCTGATACGTAATAATGCCAATGGAAGTGCCTGAGGCCACTTTATAGACTGGTTTCTTGACAAATTTTACTTATTTGTCGTTTCAAAGTTTGATTCATCCTCTCCACTTTTCCACTAAATTGCGTTCTCCAAGACGCATGCAAATCCCAATTAATACCCAATGCTTTGCTAACACTTTGGACTACTTCAGCAACAAAGTGTGGACCTCTGTCAGAGGAAATTCCAATAGGAACTCCAAATATCAGAATTATTTCTTGTAATAACCACTTCACAACCTCCTTTTGCTTGTGTGGTGCGACAGGGAAGGGCTTCTGGCCATCCTGTAAAAGTATCAACCCCTACCAGGATGTACTGGTACCCATTCTGTCTATAGGTAACTCTGAAAAATCTACTTGCCAATCATCTCCAGGTTCTGTACCAGATTTCAGTCTACCCTTTTGAACCTTTTTCTTAATCACTGGATTATTTTTCAAACATACTTCACACTTTGAGTTACCATTTTAGCTATTCCCAACATCTTAACTGATATTACTTGCTTTCGTAAAGATGTTACTAAGGCTTCTGCTCCCCAGTGACATTCCTGATGTCTCGTTTGAATTCTCTCTCTCATCACAGGAGGTGGAATTACTACCTGTCCATTAGGAGTTACCCACCATCCCGCTAAGTTTTTCTTAGCATTTAATAACTGACCCAATTTGTCATCTTCCTCTGAATATCTCGGTTTTTCCCTAGGAAGGGTTACTGTTTTAGAAGGAATTATTGCCATTTGCGATGCTTGTTTCTTTGCTACCTTTTTTTTTTTTTTGCTGTTCTATCAGCTAAATTATTCCCAGCTATTATTTTTGTATTCCCAATCTGGTGTGCCTTACAGTGCATGATTGCTACTTGATCTGGCTTTTGAACTGCTTGCAATAATCATAAAATTTCTTTTTGATGCTTAATGTTTGATCCTTGAGAGGACAATAACCCCCTCTCTTTCCACAAAGCTCCATGGACATGCACTACCCCAAAGGCATATTTTGAATCAGTCCAAATATTTACTCTCTTTGCTTAGTTCTAAGGCTCGAATTAAAGCGATGAGTTCCGCCTTTTGGGCTGATGTGGTACTCACCAATGCTCCTGCTTCTATAACTGTGGTCTCTGTTGTTACCGCATATCCAGCGTATCGGACTCCTTGTTCCATGAAGCTGCTTCCATCAGTATACAATTCCCAGTCTGGTTGCTCCAGTGGTACATCCTTCAGATCCTCAGGACTGGAATAAACATACTCGATGGCAGCCAAGCAATCATGTTCCAGTCGTCCTTCTTCCTGTATGGAACTTAAAAACACTGCAGGATTTACCAGGTTAGTTGTCTTTAGAATCACATCATCTTGTTCAGTCAGTACTACCTGGTACTTCATCATTCGGCTGGGAGACAGCCAGTGTCCCCCCTTCTGTTCTAGGACAGTTATCACCATGTGTGGGACATAGACTGTTATTGTTCTTCCCAAAGTCCATTTCCGAGCTTCTTGTATGAGCATCACTGTTGCTGCCACTGCTCAAAGGCAGTTTGGCCACCCTCTACTCACTGTGTCCAGTTGTTTAGAGAAATATCCGACTGGTCGTTTCCAGCTTCCTATCCTCTGGGTTAACACGCCCAGTGCAAGGTGTTGCCTTTCATGAACAAGCAACTGGAAATCTTTGGTTAGATCCGGCAGTCCCAAGGCAGGTGCAGACATTAAGGCACGTTTCAACTCTACAAAAGCCTTTTGCTGTTGTGGGCCCCATGCAAAGGGAGAGTTCTTTTGGGCCTCGTACAGCGGTTTAGCTATTAGCCCATAGTTCATGATCCAAAGGCGACACCACCCAGTCATTCCCAAAAACGCTCCGAGTTCATGAATATTTCTCGGCTCAGGTATACCACAAATAGCTTCTTTGCGATCTTTTCCTAATTGTCGTTGTCCTTTTGAAATCTCAAAGCCCAGATATATCACAGTCTGGCAGGCTGTCTGGGCTTTCTTCCTGGACACTTTGTATCCATTTAGTCCCAGGAAATTCAAGAGGTCGATAGTCACCTGTATACAGGTAAGTCTTTCTTCTGTAGCAATCAATATGTCATCCACATATTGTAAAAGTAAATGCCCAGCTCTTGATTTATCCTGTTTCCACATTTCAAGTTCCTTGGCTAAGTGATTTCCAAAAATAGTTGGACTGTTTTTAAATCCTTGGGGTAATCTAGTCCATGTCAACTGCATCTTTTGCCCGGTTTGAGGATTTTCCCATTCAAAAGCAAACAGTTTTCTGCTTCCCTTTTCCAAAGGTATACAAAAGAAAGCAGCTTTTAAATCAAGCACTGTAAACCACTGATAAGTCTCCCTCAATGCCGTTAACAGTGTATAAGGGTTTGCTACTACAGGATAAATGTCCTTAACTATTTGATTTACTGCTCTCAAGTCTTGTACCAGTCTATATTCACCCAAAGGTTTTCTGGCTGGTAAAACAGGAGTATTATACTGTGATTCACATTCTTCCAAAATTTTATACTCCAAAAATTTATCACTCAATTTCTTCAATTCCTGTCTCACTTCTGATTTGATTGGATATTGTTTAATTCTCACTGTTCCTGCGCCTTCCTTCAAATCTATTTTAACCGGTTCTGCTAGTTTTGATTTACCAGGAATATTTGTTTCCCATACAGTAGGGATCACTGCCAAATCCACCTCCAGTGGAATTTCTTGATCCTTTACCTTTTCTTGTATCATCAGGATTTCTCCCGGTTTTGACTCAGGTATTTTCAAGAAAAGTTCTCCTTCGTCAAAAACAATCTGTGCATTTAATTTGGATAACAAGTCTCTTCCTAAGAAGGGTATCAGACATTCTGGTACACACAAAAATTCATGTGTAATTATCTTATTTCCAAATTTCAAATCCAGGGGTTGCAGGAATGGCCTGTTTTTGTTCCAATTTTTCCTTTACAGGTATTTAATAGAAAAAATGTTGCTCCTGTATCCACTCCCAATCTCACAATTTGAACAACACTTTTTTCCACTTTCTTATTATCAGAAGTTATAGCCATTACCAAATTATCTCTAATAGTTAGCTTACATTCATCCTGCCAATCCTTTCTTTGTCTTAAGGAAAAAAACCCAAATCCACATTTGGCATTTTATTCCATTTCCCTTCTCTTTTACAATACAGCATTAATTGCAGAATAGTGTTATAATTCAGTGTCCCATTCGTGGGCCACTTTTCCTGATCATCCAATATACACAAAGGCCACCAATTATTACAATACTCAAATTATTACAGTACTCAATCATCTGGCTCTTTTGCAGATCATCATATAAATTTCCCCAATGTGCCAATAAACATCCCAACAAAAAATTTTTCGGGATTTTGTCATTTACAGCAAGATTACCCATGCTTTTACTTTTAAACAACCGAGTTAATTTAGTTGCCATTGTGTAATCACTCACAATACAATACACAATTATTCAACTCTGTCACTCCGATCCGCGGATCCACACTCCACACTCGCTTTTGTTCTCAATTACACATCTCACCCTTACAACCACACTCACACTTTCCCACAGTTACTTTAAACAAACATATAACACAATATTATACCTCTTAATTTTCTTCTTAATACACAAACTCACAAAAACAACAAAAAACCCCCAAAACTTCTTCTAACTTCTTGTTAGAGGCACTACCTTAGAGAACACTATAGCATGTAGTTTCTCTTGTTTCCACTTTTGTCCAACCCTGCAATAGCTTTCGCTTATGTCTTACGGGCAGGCGCCTAGGCTTCCTCTTCCACAAGGATCCTTATAGTCCAACCCTGCGCAGCTCTCACCGCGTCTGACAGGCAGACTTACTCAGTGAGACTCAAACCCACTGGTGGGTCTCCAACCCACTGCTTACCATACGCTTATTATAGTGGGACTCCTACCCACTTACTACAATTACAAGAAGAAGTGTCTTACCAAAATCCAGGGAACGTCGCAAAGAGCCTTATGGATCGGGGATCGATGGGTGTCCCCGAGAAATCCTCGGTGCCGGCTGGAACCGATCAGGTCCCCGACTCCTCCGGTCTCCTTCAGCGAGGTCCCATCTGGGTCGCCAAAACTGTTACCGAAACCTCGGAATGAAGAACTTATCGACACCAATGTGATGTAGATAAGCAGACACTTCTTTATTGACGGCCGGGTGCGTGAGTGAGTCCTCTCACGATCAATGCACGCCAGGTCTCAAAATCAGACACCATATATAGAACTTATTCATACATATTAAGTATTCATACATAATCATAATATTTCCAGTAAATCATTAACATACTCTCCTCCTATATCCGATTCTGCGCAGTAGAGCTTAGAAAGGTCTAGAAATGGGTCTGGGGTACGATTTGGGTAGGTGGTATGTGAGTCGGTGGTTGCGATCTCCCCCTGCCGGAATTACCTGCTACTAAAGTTCACGGTTTCTTGGCAGGTAACCACAAGCTGTGCCAGTCGACTCTTCCCAATTTCCATTAATCTCATATTCTGACATCTCAATACACTTTCTACATACAGAAGACTGGTCAGATACAAAGAAACCTTTCAAACCCTAAATTATTACCGAAGTTTCAACAATAATTCCAGCCCATTCTTCTGGCCTTGGTACAGGATGTACAGAGGGTCTCATAGCAGCTTTTACTGAGCAATTATAAGTTTCCTCAAAATATATTTTTATCCTTCTATATTTCTATTCTATAAAATAATTCTATAAAATCAAATAATCAATCAAATAAAGTAAATCAATCTTAACTTATTAACAAATCGATAACAATAGTATACTACCATGTGTGGGTGAGTGTCCCGCAACCCAGGGGAAAAGTGTCTGAGCTGCAGCAACTAGCAAACTAGTTGTCCGATACAACAGTTGAAGGGAAAGCCTCGCGCTTCCCCTGTTCCAGCCTTGCAGTCCTGCTACTGCTTGTTGTGTTTGGTGAGCATAAGGACCGCTGAGCTGGCTGGAATTGACTGAAATAAGGACTGGTTGAGCTGACCGAATAGCGAGTCTCCCCTAGAAAAAGACCATTACTATAGTTATACAGCAAACACCCTAAAAATCATTCTTCTTGTTTAAGTTTTATAAGAAACATATATATATATATATATAAAGAAATATTTAAAGAACTGTATAGATCTGTGCTAGAAAACCTAGGACATCTACTTACAGGTAGTAGAGTAGAACTCCTCCTTAGTGATTCAAAACAATCCATCCAAGACACAAGCTGAGGAAACACTTCTGCTGTTTTTGAGTCGGTTACTGTACTCTGTCAGCAGCACATTGCTGGAGACAGAAGAGAAGAATTAATGTCTTCTGGAAGAATACAGTGTCCAACAGAAACGCAAACCCAGCATCACTAAATTTGCACCCCAATCTAGAACGTTAACTGTGTCCTCAGCAGCATCAAAACAGGTTTGCAAATGCACGAAATTTATAACTATTGCATGTATTCTTGTGATGACGTAATGAAAATAAAAAGGCATGCCCAGTGACTAATGTTCACTCAGATTGAATACTTATTTCCATTGAATTTTAAACTCATTGGATGAAAAACTTGCTCAGCAACTTTTTTTTTTTCTGGAAAAGAGCCGTTTATCAAGTGTTGTGACCACTCCTTAAATGGTTTTCAGTTCATTGTTCCCCCTAAAGAGTTCTCCAGTTAAGCTCATTCTATTATGCAAGTGTGAAATATTTTTTTTCTTCCTAGCCTGAAGTTTTCTTTTAACCTAAACGTAGATAGCTTAAATTGATATCACCTAGGCTCTTTTATCTTTATGCTACTCTTTTCCAATAGCCATGATGTTTTGTTCGCCTCTCAGATGGGAAAAGTGTGTGGTTGTAGAATGGTAGTGCATTTTTTTCTGTGGGGCAAAAAACCAAGGGCGTATTGGAACCCTGCTGTGACAGGTCTGAACGTTAAAGCTTGATCTAAAAATAAAAGAGTTAACAGAATAGTGATTTGAATTTAAAAAAAAAAAAGGGAAAGGCGGGAGGGTGGGGAGACACGGACACGACACACCAGAATACAGCAATATTATCCAGAAATCCTGCGTCTTTGCATCTCACGTACATTCTCATTGTTTCTTCGCTCCTTTCCTGTTTGCATAGGTGAAATGGATCAGCACTTCATCTGGCAAGCTGTTTTTCTTCCCGTCCTCCTGAAGGGGAGGCAACTCCCTGGTACTCTTGGACTTCTTTGTTTCAGCGACACCTTGATGGAGCAGACAGAGATAAGGAGCATTAGATGCGGGAGCTGGAGCAGTATCAGAAGACTGAAGCCTATAAATCTTTAGCAGGAAAGCACAGGACAGACTAAAGGCAAATCACACAGACAAGGTATTGAATGGGACAAAAATATGTGCCTGGAACAACACAAGATTCCCAGCTGGTTGTGCAGACTGACACTCGTTTACAGCCTTTGATGTAAAGGCTTGTTAAAACATGGATGCTCATCTCAGGGAGCTCATCTGTGGGTGTGAAATAGAACATTTTTCTTCCGGCAAATCCTAGTTTCATAAATACGACATACAGCAACCTACACCAGAAATAATAATTGTCATTATTTTGTCACAGCAGTGACCAAACCATTGTTAATTGTTCTCCATTGTTCTGGTATTGCTTGTTAAAGAAAATGTGTTTTGAATTCAGAAATTTAAAGTGCTAAAGCAGCTAAGTGGCAGAACCAGGCCCTGTCCCCAGTATAGCCCTAATCCAAGGCTGGTTTAACACCCAGTCCAGTTAATCACTGGGAGAACAGAGAAACAACAGATGATCACCTTGTGCACACAGGTGCTCACAGAAATGCAGGTGTTTCAAGAAAAAAAAATCAGTATATGTGAATAGGAATTGCTGTTCAAAGACTAAGTGTGCTTGAAGGAGTGTGTGAGTTAAAGCAGGCAGAAAGAAGATCACGATCCGAGGAGGAGCTTGGAACCGAGGCAGAGACTGGAAGCAAATAGATGAATCAACAGGGACAGGGTCAGGTGATGGATTTGCAGAATGGACAAGACCAAAGGAAACTTCTAAAAACTTTGGACGTTGACTAATGATTTGATAAGTGTATATAAGCTGTGCTGTATCCCTTTGCTCTCTGCCACTCGCTGGGGCGGTGGCCCAGCTCTGAGTGGCGATTAAAGCAAACCTAGTGGTACCCACGTCTGTGTAAATTTCTCCTTTAACACTATATGTGAAGCATATGACGGAAGTGCTGGTAATCCACCGGTGTTGTGACTGTTGACTGATGTCCCGTGTTAGAATAAATACAAGTACAATGGCTAACAGGCCTCACATGCATGAAGAACACGAGAACGGTGGTGCTGGGTCAATGGGTCTGTGCTTTTCTCTAGTGCTCTCCTTGCTACCACCTAGCACTCAGCTGGCAAGCTCATGGGCACAGCCAGGACCAGTCCAGCCTCTTGTTTTCCAGGGAGCCGATCACAACACGTATGGGAAACAGACAGTAGACAAGACGTAGTTCTTCATATCCTTTCCGTTGTTTTGCTAGAGAATCTAAAGTTTGATAGACCTTATTTTGTTTGTATTTACATTGGCACTTCAGTGGGTCCAGACCAAATGGCCACTCTCTACCTGACTGCTGCAAAAATTGGTTTGAGCCCTCGGTTAGTAACCAGCCGTTGGTTAACTTTGTCTTTGAAATACAGCAACCTATGGTGGAATAGGAAACTGAGACAGTTAGGGACATCGGTTGTATTTACTCGAAGGAGGTGGAAAATTTTCTAGGGAAATTTTTTAATAGTGTTAGCATAAAAATCCTGTATGTGGCACATGAGTGACTGCTCTAGGCATATGACTTTTTAGAATTAGAAGCCATCCCTGCCTTAAGTGACACATTTAGAAAAAGTCTCTACGTGAATATTAAGCTCACACAGCAAAGCTGCAGCTACCTGATAGCACAGTATTTTTCCTGGTTTGGAGGATTTTTTTATTCACCTAAAACTTTCCAACAGTCGTCACAGCTAGTTTATTCCCTGTATGACAAATAAGTAGTAAATGAAGGTGTTTTCATACAATGGAACAATCTGCATGCTTGCATTTTTTTCACAGCTGTTGCAAAGGTGTACTTGAAACCCTGAAGAACTTTTGCTTTTTATACTACTGAAAACCACACTACACAGCTTTTTGCAAATTTCCAGTCTGGAGAATCGCAGAGTAATTGTTCATTTGTTTCCGTGAAAGAAAAAACCCCAACACATCTTCCTTTAGAGGCAATATTTTGCTGCAGATTTTAGTTCTATCTTTTCTATTTCATCTACCTCTTCTCCAGCTCAGAAAGGTCTAGTTCTTTAGAAATTCTTTTCATTTGATGTGTTAGAATATCTCTGTGTAGTAGTCGAAAAGGAACTGGACCTGCCCTTTGTCTCACTAAATTCTCATTTCTATAATACATGCAGTTTTCCTTTACTTACTAAAGAAAAGTACCAAATCCCATACAGCTACCTGGGATCATGGATCAATCCGAATATGCGTGGCCCAGCACTACTTTTTGCAACTGATCTAATATTCTGTGCCAAATTCTATCATAACCCAGGAATGGAAATAATAGGGATGACATACTTTGCATATCTTCTCTGCAGGTTGTTACGACCCGCTGCAAGTATATAAGAAAAAATACAGGTAGTGGACATTTCTCAATAAACCTCTGACATCTGAAGAAGTCATTTTAATATCAGATTTATTCTCACCATACTTTCTGCATGGAAGACCAGAAGAATCTATGCTTTTAATACAATTTGTGCAGGAAAGCATTGGCAAAAATACTAGAGTACTTGTAATGTTTGTTCCTACACCAAACATGCTGAGGTGAGGCTTAAAAGCCCACCTGTGAATTCACATTTGCCGCAGTGCTGTTAGTAAAAGCTGTAACTATCCGTATTTTTTTGAGAATGCTTAAAATGAAACACAACCTAACTCTCAGTTATAGAACAGTGTAGCACAGCAAAGACGTTATCATCTAATTTTTTCATTATAAGATGTGGGTGCATAACCAGGAAGAACACTAACAATTATTTCTTAGTAAACCTTTCCAGCATAAAACTATTTAGTAGGGCAGTGCAAATCAGAACATACTCTGACTTTAACACGAAAGAACACTTCTGCTGTATAGGTAGACAAAAAAATTGACTTAGTGGGATATTTTCGTTCTCACAGTGCTGTTTCCTCTCCTTTCATTGTCAGTAATGCAGTGATTCTTGTGGGACATTAGGGTTAGCATAGATGTTAGGTTAGCTTTAGATGCTTTACATGTTAGAGATGTATTCCTCGTGATTCTGCTCCACGCACAAGAAAAAGCCCGGTTTGCCTTTGCCTGGAGCGGGACTCAGTATGTTTTCAAACAGTTTTCCGCAAGGATACGAACACTGCCCCACTATCGCTCACAATGCTCTGGCCACAGCCTTAGCACAGATCACCATTCCACCTGGCCTCACAGTCTATCGATACATCGATGGCATCCTCAGCAGGGCAGACGGGCCAGAAAGCATTACAGGTGCAATGAAAACCATTTGGGCAACACTAATCAAGTTGGGACTGGAAGTCCCAGAGTCAAAGTGCCAAGGGCCAGCACGAGAAGCTAAATTCCAAGGAGTCTGGTGGGTTGCAGGAGCTGCCTCTCTTCCACCAGACACACTGGAAAAGAAAGAATCTGGGCACAACCCATCCAGTACGCTGGAACTACAACAAGTTCAAGGGACTGTGAAGTACTGGCGTAACCATATTCCTGCCTTTTCCGTCATTGCTCGTCCCTGGTAGAATTTGTTATAAAAGGGAAAATCATGGCAGTGGACATCTCATCAGCTCTGTGGTACCGTCAAGTTCCCCTTCCTGCAGGAGCATAACAGGGCCTGGCCGCGGGGTCTCCACTCCGCTCCAGCCCCCGTTACTCCTGTCAGCACGTGCTGAGGTTGCAGGCTGCGCTGCTTAGGGAGCCGTGGCAGCACACATTTAGGATGGTGAATGCCAGCCATCCTGAAAGCGATAGCTGTCTCTTACCCTAAAAAGTTTCCTGTAATACTATGCTTCTCTGAGGTCCCACTTTTCTCGAATTGCCCCCACCCCAAAGCAATTTCCCCACAGGGTCCCTAAGCAAGGCAGTGGAGGAGTGGCTCTCTCAAACTCCCTCCCAGCCCTGCCCTGGCTGAAAGAAGGCAGAAAGAAGCCTTCAAATGAGGGAAGTTCTGGCTGCAAGAGAATACAAGCTGACCAGGTCTCGGGATCCACTGACATCAACAGAAATTTAGGTGAAAACTCCCCTTTGACATGAAACTCAACTCCCAACCCAAAAAACAGTTGTGATGGGAAACTATGGTGGGGGTGGGAAATCAGCGCTGAGGGCAGGAAGGCATCAGCAGGATGGGAAACCATTGAGTTGGGAAGTTGTTCTGTCATTAAAAGTCAAACTGTCACAACGCTGGCTGACGCAGGTGCTGGCATAATGATCGCCATGGAGATGGAACCCCAGAACACTGCCCCAACAAATGCCACACTGGCCAACTGCCGCAGCACAGAGCAGCACGCTCCTCGTGGTGCTCCTGCCCTTCGGGTAACCCCCAACCAGCTGTGCCGGCCAGCACCTCACCACATCACCCCCCTTCGCTTCTGCCCACAGAGAGGTTCCCCCTCCAGCTGCCGACAGGACCAGAGGTGCCCAGCATGAGCTTCACCACCCTGACCATGCCGCCACCGGTCACTTCTGGTGTGCTGCCCTCTGTCCCGGGGCTGCTGATCACCGTTCGGCCTTCCCAGCTCCACATTGTCACCCACCAGCCCGCCCAGGCAACCTGGCAGGGGGTGCAGGGCCCCCTGGGGGACTCGGGGCAGGTCGTGCAGCTGCCACACGTGCTGCAGCTCCCCAGCGGTGTGCAGCTGCCCCCTCTGCCTGCTCCTTGTCCCCCTGCCTATGGCCAGGGACAGCAAGTGGTGATGGGGACACTTTGCCCCACCAGCCAGTGGGGCTGGGCCCATGGGACGTGGGCCAGGGACAGCCCCTCTACCCTACGGGCTGCACTGTGCTGAATGTCCCTGCCCATGCTGGGCCCCTGCCACCCCAACACCCTGCGGCTCAGCACTGCGTGCAGGTCTCCCCTGTGCTCCGCACCCATCCTGGCAGCGCCCAGAAGCTGTTGGAGGCCTTTAACAACGACGTGGTGGCCAGTGAGGATGGCGTCCCTGCTGCCACCCCCTGCCAGCCCGCCCTGGATATGCTCTCTGGCAGAAGCAGGATCAAGCACCAAGGTGAGGTCTGCAGGGTGGCAGAGCCCATAGGGGGTGACCTGCACCAAGGAAGGCTTGCATCACCCTGGGGGTGGCTTGGCTTCGTTTGCTTTTTCAGAAGTGGTGACCACCCCGCCAAGCCCAGAGAATCTCCTGGACCTGCCCGAGCTGGGGCCAGATGCCTTCAACGAGGCCTTCCCTGAGCTGGCAGAGGACAATCTGCAGTTTCAGGATGAGCATTCGTCCACCGTGGACAGCAGCGACCCGCTCGCCTGGCTCGACAGCATCCTGGAGCTCCCTGAAGTTCTCAGCAGCTCCTGCTTGACCACCCTCCTCAACAAGTTCCCGGAGTTCTCAGAGTACATGGCAAAGGGCGGCTGCTCCAAGGAGCAATCGCTGGTGGCAGGGCTGGGGGACAGCGAGGACACCAACCGTGGTGTCCCTGATGTCCCTGTCTTGACCACCACCCTCAACAGGATCCCTGACCTCTTGGAGTGCATGATGGAGGGCAACTGTCCCAAGGACCAAGTGGTGGCCGCAATGCAGGAGGACACCAACCCCTCCTGGCAGAGGGTGGCAACATCCCCCCTGCTGGACGCCAAAGGCAAGCAGGGTGGGCTGGCAGCGGTCTTCCCCACCCGGCTGCCAGAGAGCCCCATGGAGCCCTCTCAGGAGGGTCCTATGGACACTTCAGAGGAGAGCCCCTTGAAGGGATGCTCAGAGGGTGCCCACAAGGGTCTCCCAGAGGGTCCTCAGCAGATCCTGCTGAATAGTCCCCTGGCCAGCCCCCCGACTGCACCCCAGCATCATCTGCCCCGCATGGCCCAGCTGGTGGAGGAGGTGCTGCGGAGGCAGCCCCCGGTCATTTTGACCCGCTTGCCACCACCACCGGGCATCTTCTCCTGCCGGGTGGTGCCCAGATCAGGCAAGGCTGCTGGTAAACAGGCCAAGCGCCCCACATTGGCTGACACCCTCGGGATGCCAGAGATGTCCCCATGGGGCAGCATGCCACCCAAGAAGAGGAAGAAGATGGTGGTGTGCCCGGTGGCAAAAAGCTCCAAAACCCTCTGGGAGGGGAAGCCACACAGGGATGCCACGGCAGTGGGCTGTAGTGGGGAGCAGGGGGGCAGCAGCAAGCAGAGGCCATCCAATAGCGACTACGTGCCCAGCAAGCGAGCCAGAACCCTGAGGAACACTGGGAGACAAGGTGCTCCACGCTGCTCCAGTCACCGTTGATATATTGATAGAGAAGGTGTGGAGCACAGATCCCTCTGACGTGTGACCTGCACCCACCCACTGCAGCCCCAGCCCTCTACCAGATCTGTCTTTCTTAATTCATTAAAGGTTTGATGTTCCTTGCACAGTGCCTCTGCCTGCGGTCATTCACGCAGCGGGAGATGAGGGTTAATGCAGCCCCTGCCACATGCAGAGATCTGACGCTCCACCTTCTCCTCTGTCGAGGTGACACCTCCACCGAGCTGACCCACTCTCTAAAGTATTTACAAATGAAGGGACTTCCCATCAAGGGAGGCAGCCTTGGCAGGGGTGAGAAACAAAGAGCAGGTAGCGAAAAGAGCACCGTTATCTAAGTTGCGCAGGAAGAAGACTTCCAATGAGGAAAGTTCTGGCTGCAAGAGAACACAAGCTGATCAGGTCTTGGGATCCACTGACATCAACAGAAAATGAGTTTAAAATAGGACAAAGATAATGGTGGCAGTGGGAGATGGGGACCTCTAACTGAAATAGTTCTGCCCCAAAGAGGCCAAAATCCCACTTGGGGAGCATGCGTAGTCCGTAAAACACTTCAGCAGTGCTACTGAGGATGCGTACGCGTTTGCATTAGAAGCCAGAAACCAGCCACCAAACCTGTGTATGACACATGACTATGCAACGTGCGGCGCTCTGAGAAAGGCCCCGAACCCCTTCTCAGTGTTCCAATTGGACCTAAAAACTTTGCACGCACTTTTTAATCGCTGCCCCCAAAGCGATTTCCCCACAAGGTCAGTAAGCAAGGCGGTGGCGGAGTGGCTCTCTCAGACCCCCTGCCAGCCCTGCCCTGGGTGCCGGTGCCTCTGGCCCTGCCCCAGCAGACGTTGCTGTGCTGATGGAGGGGCTCCCTCCCTCTCCACTGCATTTGCAAAGGGAATGGCTGGCTCACCCTTTGCTGCCCACGCAGCCAGCCCTCACCTTTAGCTGCTGTCATTCCCAGGGGCGCCAGCTCTCTCCCAGCACCCTCGCACCTTCTCCCTGCGACACTGCGAGAGAAGCATTCGCCAGGCACACGGGTGCCATCACTGCCCTGCGCAGCTGGGCACCCCAGACTGGCCCTGCCTGACTGCCTCCCTCACCAAGCACCTCCACCTCCACAGTCTCAAGCTCCATCCCTTTAGACGGAAAGGGGGTCACTTTATTTCGAAGTAACCGTTCCTCATGAGGAACACAGTCTCTTCAGGAGGCAAAATACTTCAATAGGACTTAGAAATAAAGCTGGGGCATCTGGGGGGCCACCTCATCACTACTCCAAACAATGTGTCCTTTGTGGAGAAAAACTGAGGAGCTAGACAGTTTCCAGAGGACAGCAAAACCTGACCTGCTGAGAGCTTAGGACAGTGCACATCATGTTCTTCTTCACACTTGGTGCACGTTTGACAAGCTGCGAGATGATGGTAAATTACTTCCTTCAGAGAGGACAGCAAGACACTGTTGCCAACTCAGCTTAGGGTTTTTTGGCTTTTTTCTCTGGTTGGCTAAGCAAAGAAACGGAGGCAGTTTCGAAGTGCGCAGAAGCACAGCTGCAGACATAATTCCTGCTGTCACACAGGCAGGAGGAGTGAACTTCATCCCTTTGGGTCCTTTTGAGAACACCAAGCACCCAGATTGTGCTGAAGGATGCTTTGTACATAGGGGACCCTCGGAGAGAAGCAAACATGTCCAGTTTTATTCCCTGGGAAAGTGTCCTGACACTGTCCTGCCTCTCAGGTGGCATAGGACAATTAAAATACAGGAACTTATTAGTAAGCATGGGCTAATTCCTGGCCCACTGTGATGCTAACAGTAGCCCACAAATCTCTCAACTAGTTTTGCTCAGCCTGTATTTATGACAGTTACATTGCTCTGTGTTGTGGGGGAAAGCAGATGACACAGCTTGCCCCTTTGATGCGCAGGGCTGCGTTTCAAAGGACTACGACAATCCCAGAAAAGCACAGCATAGAACAGCTTATATGTAATTAAGTATCACATCACGAAACATACTGCATGCATCTATCCATAAAAATGGGGTTTATGTAGGCACATGCAAAATGGGTCTGCTGCTCAAAACCCAGCAAATCCTGATTTTAAAAAATCATATACTGAAATGTAAGACGACATACGTTTGGATTTGTCTCTAAATCCCCATGTCGATGTAATTCCTTCACTGCCATCTGAAATCGTTCAGGTTAAGGCACTTTCCACGTCAAGCAAAGAAAGCTCAACTCAGAAGGGAAAGATCCTTCTTGATGGGACACATCATCTGTGACAACCAGACACCTTCCCTCTCGTTGAAACATAGCAGCAGAGTTAAAAGCAGTTTTAAATGCCAAGTGGAGAGGTGCAAAGTTTGAAAACTACAGGACATTCCCTTCCTAGCACAAAATAATCAACTTTTTCCCACTTCTCTGCAAACCTTAACCCCAGTGTTTTGTGTTTTTCACACTGCAGCACAGAAAGCCAGTACCCACAGCTGCACAAGGACTTCCAGTGCCAGTGTGCAAAGCATTGAGGAGTCTGGGCTCAGTCCTGGCAGTACAGGAGTGATCCACCTCAAATGCACTGCACAGTCTGCACCTGGGGGTATCACAGGCCAATAGTTAATCACTGCTTTTCCTCCCAGTAACAATAAAAAGAGAAAAAAAGAAAATCTCCTTACATCCATGGCTCTTCTTTACAGGCTAGAGGTTTATGGAAGTGATGACCCATTTCACCCAACATTCAAGACACCTTTTGAACAATTTTCAGAACTGTCCCCAAACCCCCAGATCTTACACAACAATCAGTTCAAAGAAAGTACAGAGGTCTCTGCGCTACTGGACACATGCAGGAACACTTGTGTTTACTGGACACCTTTGTAAAGGGAAAAGGCATTACACCAGCGTACCAGATCCTCGCCCAAAAGACTTTTCAAACCACCTGTTTGTTGATTCAGTCACTGCACTTCAACCCTTCCACCCACGACAACATCCTCTCAGGGGGCAGACTTGCCTGCTCTTGATCACAGAATCAGTCAGCAGAGTTCATACTGAACCAAGCTAAAAACTGGGCCCAACCTCTACGTTCATGGTTGGGATACACGGCTCCTATCACAGGGCTCACATGGCAGTCCCACCTGGGTTACGTATCTGAAGTTGCATTTCCCACGGGTCAAATATTCCTCTTCACATCTGCCTTGAAACTGAGGGCTCATGGTCAGCGAGAGAAGAGAGTTCCTTGCCTCCTGTGCAGTCAGGTCATGTTCCCCTGCTAAATGCAGCCTGCTCAGGCCTCCCATTTGTGTACAATCTGTTAAAAGAGTAAAATCAAGTCTGAAGGTTATTCATTTGCTTCCTTAAACATTCTACCATTTGCAGCATTCGGCCCCCAGAAGATGACTTCAGACATAGCAACTTCTCCAAGCAACCTGCTATAAAAGGCAGTTCAACAGAATCACCAACAGCCAGGTCTGTACCCTTGGGGAGACACTTTCAAAGCTCTTTGGAGGATCGCACTGGATCTGTGTGCTTTAGACCCCACTGCGTGGATTTACTGTTTTACTGGCAAAGGTTTTATGTACCACACGTGAACATCTTCAAAACACCTACTGTAATGGTCTCATGCATAAACAGACACAATGATCCTCTAATATCACACATGAAGAACTCAATGGATGCTCCCACCAAGGCAGTGGTTCCCTTCTGTAGCCACTGAACAAGCAAAAGGATGGATCAGAATGACATTATCAAGCTCTGAAGCAAAACTTCTGTCTTCCTTTAGCTGTAATTTAGAGCTTCATTGAGTGCTGAAGAGTGTCAGCCTGAAAGCTCTGAAGCATGAAGAGCTTGATCCTCTGTGCCAGAACCACACTGGCACTGGCCACACAAGCTGCCTGCGTACTCGCAGGGTCAGGGTCAGGGTCCGGGTCCGGGTCAGGGTCTGTACTGCCCTGCCACCGCAACACAGAAGTGAGGAAAGTGAAATGGAGATAGAAGTGTTCATTCTCCACGTAGTTGATGCTGGCAGCTTCTTGCCTCCAGCATTCCTGCACCTCAGGAGCCTGGGAAATGACAACAAACGTGAAGGTTCCTAAAAATAATTTGCCTAACACACCACAGCGTAGCACTTCCATATGCCCACACCACACTTCTGGCTCCCAGCTGCTCTCCTGTACTTCCCTTTAGCTACCTGGGAGGCACCTTTTCCATCTCCTCAGATCTCAGAACACCCAACTCATGGCTCTAACATTCTTCCCCTTCCTCTCAACATCTTCCTGGTGGTCTCAGCTTTCTGCCCTCCAGATTAGGGCCTTATCATAACAGGACAAGGATAGCACTGGGGTTTTTTTCTGTAAGGAAGCCAAATACTTAAAACTCTTAATTAAAATATGAAAATTAAGAGGAAGGGAAAAGCCAAAATGACAGCCAAGTGGAAGTTTCATTTGGTGCTCAAACCACCTGAATACTTATGCTGCAGCTGCAGCCGAGAGCTGGCCCTTAGATGCCTGATCAGGATAAAGCCCCAAATCCTGCCACTAAGGTTTCAAATGACAAAATAACATCATCTAAGGGAAGGCAAAATGGATAAACACAAACATCGCCGTATGTTTACAGGGCCTTCACAGCACAGTGGTTCTCTGATGGCACCCAGAACTTAGCAGTATGAAGAATTACAAAGGTCAAGTGCTATTTATAAGCAATGCACCCTTAAATCAACACTAGTGACAAAAGAGCCAAGCACTTGACTTGCAGAACGGCAGATGATTCGTGACTTTCTCCACAGCTTCTACTACTGATGAAGCTTACAACCACCTCACCATTTGGGAACGACATCCGTTGCTAGTGTTGCTCTGGTTGGAAACTCAGCAGGCTGGCACGTTCATTCCTTCAGAGCCAGAAGGAATTTGTTATTACAGGAATTCTCATGCCACTGAACTGGCAGCAAGGTACACAAGCCTCTTAATCTCTTTTTATACTTCTACACTTGTGCCATAAAACCATTCTCCACTCTCCATCTCACTACCTCTCCAAGCAGAAAAGTCCCATCTGCCACACACTTGTCACAAACTTCGTAGGATATGACACAGGTTTCAAATACATCAGAAAGTATCAAATCAGAAACTTTAAAACATAAAAGAAAATTAAAAAAAGGTGGCAGTGGGAAATTATTTTCTACCTTTAGGTGTTAGGTTCACAAGCTGCTAGTAGTTAACATTAACGGCTCACTATTTCAAGGTCATGATGGCAACAGTTCTGCAATGTGTGGATATCAGCAAGAGAATTGCTGCCTTGCACCCGTTCAGGTGCTCCACCTATACCTTGTCACAGATTTGATTTTTTTTGATTTTTTTTTTTGTTTTGTTTTAAATGCTTATCAGGGTAGGATCTGCCTACCAAGACCAGATTTTAAGTGAAGTTACATTATGCTCCTCTTGATTTAAATACAGCAAGATAGCTCCACTGCTACATTCAGCCACAAGAACGTAAACACCTCCAGCTCCATAGTCACCCATACATTATTTTTGTAAGGAACAAATGACTAAACATGGAACAACACTATGAAAAAGCAAAAGAATGAAACAATCAGCATTTCCCTATTTGGACCAAAACCCGAACATCTCTAACAGCAGATAAGTCTGAATTAAAAATCAACCACATCCAGATCCCAAATGGGGTAGGGGTTATTGTATGCCACAGACCTGGACTTGACTGTTGAAGGAAATCACGCACTATGGAAAATTTGAGGTGGTTCTGCAGAAGTTTAACTAGAGCCTTGGCAACTTCACTTGGGACATGAAAGGTACGTGTGCTACAGTACCACCCACAATAAAGGAAACTAGTCTCGCAGTTTGAGTTCAACACCACATCCGCAAACCAAATGAGGCTGCTACGTTTGAGGAAGACTGATGGAAACCTCACCTGCCATCCCAAAGTTATGCTACGGCATTTCTTCCCTTTTTGCCAATTTCCTCAGCCTTGGTACATCTTTTGCAGAATCTGAAGCAAGGGCCCACAGCTTCTTCCTGTTTCTAACAGTGAATGTCTGGGTTTCACACGTTGGTTTCTTGTGCGGCGCCAATAAGACCCAACACTTGCCTTCATAAATGCATCCGTACACTAGGCAAGAAAAGGAAAATTACCAGTCACGACACTGTACTGCCCACAGGGCAACAAAGTGCCCCACTCGTAAGAGGATTGAAGACAGTAAATTACCCTCAAATATCTTCATAAAGAAGCACAGTTTAATCATGTGCTTTTAATCTGACTACCGACACAATCTAACAAGAAGACACATTAAGGGAAGCAGAGCTGTAGTTAAAAAAGTGGGGCTTCTCTTTCCTCTCCTGAGGGTTTACCATCCAGAGCTGGCTGAAGTTCTGAACCTGTAAACCGCTCCCCCATGCTTGTATGCTCGCTCTGGGAAACAAAGACGGCCGTTTGAATTCTTTTGCAGGTACAATCTTTCTTTACTTTTGAGTTGGAATGAAATGAAAAGCTACCAGCAGTCCCACTTACCGCACCATAGAGACACACCTATGGTCCATGCACATGCCTGCCCAGAAACGCATGCAGAGGGAAACCATCCCTTGGGTATCAAACACAGAAACAGCACTGAAAACCTTGACTTCTGAGAGTCCCTGCAGCGTTCTCCCAGGTCAATACACAGCATGCTTGTGGCAGGCTCACCATGCGTGTGCGTCACTTGCTTTCATTTCCATCTTCATCTCTAACCTGGCACTTGCCACCTCCAGAATGCAGCATGCATAAAAGCAATTGCGTTTACTACAAGCACAGCACCGTGTGAACCTTCTGCACGAAGCCCGGTATTTAAAAAAATTGCTATAAAGAATAAAAATCTGCCGGCACCACTGACACACAGACACGCTGTGTTTTCTGAACAGGGCCGATACATTAAACCTGCAAACTAAGGACTGGGACAGCTTGCTCCTTGCCCCTCTTCTTTTGCCCTCAGGCTGGTGCAGGAGCTCCTTTCACCAGAGCAGGCACACCACAGACACAGCCTCACCGAGGGGAAGGGTGGGGAGGGGATAAGGGCAGAGGGGGAAAGGAAAGACCCACAGAAGCAGCTTTGCCGCCCACTGCCAAGGCCACAGCCTGCTCATCCTGTCCCCTCGCCCTGCCTGTGCTGGTCTGTGCCTCTGTCCCCCTTCCCGCCCCTCCGCTCCACTCCCTAGCCCTCTCTCCTGCTGCTGATCCTGCATTCTCTGCGGCACCCCCTGCCCCTCTATCTCTGTCCCGCTCCACCCCTCTGCCCAGTCCCTGTCCTTTCTCCATCCCTGCCCAGCCCCTCCTGCTCCCCCTGCCCCTCTGGCCGCCTCCTGTCCCTCTCCGGCCACCCCTCCGCCTTGACCCACCTCTCCCTGCCGCTTGGTGCCTCCCTTCCCCTCGTCCCTGTCCCACGGGGGCTCCGGGGCCGGGGCCTGTGCTTGGGCAGCCCTGGGAAGGGGCCATGGGGCCTACAGGGCCCGGGCTGGGGGCTGGTGTCCCCCCAGGGCCCAACTGCAGGGCAGCGATGTCCCATGGCCTGCTGGGAGAAGGCGTGCCCCGGGGCATGCTGGGAGCTGTAGGCCCGGGGCTGCCCCATGGCCAGGTTGGTCCCGGGGCATGCTGGGAGCTGTAGGCCCGGGGCTGCCCCATGGCCAGGTTGGTCCCAGGGCATGCTGGGAGCTGTAGGCCGGGGGCTGCCCCATGGCCATGTTGTTCCCAGGGCGTGCTGGCAGCTGTAGGCCTGGGGCCGCCCCATGGCCAGGTTGGTCCTGGGGCATGCTGGGAGCTGTAGGCCCAGGGCCACCCCATGGCCTGGTTGTTCCCGGGGCATGCTGGGAGCTGTAGGCCCGGGGCCGCCCCATGGCCAGGTTGTTCCCGGGGCATGCTGGGAGCTGTAGGCCCGGGGCCACCCCATGGCCAGGTTGTTCCCAGAGCATGCTGGGAGCTGTAGGCCCAGGGCCGCCCCATGGCCCGGTTGTTCCCAGAGCATGCTGGGAGCTGTAGGCCCGGGGCCGCCCCATGGCCAGGTTGTTCCCGGGGCATGCTGGGAGCTGCCATTTCCCACCCTCACCCTCCTGGCAGCCGTGTTGGGCTGGGCAGGCACAGCCTGTGCTGGGGCTGTGGCCCGGCTGAGGGGATCTGTGGCTGGCCGTGGGGCGAGGGATGCCCCTTGGGCTAGCACAGGGGTGTCTGCTGCCTGCTGGCTGCCCGGGGGTTCTGTGGGGGGGTTCCAGCCCCCTGCTGTGCCAGGCCCCGGGGCAGCTGGAGTCAGGCCTGGCCGGGGCAGCCCTGGGAGTGAGCTGAGAGCCAAGGAGGGAAAGAGGCGCCGGCAGGTGCCCCGGGCACCCCGACTCACAGAGCCCCCTGGAGCCGCCCCGGCGTCTGTAGGTCCTGCAGGAATAGGGCCAGCGTGTTTTTCTGCTGACTCTGACAGGGCTCTGGCTACACCTGTCCTGCTGAGGGACTGGGAACATGCAGCTGCCTGGGAGAGTCACCAGCCAGAGTATGAGTGCTCCAGCCTTGTTTCCCTTGCTAGAAAACACTTCATTTTTAAATACAGCCTCTCAGCGGCCAGATCCAGGCAGTCGGGATTGCTTCCTGTAGGGAGCAGCCTGGTGACTCGAGGCTGCTGCCTTCAGTGGCAGAGCTGGACACTTCTCCTCGCTGACAGGATTAAGTTATGAAGAATCACTCGGAGAGGCTGCAGCTAAAGCAGTGATTAACTCGACTTATTGAATAAGCTCAGTAAGGGGTGGCAGCTTTCTGAGGCACCTGGGCTATACCGATAGATGAGGGTAGTGGGGTAACGGTGCGTTGCCTTCAAGACCATACAGCACAGAGAAGAAATGAAGTTCTATAACCACACGTAGAGTACAGGTGCCCCAGGAAAGTTCAGCTGAAGTTCACCGGGTTGTTGACCACCAACAATCTCTAAAGACCCCAAGAAAGGCCCCCAGGAACAAAGTGACATGTGCAAGTGCCTTATGCATATGTAAATAATTTTGAGGAAGTAGTTAGTGCAAAGTACATCTTCCCATCTGAACATGCTCAGAAAGGACCCTGAGGGGCTGGATATTGAACGGTGGAGTGTGTTGATGGGTTGTAGCATGTTTTTTTTCCTTCTCACACAAAATTCATTTTGTTTTGTGGGTAAGCAAAACTGCATATTGCAATGTGTTTCCTTGATTGGTAGTTTTTGCATAACACGTGGGATCTCCAAACCTGCAAACCTGTTCTGCAAACGTGTTATGCAGTTTAAACCCTGGTGCCTGAAAATCCCAACAAGGACACATGCCTGGAATAAGGGTTCGCAAGTCTGGGGTGTACCATGGTTCTATTCCACGATTCACAACAAATCGTTCACGAACAATTCCTGAGCGCAGTGTTCTGATGGGGTGGGGGACTTATTCCGTGTTTCAACTCAGACAAATTTCAGTCACCAAACCCACTTTTTTTTCCCCTTTAAATTAGCCACCCACTCCTTTTCTATCACGTTCAGCCTTCTCTGCCGGCTTTCAAAGAAATCCAGCAGGTCTGTGATGACAAGGCATTGTCCCACATTCCCTTATCGTTTTACCTAGAAGGGTTCCCAGAAATCAAACCTCTTCCACGTGCGGTGTCGCACACGGACCCCGTACGCTGCTGTGCCTGGCTGCGCACACAGCCCTGACGGCAGCTGCCAGCGCACAACCACGGAAGAGCAGCTCTGAGGCCCCAGCACAAGTCACCGCTGCCGGCCGTGGCCCAACCGCCTCACTGGCCGCCTGCGCCGCCGCCAGCCGGCCGGTCCCCGGTCCCCGCGCCCGCCGCCCCCACGCACCTTCCATGGTCTGGGTGTTGGTGACCTGCAGGTCGCAGTGGGTCGCCTCCAGCCTCTCGCGGCCCATGATCTGGTGCCTGAGGTCGCGCAGGGAGATGTGGGGGCCGTGAAAGGTGACCACATCGGAGTTCAGCCTGGAGGAGAACTTGTAGTGGACACACGACATGGCCGGGGCCAGGCGGTGCCCGCTCCGCGATGGCACCTCACGCAGCAGCTGGCCTCGCGGCCCCCACAGCAGGTCAGGGCCCACCGAGGGGCTGGGGCCAGCAGCGTGGGCTGAGCCCGCCGGCTCCTCCTCGCAGCCCCGGTGGGAGGACGATGGGGACAGGCCCTGGCTCGGCCTCCGCTCCCTCCTCGCACCAGCGCTGCCAGGCCAAGCTGCTCGCTATGGCAACCCAGGCGGCTCCGCATTGTGACAGAGGGGCTCAGGGGGCCACTCAGCGCCCCTGGGGGAGGGGCCTTCATCAGCCCCGCCTGGGCCGCCGGTGTCCCTGCTGTCCCCCAGCCTGTCACCGCCCCGTGCCCTGTCACCCCCCAGGGCTGCGGTGTCCCTGCTGTCACCCCCTGGGGCCTTCACCACCCAGTGTCACCTGTCAGCCCCTGTGCCTGTAGTGGCTCTCCCAACAGCCCTGGGCACATCACCGCCCCGTGCCCTGTCACCCCCCAGGCTGTCACGGCTTGCTGTCCCCTCCTGTCCCCCCTCAGGCTGTCACTGCCTGCTGTCCCCTCCTGTCATCCTCCATGCTGCCACTGCCTGCTGTCCCCTCCTGTCACCACGCAGGCTGTCATGGCCTGCTGTCCCCTCCTGTCACCCCCCACGCTGCCGCTGCCAGCTGTCCCCTCCTGTCACCCTCCAGGCTGCCACTGCCTGCTGTCCCCTCCTGTCACTCCCCAGGCTGCCACTGCCTGCTGTCCTCTCCTGTCACCCCCCATGCTGTCACAGCCTGCTGTCCCCTCCTGTCACCCTCCATGCTGCCACGGCCTGCTGTCCCCTCCTGTCACCCCCAGGCTGCCACTGCTTGCTGTTTCCTCCTGTCACACCCAGGCTGTCCCCAGCCACTGACCCTTCCCATCACCCCCAGGCTGTCCCAAACAGTTGTTCCCTCCTGTCACCCACCAGGCTGTCCCCACCAGCTGTCTCTCCCTTCACCCCCCAGGCCTCTTACTACCAGCTGTCCCCTCTTGTCACCCCCAGGCTGTCCCCACCTGCTGTCCCCTCCTGTCCCAAGGCAGCCTGGGGGAGATGCTGGGGCTCTGCCGAGTGGCACTTGGCTGCCTGCACCGCAGGGACAGCGCAGGAAGGGGACATCTCAGGGTGTCGCAGTGTTGTCCTTGTTGTACTCCTCCATGGTATTAATGATGGTTCCTTTTGTAACTGGCTTTTATTCACTCTGTCTGACGGGGCTTCCTCTGGTAGAACCAGTGCCAAGAGGAAAAAAGGGCGCAGTCCAGTCGCAACGGGCGCGGTGCACACTGTCATCTTTTGTAACGCTTCATAAAATAGCTTTTATTTAAATTCTGTATCTGCAGTATTTTTTCCAAAAATGTTCAGTTAAGGAAGACGAGAGAAAGGGTGAGTCCACTAGCACGAGCGGGGAGAGCCATGTGACCTTGACCTTGAGCGGGGATAACCACGTGACCTTGACCTAGAATGACAGCCCCGACTCTTCTCTCTGCCTCTTCTTGGATATGGTGCTGATCGTGGGTAGGAATGAGAGGGGGCATGACTAGATGATTGAGAGCAGCAGCGAGGGTGGGAAGGACCTGATCTTGACTTGCAGTAGGTATGCGAACTTCTAGAGCGAGAAGAACTGGCATAGGGAGACCTGGACCTTAAAAAACAAAACGCAACACAAAGGAAATGAATGAAGTTAATTCAAAACAGTCACTCACACCATTTTTTTTTCTCCCAAATTTGTTTGGGTTTGGGGTTTTTTCCTCTCCATACGCTTATGTCAAAGCTTCTTTCAGCTGCTGATATACTGCTGCTGCAAACCGAAGAGCATGGCGGCGTGTAAAGGTTTCTGCTTACGAGCCAGAACGGCTGCTGCTGTGGTAGTGTAAAAACACGCAGGAAGGGTAAGTCTGTTCCCACTCACTTCTATCGCATGGACTGCCCTAGCTATGGATGGATTTCAGGGGTGTCTACTGGTCTCTGCTGGTACATGGACATGCAGATGTCTCACTACCCAGCATCCACCTGCAGCGCAAATCACTCTTGTTGCCGTAAGATGCAAAACAAGTGAGTCTCAATGGCTACAGCGCAGTATCAACTGTCAGGAAAGCAGGGTTTAGCCTGGAGGCAGTAAAGCTCCATTTGAAAATGCCAGCTTAGTCTATTTAACTTCACTACGTATTTGGCAATTTGTACAGCATGCAAAATGCCCCACTTCTAGCCAGTGGTAGCCAAATTCTGCACATACCTCTAGCTCCAGCCAAGGCCGGTGACTGCATTTCAAGAAAAATCCTAGCTAAAAGCTTCTAAACTCAGTCTCCAGTAAGCTGACGGAATGCCACTACTCTGGGAAAGATACTGACAGCATTACTACAGAGAGCTCTTCAGATTCCTGCCCAAGGGCTTTTTAAGGACAGAAGACAGCAGCTATCTTTAGATTTTTCTTCACAAGTTATTCCACGTATGTTCATTCCTCCTCCAACTTAAGATTTCCTTACGCAAGTCTGATCTTTTAATTTGTAAGAAAAATTTAAGGATGTCAGCAGAATCTGAGCAAAAGGCGCCAGTTTGCAGTCCAGGTTGCAATCCGTCTGTGCGAGATTAGACGACAGAGGCAACAAAGGCAATTCCTCTCACATATCTCCTCCAAAGTGCTTTGAGGTAACAGTTACAGTCAGAGCACGGAGGCACAGGAATCCACACCTGTCCAGTTTCTAGCCTCCTCAGGGCTGTCAGGAGGCGAAGCATGTCACTACAGAGAAGCTTTGGCAAAAGAGACACCCGTTCCTTCTCAACTGCTGCCCAGTTATAACTATCAGTCACCTGTAATCCCTGCCATCTTTGAGCTAGTGACCTACATGTGGAGCTCCCATCACTGCTCGTCCCTTGAACCATCCAACCCACCTCAGGATAGAGAGGTGGACTGGAACTCCTCCTGATTCTTCTAGACAATCTGCTTCTCCGTTAGGGACATGCAACGCAATTACCTGGGAAATGAATGCCTGCGCTCCTCCTGAAACTCCTCACGTGCCACCAATTCCATAGAAGAAGTGTTTGTGAACACTTCGGGTCTGGGCTTTTTCTCTTCCCTGTTAAAATCAGTTTGACCATTATTACAATTATAGTTGGATATTTATTCCAAACAGACACCAAAATACAAAACACGGCCAAGATGAGAAAATGTTTACTGCATGTAATGCCAAACACGAACATCCTAGTCAAGCAAAACGAGTTTAGAATTCCCCCAGGATTCAGGGAAAGTTCTACAACTCCATTTGTCTTGCTTGAGTTTTGCACATTTACCATCTGCAATGAAAAGGTCTGTTGGATAAAACACGATGCCATTTTTGCTTCTGCCAGATGCACTTTAGTGTAACTGCAGTCCAAGGTGCTAACGAAATACCAAAGCGCAAACCCGTGCAACTTCCTGGAGCCAAACACTTACTCCTTTTGAAGTCTCCATTGTTCCCGTAAAACTCCTCCCTAGACAAGGGAGGCCAACGGCATCCTGGCTTCTGCCTGAAATACGGTGGCCAGCAGGACCAGGGAAGGGATTGTCCCTCTGTACTCAGCCCTGGTGAGGCTGCACCTCCAACACTGGGTTCGGTTTTGGGCCCCTCACTACAAGAAAGACACTGAGGTGCTGCAGTGTGTCCAGAGAAGAGCAACAAAGCTGCTGAAGGCTCTGGAGCACAAGTCCTGTGAGGAGCAGCTGAGGGAACTGGGGTTGGTTAACCTGGGGAAAAGGAGGCTGAGGGGAGACCTCACTGCTCCCTGCAACTACCTGAGAGGCAGCTGTAGTGAGGTGGGGGTCAGTCTCTTTTTTTCCCAGGTAACAATCGATAGGAGGAAAGGAAATGGCCTCAAGTTGCGCCACAGGAGCTTGAGATGGGATATTCGGGAAAATTCCTTCACCAAAAGGTTTGTCAAGCGTTGGAACAGGCTGCCCAAGGAAGCGGTTGGGTCACCATCCCTGGGTGTATTAAAAGAAATGTAGAGGTGGCGCTTAGGGACCTGCTGTCATGGCAGACTTTGTAGGTTTAGGTTAACTGCTGGACTCAATGATCTTAAAGGTCTTTTCCAACTAAACCTAAATGACCCTGTGATTCTATAAAGAAAGTGCTGGTGTCGCTGGGAGGGTATTTGAATGAGTCGCTGGCCGTGCTGTTGGCTGATGACATGTTTGCAGGAGCTGGGGGATATTCTGGAGCGGGGCGGGGGTATACCCAGCAGATGGAGGCTGACCAGGTGGAAACTGAGGAGGTAGTGGTGGTGGTGGTACCGCCAGCGGGAAAGGAAGCGCCTGGGGTGGGGGAGGATGCAAGGGAGGTGGAGGCACAGGTACAGAGGCTGCTGTTGATGATGGCAGTGTCGGGGCCTGAGTCCTCTGGGTACGTGTGCTACGTGGATGTCCTCCATTTGAACTCCCAGAGAAACCCAAACCCGCGTGTCACTGTCACACTCTGCCCTGATTTTAAAGAGGAATGTGAATGAAGCGGGAGCACGGTGGCGAGCCCTTCTTGTTCTCAACCTGAGCATTTTTCTGGCAGCTTCCTGTCCATTTGAGCCTACCCTCATTTCTGGATCCTCACACTTGCCTTCCACATCCTCACCCCAAGTAGTTGCCTCAGGCTTCTCCCCCTACATTCAGCTTTGTGACTGTGGGCAGAGGCTGCCCATGCTTAAAGGAGACTCCTATCTCCCAGGTGCCAGGTGCCCACAGCTCCTCTGCCACTCCTCGATACACTTCCTACTTCACACTTCCGAGCTTCAAAGTACTGCACAGATATTAACCAAGCTTCTCTCCAACTTCCTTTCAATTCTTCCCCACAAACTTCCTAGGTTGTTGCCTCGTGATGATCTGTTTGGCCTGGTCTTGTCCCTGAACTGTTCTTTCCTTGCTTACTGAACCTGAGAATTTTAGGTATCTCTGGGACGGATTGCTGTGTTTTCTTTTGATTTATCTTTAAGATTTTATAAACACGATGCACACTTATAATCTATCCATAACAAATACATACCAAAAGGAAGAACTAACTGGTAGGGCAATAACAGCAAAAACAGATTCCTCTCTCTCCAACGGAGAGAAAGCAGCTTGGCTATTTGAGATGACTAGACTAAAGAAATTCAAAATGGTCATAAAAAACCAGCACTGACTCTTCCAACAATTTGCTCCATCACTAAGTCATTAAGAATCAAATGTTGGAGGCTGACTTCAATTGGGAAATCAGTTTCTTCAGCCCTATCCAGCCAGTAAGTAATTCGAAAGGGTGGCTTTGCACCTCATCCTGTCGTTGTGTTTAATTTTGATATATACTTACGGTTTCCTCCAAAAGCGTTTCTTTTTCAGAGTCTACTTTTGGGTCACATACTGGAGTTTTATTTGTAATCGTTTTACTGCAAGCACAGATCCCCTTTGTTAGAGCCAACTCAAGCTGAGCCACTTAAAAATGAATTGCCACTTGTATTCTCCACAGCTATCTGTGCATATGCATTTCATTATAAATCAGCTACTGTAGAAGTAATGTAGGTGTTACAGCCTGGTTTAACAGGTTACAAGTCGTCAGAGACTGAATTTCTGTGAAATACTTACAGTCCCCAGCCTGGTCTGCCACCTGCTGAGCGAACCGCACTGGCTCTCATCGGATGACCTTTTGGAGTGGGGAGAGGAAAAAGAAATAAATCCCATTCAGTTCATCTGAAGATAATTTTTTTAGAAGAAATTCTAAAGTTACGGTCACTCACCAGGTGTGGGTATTTTTTGCTCTTGGGGGCCCAGAAGACATGGTACTGCCGGTTGTCTTGCTACAGGAACCAGAAAGCCCTTGTGAATAAATGCAAACAGTTGGAAAATAAGCTCTAATAAATACTGTATTTCAAAAGCATATGTTGAAATAAAACTTAACAGACCACTGACTGACAGAGAGGAAGATTTAGAAAGTTTGGTGGCAGTCACCTGAGCAGCAGGTGTCACAGTCACAAGTGGTCGTGCAGGCGGTGACGGCGGCTGTCGCTGCTGCTGCTGAATCTCCTTATGGAGCCCTGTTGTGTAGCCGGTTCCATTGTGGAAGTTGTTCACAGCCTAGAGGCAGAAGAACATGGACAAAAAGATCAAAGTGTCAGATTATGATGACAATAGATGAAGAAAAGCCTCCACAGGGTAAAATGACTTGTATAGTCCTGTACATGCTATCAAGCCTAGAGTAAAGCAGCACACAGAGATAGGAACACATCACATGAAACACTGCTATTAAGGACTGGTAGCTCAGAGTATCTGTAGTTAAAGGACTTCAGTGTTAACAGCGAATCTGAGAGGCAGGCAAGCATGTTTAGACAAAAGTTTGACCTGAGTTTGCCTGATTATCTCTAAAGAGTTGTCAGCTTCTGTAACAACAGACAATGCATTTGAAAAGTAAATGCAGCCTTATTCAGTTTATCCTTCTTTAAGGAGATGTCAATAATTTCCTCCCTTTCAGCTTTTTACAAACAGACTTTCCTTACAAACAGTTGATGAAAAAGTCACCACGTTACCTGGCGCAGGAAGTTGTTGGCAACTAAAGCGTCAGGAGAAACACCTGTCTGATGACACGCCGGGCAAGTATGTTCCTCCGATTCCAGTAAAGCTGTTCTAATACCTGTGTGTAATTAGAAGCGTCAAAATAGGTTTCAGCCAAAGTAGGGAAATCTTTGGGGTTCTCATCAATTATAAGAACACACAGACGATTAATGGCTGGATATGGTCTTGAATGGAGAGCATGAAGCTATAAATGTTCATTAGTGTAAAAAATGCCCAGTATGCAGCAAATCGCTATACAGTTTTGACATTTCCCTGTTGTAACAGCTGAAGACCATAGAGTGGGCTGTGTCCTGATGTTTGGACTAGTCTTTTTTCTACTACCGAGTACAGCAAGAAGCCACCAACATCAAGGCTAATGAACAAAGCACATCTCAAAAAGCCATGAGTCGGTTCGAGTTTTGAAGGTTTAACCAACTCCTGTGGCAAAGAATGTAGATTAAATGCCCGACTGCCTGTTTGTGGCGGACCAGAGTCAGTCACCAGAGCTGGCTCTATAGTTGTGTATGAGAGAAAGAGCTGTGGACAAACTACGTGCATTCCATATCTAATACTGTATTCACCTGCACAATTATGCACTCTTCTCGTACTCGACCTTCCGCATGTGAAGAAGATTTGACTAGATACACAGAAAGGGAAAAAAGCTCTTTGGCCTTTGGGGTTTTTTTTTTCCCCCCCATTACGGAGAAGAGGCCTTTCCTACTCCGGGCGTACTGAAGTATGAAATAGACCTGGTAGCACAGGTGATCTCCTATTCCTGCTTTCAGAAGATCTGATGTGGTGTTTTGGATTAAAAAACACGGGAGGGGAGTTTACTCCTTACATTACATTACGCACTTACATTCGTCACAATAACTTGCTCCACAGCATGGAATAAGCGCTGCGTCCGTCACTGGATCTTTACAAATGGGACATAACAACTCGTTTGGAACAGGCCTGTCTGCGGAGGAGGAGGAGGGCTCCTCTGGTAAAAAGGGTGGCTTTTCCTTTTTCTCTCTAGCATAAGCTTCCCTGGAGGGCAGGTGGGGAAGGAAAAAGAAAAAAGTGAAAGATGGGAAAGGAAAAATTTTCCAAGCTTTGGATTTTATCAAACAAAGGTAATAGATGGAAGTCTTCTCACTCCACATTGGCTTTCTACAACGTAGGCATTTACGCTAAATGACTTCTCTAGAGCCACACTATCAGAAGAAGAAGGAGGGGGGAACATTTTTCCTTCTGCAGAACTCTCCCATCCGTTGGATCAACTACGAAATGAGCTCAGACTAGAAAAATAATTGCTTGACAGCTAGAGAGCAGGGGAAAGGAATCCCACCTCTCCTTTGCCAGAGGGTAAGTGCAAATTGCTGGATCAGGGTAAAGTTCGTCCCCAAGTAATTTCATTTTGTAAATGAAAGAAGTCTGTGCTACAGCTTCTACAACAGGAGATCCATGACAGAAAAAGGGAAGTGCTACCGAGTGCACTTTCCAACAGCCACTCCTGTCAGCACACAGCAGTAATTTCTTAGTTTATAGCAACAGGAACACTTCAGCCCGTTTCACACATGAGATTTGTTAAAAGTCAGAGGAGGAGGAAATCTCAGTCCAAGGGCTATTTGTTAAATTTTGCAAGAAGCCTTTGAAACATAAACCAGAAGCAAAATGAGCATTCAGAGAGAATGATGCCAGCTGGAAACACTACTGAAATGCCTTGCAGAAATACAGGTTCTTAGCATACCCCAAGGTCAGCCAGCTTCCCGGGGCATGAACAGTAGGACTACTCTATTTCAATATGGGAAAGTATTGCAGATTTTAAGGTTAAGATACGACGGTAGTGCTTCCTCCCTCGTAATTAGAGGCTGGCCACCTCGGCTGCATTGCCACTCAGACATTTACGCATGGTTGCTCTCATTCGCATTTTGGTCGGTCCGATTAATTCCATACTTACGCATTAATAGTTGGTATTGCGTATTTCCCAGCCTTTGTCAGCATGGCACCTTTTGTGTTGGGATCCTTCACCTCCACCAGGAAACTCCTTGGAATTCCGGTGCTCCTTTTAATTCTGCAAACAGGCTCCACATTTTTGTCCTGTTGAGAACAGAAATGCAGACATCTCTCCTCTTCAGACGCACACTTAAAATGACGTTTCAGAGATAATTTTAAGCAGCGAAAGCCTTTAATCCCCTCCTTTTACCTAACATAATGGCTGCTCGACTCAAACTCCTGCTTTCCCCAACGAGCATAGCCAGGATGTACCACAGGTTTGAGCAGAGTTTTGAACCCAGTCGTCATTCTTTGGCTTAACTTCAGGACCCTTCAGGGTGAAACAGCCCTTTGCTCACCGTCCGCTCAGAGCAGAGGCACAAACCTGTTCCCCCTCCAAAGCTCCTGGGCAACGTGTGAGAGCTTAATTCAGGGTCTCCAAATCAGCCCCCATGGAAACTTACATTCACATCTATATAGGAAGGCTGAATTCATCCCTCCTGCACGTACATTCAGGGACTGATGTTAAACGGCATGAATATTCAGCCAGAGGCTTCTGTAGTTAAAACTGACAGATACTCAATAGACGGGGTCGACAGAAACCTCTTGTTTTTAGAGGAAATACCAACAACTTTGAACTGTCATTAGAAAGAGTTAGAACCAGGAACATTTCCAGTACTATTGAAATAGATACAAATATGTATGAAAGTTCACTGAGAAAGATCTATGGACATCTTTAATGTCTGTGACCTAGAGAAAAAAAAAGTTTCACATTTAGAATTCCAAGTTTCCCTTGAATTTGGGAGGGCTTTGCAACATTGCCATGTAACATTTCGCCCCGAGAGAAACAATTCTTACTGGGAGTGTTCATGTCTTTGTCACATAAATGCCAAGGTAAAAAACCCTAAAAGCTGGGTAACACCAGAGGCCTGCCCCAATCTTACCCTATTTACCGGGCAGTTCTTGGCATAGTGGCCAGGTTTTCCACAGCAAAAGCAACTGGATGATGGTGGAGGCAGATCCAAGGGTTCCCTCAAGTAACTAGAAGGTTTGGGGAAAAAAAGGAAAAGCTATGCATGTGTCTCTCTTCTTAAAAGAAACATCTCCATACTTCTTCCATAACCTTTGAAGGTCACATTTGATACTTACTTGGATGGATCGTATTCATGGCAGGACTGTATCATCATCGCCTTTATCTTATCCTCTTCGGAAGCATTGGCTTCAGCCAGGTTGGCAGTCTGTTTAACAGGTAATGGTTATTTGACACACACATTAGGCTACAAATAGGCTCTCTTTGTACCTTACATAAAGACTTGTGAAGCCAATCCAAGTTTTGTCCAAGCGGACTGAAGCTATGTGTAGAAAAAAGCCCACCAGCCAGCATTTTGAAGCTGGTCTTTAAGCTCCAGACTAGTCAAAGAAGCTAGCCATGGTACATTTAACTGAGAAAGATGTGTGCAAGTAGCAGTATTTACATTCTGCAGTGTCAAAAGGACACACAACTTCAGAGTCGTGGCAGTTGGTTTTGCTTGCTGAAATTCAGCTTCAGACCCAGAAGCATTAAAAGGAATCAAGCTTTCTATAATCCCTCAGCAAGAGAAAAGATTCTTTTCAGCAGACATCTGACCATCATGTGCTGTAGGCAGTCCAAACCGCACGGTTCCGCCCCCTCCCCCACCGCCACTCGCTTCTTCATAGGAAGTGACTGAACTACAATTTTTTTCCAGTTGGCACTGTCCTTTTAACACGCAAATTGTAATATAAACCTTACGCAGAACTAGATCTTCGAACTATGGAAGCCAGATGGGTTTTTTTACACAGTACTTCTTCAAATGTTTCTATTACACACTAGTCCAGATACAAGCAGGGTCAAAGGGGGTGACTGTAAATTATTTGGAACTTCAAGCACCTATCCTACAGACCAACTGCTCATGTTTTCCTTTTTACATGCATTCACTCACGAAAGCAACCAACTAGTTTCCACATGTTACTTCATCTAGCTGTTCCATATACGCAGGAACATAATCCAGATCTCCATCTATGAAATCATTTCCAGTAACATTTGCAGAGAACTTTTATAGACACTTGACTGATTTGTCTGAACCCAAATGGTTTACAAAACACATCCAAAACCCACAACACATTTCTAGGAACAGACCACCATTCAAATATGGCATTCAATACATAGTCATAACAAAGCAGAAAAGTTCTTACTACACATTGCCTCCTGTGCCAGCCTGCACTAAAGAGGCTAGGGTAACAGTTCGGAGCTGCTTTGTTACCTATCTCCGTATTTCTGAAATCTTTGAATTTCTCAAAAGCTTGGACAGTTTTCCACATTTTAGAGTAAATTTCACATGACTTTACAGAACCAAGGGACAGCCCTGAGGGAGACCAATGTCTTTTGGTGGCTGCTTCCCAAACTAATTCTGCACACACCTCCACCCCCACCCCCACCCTGCCGCAAAATGTTAATTAACACAATTAAATTTATTAAGAAAATAAATAAATGCAGCGAGCGAGGGAAGACGTTCCCAGTGGGAAGGATTTCTTTCTCTTGGACATGAGCTCTGGCCTTCATTTTCAGAGGAAAGAACTAGCTCCTCTGCGTTAGGCCCTGCCTTCTCTAGTCTTTGTAACTTTAAAGACTATGCTTTTAATCACTTCTGTGGCTAGCACTACGCCTCTTCACCAAGTGCAATCACTAGTGTTTCCCCAGACAACGTTACACGTTGCTGAGCACAAAATACAAGCAGTTCCATTACAAAATATGCTTTCAGGCGGTCACGTCTGCTGATGTGCCTCGCATAAACACTGGCACAGTCCTATCAACAATTAGGTGCACTTGCACACTTTTCACAGTCTGCACGTAAACAAATTAGGTTGCGTCGTCCTCTATCTGTATGCCACAATTCAAGCAGTCCCGCACCATTCAAAGAATGGATCTGTAACTGTAATGACTAAAAATTCAAAAACAGCCATGCAATTGTCCATGTTCCAGAAACACGTCTGTTCCGGCTGTTGCAAAGGCCCTAGAAATGTCCATGACTTACAGCCAATTAAATCCTGCTGTAAAAATGGTGTTAGTTTCCAATGAACAATGAGCGGGACGTATGAAAAATGGTAAACAGCTTCTGAAGTGCTGCTTCTTTGTGTCTTGCAGATGAGTAACACTGCAGCATTACACTGAGGCCAATAAGGTGCTCCCCTTCCATCTTCCCAAGCTGGGAACTACTCTCTACAGGATAGTATCAAAGTAATATTTTAAAGTTAGGAGAAACACTCTGAATTATTAACAATTAATGTTTTGCTCATATTACAGCAGTTATCCAGCTAGAGAGCACAGTGTAAGGTTTGAAAATACAAGGATACACACCCACACCCACCCCTTTCTTTTTAACACTATTTCACAAGCAAGTACATCTAAGCATACCTTAATAAGCTGGGCCAGAGAAAGAGGTGCGGAAGGGTCGCCAATCTATTCAGAAAAATTAAACACATACTCAAGTTCTACAATCAAAACAGAGCAATAGTTCACCCCTACTGCTGTATGAAAGCCTGCGCTATATCCTCTGAGTGTCACTGGAAGAGCCACCTCCAAGCCAGTGGAATTTATACTTGTTCAAAACAAAGTCCAAACCTTAAACAGCTTAAGTATGCCTACGTTGTTAATGAGAAGAAACTAAAGCAACCAACCCCTCCTGAGATCAACCTATTGCTCAGAATACCTCAGAGGGGGACCCTTGTTAAATGCTCACAACTGCTTAAAAGACGGAGGGTTAAGGAAGCTGTCCATTTGCAGCTCGAAAGGATCTAAAAAAATTATTTCCGTTTATTTGAGTAGGAAGTGTCACTACAGGAAACATTGTCAGTGCAGTTTATAAATTAATCAGTTAATAGCTCATCATTTACTAAATGCACACAAGTATGATTCATGAATGCAGTATAGTTTTTGCGCTGTCTTTCATTTACTTTAATTAGACCCCAAGTTCACGAATTTCTAGATTAAGTTATCCTAAGAGCTTACAAAGTGATCAGATCCAGTGACCTAGAGCTCATGTAATGCCTCACTCCATTCTAGTGAAGAACAAGCAGTTATACTTACAGATGAAAACCAACCACCACCACAAAGTAATGTTTGTACTATGAGGGCTATTTTGAAATGCATCGTTGCACGTAGCATACCCCCCAAGGGCCAAGTGGAGATCTAGGCCATTACTAGTCAAGTGTCTCCTCGAGTTACTTATTCATGTCTTAGCAGCAGAACAACAGTGTTTTCTGACCGGAAGAAAAATGCTGCCCCTTTTCCAAATGTAAATTCAAAGTGGTGGCGTACTGAAGAGTGGCACCAAGTTCAGTGGTGCAAACCTTGAACCTACAAGCTCTAAAAATGAGCATACATTATCGGTACAACACACAGTCACACAAGAAATATTCTAGCCTATTCAGTACGAAATGCAATGCGTTACTAGGCACAAATACCATTATTCACATTAGAACCGCGCAAATGTTGGCATTGCTCAGTTTTCACTATGCTGAATCAAATACATTGGATTTACAGCATACACTATGTTTCACTGGAAAATATGTTTGAGATATATATATTATAAATATTATATATAAAACATATATATTTTATATATTTTTATATATATTAAAAAATTAGTACAAGGCTACATTTCTTAGACTTAGGTGCAGCATGTAGAAAAAAGTTTCAGCTTGTGTTTTTACATACCTCTTTTGATGTTCTACTCGCTGGCCCAGTTCGATTTCTAGAAGAAGAAAGAAAGATGATCAGAACTTAAAATAAAGCACTCGTAACCAACATAAAGCAGGGAAAACAGTTTATACAACCTGAACATCAAAACATTGTGTACTGGTAGTCTTATGAATACGGAAATTTATTTCTATACATAAAGTGTGCTCTCCTGGTGCATTCAGTGCAATTGAAATAAAACCCAAAATCCCATTCCTTCTTTGCCCCCAATGACTCTAAGATACAGAATACAGCAGTGCAAGAAGAAGTCCTCAGATATTTTCTTTCTGCTCTCTAAGTACCAAAACTGTGAAGACTGTGCTACATTTTTCTGTTCTTAAATAGTCAGCCATCCAAATACGAAGGCACCTTCAGGCAATCTGTATAGCCCCACTACCACAAATAGGTACCAGATAGAGCACTTTGGTTTCTACACTCCTCTGACAAAACGAGAACAGTTGTCTGTAGAAAAGTGTTTCTTGGTGGAAGCCCAAGCACTGTGTTCAGGTACCTACCATACTTAGCCTAAAGTGACTACAAATAGCAGTAGAAACATCACCTGAAAGCAGTTCCTAGGATTTTCTGAGATCGAGGAGGCCTGTGTTAAAAAAATAAGAAAAAAAGTCTTGATTACCAGAACTTCCTTTAAGATCATCTTGAACATGCTACAATATTTTAGGGAACACTTATGACACACAAGCCCTTGCCGAGATTCCACATACTCATTGGTCTGTACCTGCATGCTACTCATGAATCAAACATGCAACCGCCCATCTAGTTAACAAACAATTCATACCTCATCCAAAGCGTCCCACGAGCAGAGGCAACCCAAAGGCTGCTGTGCAAGTCCTGCACAAATAGAAAGGCTCATACTTCCTGCCACTGCTACACCACCACCAGGCTCGCAAGTACAGCCACGTACCTCCTGAAGATGAGGAAGCGCGAGGAAAAGCTTTAGATTACCACACCATGGTTTCTTCATCCACTTGCCTTGAGGAAGATACTACAAGGTGACTAACGCATTCCTGAAGGCCTCTCCACCATGACAGCATGCATTCACCATTCCCAAACATTAACAACTCTACCAGTTGTTTCCACAATGGTTCCAGCTGAAGGAATAGAAAGCTGACCTGCCTGATCCATTTGCAACTTTAGCAGAGCAGCGGCATTCATCCCTTATCCCCACGTGCAGGTGCTTCTTGGATCTTTGATGCTAGTGGCACCTAGCCTCTCATTTTAGGGCAGCATTCCAAAACCAGGAGAGGGTGTCATCCAACCAGAAATGGAGGCTATATTGACAAGACAGCACTAAGCATCCCGATCTAAATTAACCCCCCAAACAAGGCCATGCTTAGCAGCACAGCGCTGTGGCATCCAGAAACTCTTGGTAGTGCCTGAAAGCACTAATATGCCCAAAGCTTACAGGAGAGCCACATAAATTCAGGGGGGTTTGCTTGCAGATGCTTCATGGGTACTAGGATGCTGCTGTACTGTTTGTTTGAGACACGCTGTAACTCGCCGGTATACTTTATTTATTGAGAACTAACATTAGAAAGACACGGCATAACCACAAGTCAATAATATCTACTAATGGTGGAGGAGAGGTCTGTCTTGAAGAAGGCTGGAAAACATGACCATTCAAACCATGCTGATGCAGCTGATACAGAACTGGACTGAACGAATACATCGATGCCAGCAACAATGCTGTAGTCAGGCTTACATTTGAATATCTGCAATTGTAATCAGATCTCTGTCCTCCATAAATCTGAGGAATACAGCAGTAATACCTGGAGCACAGAGAGCAGCTTAGGGTGAAATCAAACTTAGAAAGGTAACTACCAACATTTGGGAATGTGCTCAACTGCTTTCTGAGCTTCAGGTTTGGAAAAGATCAACTGCTCCTTCACCGTCCTGGCACAAAAGGCAATACGCTTTAGGACGTTGCTCTTTTTCTCTTGCCCGACACAGGCATTGTCTTTAGGAAACTAATAGGAATCACTTAAGAATGAAACTTCTTGTTCGCACGGTTTGCCAGCTGGCCACTCTCAGTCTTTCCTCTGGAGACAGCATGCAGCCCCGCCACCCCCACCCCTCTGGGGTGTAAGAATACCCTGCCCCCCCGCCCCCAAACAAAGGAAGCAGTCAAACACTGGGACTCGGACTGCTGGCAGATGGGAACCAATTACCAGTTCACACTGCAATGTGTCTCTCCGTTTACTCTAAAAGCAATACAAGCAAAAGCATAAAATAAGGAATCTCTCTGCATAGAGGAAACAGGATGGAGAACTTGACTCTCAGAAAAACCAACCCCAAGAACAAACCCAATTCAAACGTCTGAACAGCTACCACTGTTGGACTTTGAATGCCACGTCCCAGCGGGCTGAAAAATCTAAGTCTGCTTTGGGACAGATACATTCAGATCTGCCCTGTCACAACACAATTTAACAGCAGCTTTAACAAGAAAGAGACAACCGGAATGCCTCCGTAAACCAACAGCCACAAAGAAGGTGAACACACTGAAACCCCTCCCAAAGAACACAACGCGTTATGGCTACTTACCCAAGGTCTGTCTTGCCGGTAGCTTTAACTCCTCTAACAGGGACTCTCCTAACAGTTACCGATGAGTGCCTTGGAATCAGGGCATTGTCATCTGTGTATTCTGAAAACAACATCAATACAGAGAAAGCATCAGTCAGTTCGTAAGAGTGATATTAATATGTCATGACATAGCACTTCAGGGAACGCTTTACGGATAGAAAAGCAACATTTTACACACAGCGTCATGCTTTTATCATGTCCACACACTCACGGTACCTTTCCAGAAATCTTCAGGTCTGATAGTCAAACACAAGCAGCAAAATCTTTTCCATTTGTTTTGAATCGTTTCAATGCCAACAGCAAAATGGTCTCTAAAGTCACTAAAGCAGAGTCTGCTAAAACATGAGGCTCTTTCCTGATCTAACTTTCATTGCTTTTGCTCCTGTTAGCTTACAAAACCCTAGAACATGTCTCTATAATAGCGAGCACGGAAGAGGACACTCCCACCCCGCCTCCCACCTTTTAAAACACATCCCAACCATCCATTTTGCCTTCCCACCATCTTCAAAAAGAGTCCACCATCTCTTTTTTTTCCCCCCAGTGATGTGTAAAATCCTGTTTACTTTTAGCTTCTATTAGCATTGCTTCTATTACGAGATTTCCGTGATCACGCGGCTCGGAAAACTCTGAACAAGTTGGCCATCTTCACTCAAGGTTCACTGAAGGGTCTTTCCAAGATCATGCCAACATTTAGTCAGGACTCCTGCACAAAGTTATAAAACCCACTACCATATCTCCACAGGGAGGATCTCCAAGAACCCCCTTTAGGCAGAGCATCCAGGCCTAGTTCTTTCCTTCATCTTCTGAAGGTGACTTTAAGCACGTAGATGCTGTCCAATAAAAACGGAAAGTCACGGTTATGTATAAAACCCCAAAATCTGGCATACACATAAATGACACCGAAATGTATTCCTTAGCTTTGCTCTGACAACCGCTGGGGGATTTTTTGCATTTTCACGGGGAAAACACCCTTACAAAAGTTCCAGTAAGCATCTGTGTCACAACCTGTACGTCTGCCTCTACCTGCATGTTTGTCTCTACTGCTGTATATGACACGCGATCCCGTAACACCCCCAAGACCCCTAACACCGTGCTGTTAAGTCTGCTCACAGATACTCTCCTGAACCTACTTTACCTATCTGTAGGTAAACAGCGTGTTTAGGTCCAACCACTTGAAAGGCTGGGGCCAAAGTTACAGTTACCGCAGCAGGCATGTTATTCTGTTTAAGTTTTAATACATCAAAGAGGAAGAGGAAAAAATCCTATGAGTACACATTGTAAAGACAAGACTGTTGTGGGAATGTCACAGAACCACAAGAAAAAAGAAAAAAAACCCCAACCGATAAAATTTGAATGTTTAAGGAATGGAGATGGTTTCCAAGTCTTTGTATTTCTGACAAGTCATATTCCAAAGTCTTTAATCACATGCAAGCTTTGCCAGACGGTAGATTACCAAACTGAAACAGCACACTAAGTAATACAAAACCATTACCGTCTCTGAGAATCAAGCACCATTTCTCAGATTCAAAAGAACTTAGGGTTTCTCTAATAACATTTCTAGGTATATTCACCATAACTGATCTGCCATAAAACTTCAGTACTGCCCTGACACCGTTTAACACGCAGTACCACGACAAAAATGCACCGTTTGAAAGAAATGAAGAAATGATGCTCAACAGCATCTGAATGAATGTGTAGCATGGTGCAGCAAAGAAGCTGTATTAGCAAGAAATGCCAAGTATACTTTAGACAGAACACTCGTCTACAAGATGGCTTTCCAGGGTCTGCATAGATTCTCACTCACAGATACACCCTTGATCCAAAACGTTGCTACTGAGCAGTTTCTGCAGCAGCCAAGCACCGCTTTTCCAATGCGGTGGAGTAAAAGTAGCTGAAGACAAATTTCAGTCACCAAACCCACTTTTTTTGCCCCTTTAAATTAGCCACCCACTCCTTTTCTATCATGTTCAGCCTTCTCTGCCGGCTTTCAAAGAAATCTGGCAGGTCTGTGATGACAAGGCATTGTCCCACATTCCCTTATCGTTTTAGCTAGAAGGGTTCCCAGAAACCAAACCTCTTCCACGCGCGGTGTCGCACACGGACCCCGTACGCTGCTGTGCCTGGCTGCGCACACAGCCCTGACGGCAGCTGCCAGCGCACAACCACGGAAGAGCAGCTCTGAGGCCCCAGCACAAGTCACCGCTGCCGGCCGTGGCCCAACCGCCTCACTGGCCGCCTGCGCCATCGCCAGCCGGCCGGTCCCCGGTCCCCGCGCCCGCCGCCCCCACGCACCTTCCATGGTCTGGGCGTTGGTGACCTGCAGGTCGCAGTGGGTCGCCTTCAGCCTCTCGCGGCCCATGATCTGGCGCCTGAGGTCGCGCAGGGAGATGTGGGGGCCGTGAAAGGTGACCACATCGGAGTTCAGCCTGGAGGAGAACTTGTAGTGGACACACGACATGGCCGGGGCCAGGCGGTGCCCGCTCCGCGATGGCACCTCACGCAGCAGCTGGCCTCGCGGCCCCCACAGCAGGTCAGGGCCCACCGAGGGGCTGGGGCCAGCAGCGCGGGCTGAGCCCGCCGGCTCCTCCTCGCAGCCCCGGTGGGAGGACGATGGGGACAGGCCCTGGCTCGGCCTCCGCTCCCTCCTCGCACCAGCGCTGCCAGGCCAAGCTGCTCGCTATGGCAACCCAGGCGGCTCCGCATTGTGACAGAGGGGCTCAGGGGGCCACTCAGCGCCCCTGGGGGAGGGGCCTTCATCAGCCCCGCCTGGGCCGCCGGTGTCCCTGCTGTCCCCCAGCCTGTCACCGCCCCGTGCCCTGTCACCCCCCAGGCTGTCACGGCCTGCTGTCCCCTCCTGTCACCCTCGATGCTGCCACTGCCTGCCGTCCCCTCCTGTCACCACGCAGGCTGTCATGGCCTGCTGTCCCCTCCTGTCACCCCCATGCTGTCCCAATCTGCTGTCCCCTCCTGTCATCCCCAGGTTTTCACGGCCTGCTGTCCCCTCCTGTCACCTCCCAGGCTGTCATGGCCTGCTGTCCCCTCCTGTCACCACCCAGGCTGTCACTGCCTGCTGTCCCCTCCGGTAACCCCCAGGCCTGTCCCTGCCTACAGTCCCCTCTGGTCACACTCCACACTGCCACTGCCTGCTGTCCCCTCCTGTCATCCCCAGGCTGTCACTACCTGGTGACATAAGCTACATAAGATAAAAAAGAAAAAAGAAAAAAACCAAAACGAAAACCTGCTTAGGTGAACACCAAAACACCCATGACTTTCTCAGACTCTTCACTACCCCACATGTGAGTCAAGGGACAGGATCTCCCAAAGGCTCTTTTGCAGGCACTTCCTGAAGACACCCCCACCCCCCACCCCACCCTGCTTTTCTACAAGTGCACAAAGAGGTGAAGAAGAGTTTCATGTTTAAGTTAAAGGAGGCAGTTTCTGAAATTAGCTTAGGTGAAAAAACCAAGGTGGTGTACTCATGGATTTTCTCCTCTGCAAAGCCATGAAGAAAACATGAACCGCACTCCCCAAAGGCAAAGGAGCAAACTGAGGGAGAGCAGCTCATCGGCGCCTTTCAGAGCTTCAGCAGTCTGGGGAAATGGGAAAAAAACCCATACAAAGAGAAACAGCAGCCAAGAAGCACTTTTATAAAATGCATATTGGGGCCTGTTCCAGACCTCAGAATGACTTTCAATATTGCTTTGCATGACTATTAGACCAAGGCCTAAAGTGGAGTGATAGCTTCTGCTTGCCGGGGCATGAGAAGATCCCTCAAATGAGCGACACAGTAACAAGTAAACACCAAAGGCAACAGCGGAGCTTACCATTTCCCTCCACTGGCGACCAGCTGTGCAGTAAACCAGCTTAACCAGCCTCCCTAAGGATGGCTCTAAAGTCACTGAAAAGGAAAAAAAGAAGGTAAGTTCCTAGCCTGGAATGCAAAGGCACCATCTTGGCTCCCAGGCAGGTGGCACTGATGGCCCAGCAGGGTCATGTCCCCACGTTCCAGGAAAGATAAAAAAAGTGCAGGACGTGTTTGTGGGGTGGGTTTGATGCATCCTTTCCGTTTGGTGAAAGCCTGAGGAAGGATGTACCCCACGGTAGGACCGGTGGCACTTTAGACCTGAGGTTAAAAAAGTGCTGCACATCAGTGACACTGCCCAAGCTGCTTTCACCACCAAACAATAAAAGATTTGCTTTCTCCAGTATGGTGGGAATGATGCCATAAAGTCGGTCATGGAGAGAAACCCTCTAAGCCTTGCTTGCAAGTTTCAGAAGGCAGGCATTCTTTATGGCAGTGCTGGGAGCACGGGGGAATGTTTCCTCTGAGCGTGCTCACCCAGTTACTCGAGGGCACGCGCTATGGACAGCAGAGCACTTGCACACTCATAGCGCATTACACATGCATTTTCAGTCAGGCACAGGATGGGTTACAAGTTTCTTGCTTTAATACAAATGAGCACACACCCTCAGACAGCACTGCTGAGGTTTTTTACTAGCTCCCCATGCTCCCCAAGGGGGCCTTGCCCTCTCTCGGGGGGCTATCTGAGTCAGAGGTCGCGATCTCCCCCCACAACAATTACCTCTGCCCGACTTCCAACCAACAGTCTGCGGATCGCAGCACTCTATCGGCTTGTCTCCTCCTGTGGCCACAACGTCCTCACCCAGAGGCTCTTTCTGCATCACTGAAGAGAACGGAGATCTTTTCCCCATCCATTCTTTGTTCCCCATCATTCCCAAGGCTGACTCCCTGGATGAGAGGTCCCTTAATTTGTCACTTCTAACAGCTTTAGAGAGTCAGCTTGGCCTAACCTTTGTGCGCAGGTGTGTTTAACGTAGAGCTAAACACCAAATCAGTGTGGTAACTGGGGAGCTCAGACATCTTGTCCCTTTGCCGAGCCAGCAGCCTTCCCTTAACAGAGTCCCTGGACATAAACGTATATACAGTGGAATCTATACGGTGGCATCAAACGTCCGCCCAGACACCACATCCGTCCCTAAAATCCTTCCCCCCAAACAACCCTGAAAGACTTCCCTTGACCCCCTCCTCCACCCTGGCTGTTCCTGAAGTCATCCCCCACCTCCACCTCCCCGCCCTGTCCCTAAAACCTTTTCCCCCAGACCCTGGTCCAGCCCTCCCCCACCCTCGGCCCGTCCCTAAAATCCTTCCCCCAACCCCCCGGTTCTTCCCTAAAGGCCTCCATCAACCCCCCATCCGTCCCTAAAACCCTTCCCCCAGGCCCCCCAATCTGTTCTCTAAATAACACACACACCCTCAACCCCCCCCACGCCCCCACCCCCGGTTTATCAATACACACACACACACCTCCCCCCACCCCCCACCCCCCCCCACACCCACTCCCACAAACACACATCCTTGCCCCACCCCCACACACCCCGCTCCATCCCTAAACACCTTCATCCATTCCCACCCGTCCGTCCCTAAACCCCTTCCCCCCGCCCCCTCCCCTGCCCCCGTCCCTCTGTCCCTGGCACGGCCCAACTGCCCAGCACCACCAGACCACTCTGGCCCAAACACCGTAAGGCAATGGTTCCCACCTGCCAATAGCAAGTCGAGGAACATTTTTTCTTCTTAAATAGAGAGAGTTTTACTTCATACGATGCCGACTACGCCAAATTATGTTTTGCTGACTGACTGGATACACAGCAAAGCTGAACTCTACATCAAATATAATCAAATCTATCAAATATATCAAATGATGGAATATATCAAACGCAGTTTCTTATATTACAATAAAAGAAAATAGCATGCAATATGATAAAAGGAACCAGTAGCAGTTACTGTGAGCAATATGATAAAAGAGCAACAGAAGCGAAACATCCAATTGTTATTCCAAAGTGTTAACATGCCTAAGGAAAGGAGACATCACCAATTCCCACCCCAATTCCCTTCGGCTGGGAGCCCCCTTGCAGCTGGTGCCAGGAGTCTCTCGGGAACTGGGAAATTCCCCTGGAGAAGGTGCCAGGAAGGAATTCTCTTGCTGCTTCCCACCGTGCATGGTAGCCATGTGAGGCACAGCGCAAGGGTTCTGCTCCCTGCTTTCTGTGGTGAGAAAATTGACACAGCACTTTAGAACTCATACAGAAGCAAAAAACATGGCTTGGGAAAGTGCAGGGCTGCTCCCCTGGAGAGGGTTCCAGGCAGGAATTCTCTTGCTGCTTCTCACCCTGCCCTGGCAGCCATGTGAGGCACAGCACAAGAGTTCTGCTCCCTGCTTTCTGTGCTGAGAAAACTGACCTCTTTTCAGTGGCAATAATGCACAGCCCAAAAAACTCACCTTGACAAAGTGCAGCAGTGCTCCCTGGAGAAGGTGCCAGGCAGGAATTCTCTTGCTGCTTCTCACCCTGCCCGGGCAGCCATGTGAGGCACAAAAGAAAATTTCTGCTCCCTGCTTTCTGTGGTCAGAAAACAGAACCATCACTTTTGAAATGGTGCAGAACCAAAAAAAAGTCACCTTGTCCAAGTGCAGCACAGCTCCCCTGGAGAAGGTGTGAGGAAGGAATTCTCTTGCTGCTTCTCACCCTGCCCTGGCAGCCATGTGAGGCACAGCACAAGAGTTCTGCTCCCTGCTTCCTGTGGTGAGAAAATCGACCAAAACCTTGTGCACTCATGCAGAACCAGAGCTCACCCTGTCAAAGTGCAGCACTGCTCCCCTGGAGAAGGTGCCATGAAGGAATTCTCTTGCTGTTTCTCACCGTGCCCTGGCAGCCATGTGAGGCGAAACACAAAAGTTTTGCTCCCTGCGTTCTGTGGTGAGAAAATGGACCTCTCACATTTGCAATCATGAAGAGCCAAGAAAACCCTCACTATGGGTAAGTGCAGCACGGCTCCCCTGGAGAAGGTGCCAGGAAGGAATTCTCTTGCTGCTTCTCGCCCTGCCCTGGCAGCCATGTGAGGCACAGCACAAATGTTCTGCTCCCTAATTTCTGTGATCTGAAAATTAACCCCTCACCTTTTCAATCATATAGAGCCAAAAAACCCTCACCTTGACAAGTGCAGCGCTGCTCCCCTGGAGAAGTGACAGGAAGGAATTCTCTTGCTGTTTCTCACCGTGCCCTGGCAGCCATGTGAGGCACAGCATAAAAGTGCTGCTCCCTAATTTGTAAAGTTAGCAAAATTGACCGTTCACAGTTGTACTCATGTTGAGACAAGACTTTCTTACTCAAAAGCAAAACCCAAGAAACCACATACCCCTGGGAACCCCCTTGTCCTTCCGTGTGGCTGGTGACTTCCCATGGCTCTTCCACAAGGCAGGAGAAATAACCATGAATTTGGAAGCCCACGTAAATTCAAGTACACTTAGTCCTCTGACAGTCACTACTTACGGGCCAGCGGTCCTCTCACCCCTCCACAGATCTCCCTGTTAGTCCTCTAGCAGTCATTCTCCATGGAGGGACCACAAGTCCTCCACACCTACCTACCAGCTCACCAGAAATGAGTCAGACCACGCCAGAAGTGACACTGCCTGACCTGCAGGAGATCTATTAGACCAGTATCGATGGTTTCAAGACAGAAAAGCCCACCACCATCCACCAGCACAGCAGAAAAACAACCAGAAGAAACATCATACACAAACCAAAGGCACCCATCCGTACCCCACAAAGGCAAAATAGCTGAAAAAAGACACTCTCCACAAAAAAAACCCACCACACAGATCACAAGATAAGATAAAAATGCCATAACCCCAGGAACACAGGGCCAACAAACACAGATTCTGTCCATAACAGTAACACACTTTGACACTAACTCGCTTGACCTCTGACATACTTGACCTTGTTGCCCCCAAACCACAGCACATCGTACCCCTAAGGCAAGACAAAACGGAGCACAAAGTCCCTGAAGATCTCCGCCAGGGCAAAAGCAAAGCACAGAGCCACACAGGAGGGTGGGGTTGGAAGGGACCCGTGGAGGTCCTCTGGGCCAAGCCCTCTGCTCCAGCACGCTCGCCTCGAGCAGGTTGCTGAGAACTGTGTGCCTTTGGCCTTTGAAGATCCCCAAGGACAGAGACTGCACAACCTCCTTGGGCAACCTCTGCCAGCATTTGATCGCCCCGAGGGGGAAAATTTGCCATTTCTCTCTCTCCTTTCACTGTACCGCATTCCAGAACAGCCATGAGATGACAAGCTCAGGCTTGAAAGCCAGTGCTGTGGCTGGCCTGAAATTCTGTCCCCCTTTTTTTCATCCACTAGTAGCTAAAGGAGGACAAAGAAGGATTTCTTTCAAAGGAGAACGTCTCTTTTCCTCTGTCCTTCTTCTCTACCAGTGATCTGGATTCTGAGTGCTGTGCCACTGTCCTAATGGCTGGGATAGGGATACTTCTTGTAGGACAGGGAGGAGGTGACAGTGGAGATGATCAGGCTGGGGAAGCTGAAGGAAAACGCAAGCAACTGGAGTTGCCTGGAGCAAGAGTGGCCAGCTTCCGAGCTAGGTCACCTCGTGTCCTCAGCTCCCATGCAGGAGCTGAACCACACACATGGACTGCAAAGCAGTGTGACCCATAGAAAAAAGTTTGCTTGGCTCGGGATCGCCCAGGGGCATTTAACTGCAATTCCGCCCTTGTCAGCAGGAAGGAAACATGCCCTGCAAGCACACACTGAGGCACGACACCTTGCCCGGGGCTAAAGGGTACCTCAGGAGACCTACATGGGACCCCCCAGCACCTGGATTGCTGGCTGGAGGATGGGTAGGTCAAAGGACCCTGATGGGAGCCCTGCAGGCTCTCGTACATTGGACCAACGGGCACCTTCCCTTGTCATACAGAGCATCCTCTCGGATGCTCTGGACAGTTTCTGGTAGATCTCTGGAGAAGAGCTTCTCCCCAGGCCTCTCCCATGGGCTTGCTCACCCCCGGAGCCCTTCCCAAGCACAGCCCCAGCAGGTGGATGCAACCGGCGTTGCAGGGAAGAACAAGCAGCAGGCACCACAGTCAGCACTGCGGGAAAGCTGGGACCCCAGACACCCACCCAGGCTCTCCAATCCCAGCCTGGCCCACAAGAGTGCCTTTATCTCCCTTTCCCAGAAGTGCTGAATTCCCCTTCCAGCATTAGCCACTGGACCCACGCTGCTTCTTGCTGCAGTGTACAACAGCCACAAGAGAATTTGCTAGATGTCTCTGATTTCCTGCATTTTTCCTGAACAGGGCGGGTGTGTAACTCTCTGAATCACTTCTATTTGAAGCAAGGCATTGCTTAGGGTCAACAGTGAAACGAGACACGGGCCATCAAAAGCTGACTACTTTTCCCCTTCTTTGCCATGGTCACGGCCTACCCCACAGACTCGCCCCTGGCCGTGTCGGCCACCGGCTGGGTGAAGGTCATGGCTAACCGGGCAGGGGCTCCTGTGTGGCGCTCATCCAGCCCTGATTGCCAAGGGTGAAGCCTTAGCACCCAGGTGGAATAAAGCCTTCCCAAGCAAGGGTGGTGCTCCAGGGGCACCACAATTCCTGCCGAAGCTCACCACACATTTCATTTCCCTGTGGCGCCTGGCAGGACACGAGCGGCTCTTGACTGCTGCTAGTCCCCCCGTCTTTTGGTAAAAATGGAAGTTTTTCCTCCTGCTGGGCCTGCTCCAGTTCCAGCGCCTTGGGGCCTGAGGCCTGGCACGGCCTGTGTGCCAGAGGCCTTCCGACCGCTAGGCCGGCCTCCACCAAGAGGAGTCTGCCTCAGGCCACAACGGTCATCTCTAGGAAAAACGGCTTCTTTTATCGAGCAGGACCCTGTCCAAACCCCAGGGCAAAGCGCTGGTCGCAGGCGCAGGGAGGTGGCCCTTGCCCCCTGCCCTGTCCTGCGCGGGGCTCCCCGGGGCGAGGCAGGCCCGGCCATACTGGAGAGGGCCCCAGCCCCGCCCCGCAGGCCCCGCCCACTTTCCGTTGGGCTCAGACCGTTGGTCACGGGGAGCCCACGGCCACCACAGGCAGCAGGGCAGAGCCGTGCTGGCACGCAGCGGCGCTGGCAGGAGGCAGCCTCTGGCCCAGCAGCGCTGCCACAGCACCAGCACCCCGCTTCCCAGCCTCGCCGTCGCCGGCTGGGCCCCCTCCTCGCTGCACGGCCAGGGCCCTCCTCTCCCGGGCAGGATGGGCCAGGCCAGCTGCTGCTGCGGCTCCAGGTGGGCTCCCCCCGGGCTCGGGGACACGCGGGCACAGCTGGGCCACGCAGCACTGGCGTTGCTCACGCCCGCCGCTCTCTGCTCTGCAGGGAGGCTCTCAGCGACGCTGAGCCGGTGCTGAGCGCGGACGTGCGGCTGACCCGGGGCCGCAAGAGGAGCGAGAGGCGCCTTCTGCTCCTCCACGAGGAACTGGTGGTCGCCAAGTTGCGGTAAGACCCTCAGAGCCCAGATCCTTGCCCCCAGCCCCGGCCCAGGGACACCCTGGCACCAGCCCCAGGCCCCGGCCCCTCGGTGCTGGAGGCACCAACGTCCGTCCCAAGGGCAGGTGGGGGACAGGGCTCTGCGCGTGGGGACCCAGCCCAAGGAGCCCCCCTCCAGCTCAGTGCCCGCCTCTGCTCTCTGCAGACACGGCACCAGCCTGCGCCCACAGCTCCGCCTGGCGCTGGACCAGCTGTGGGTGCTCAGCAGCGGGAAGGAGGCTGCGGGGCAGGATGGACAGGAGGAGGAGGAAGGCACCGATGAGGACAGCACCTCTGTCATCCTCGCCTGGCCCACCGGCTCCTGCATCGCCACTTTTGGGTGAGTCGTGGTCGGGCAGCAGAGGTTCCCAGCCGTGCCCACGCCATCCCATGAACACAGGCCTCTGCCTTGCGTGCAGAGCTGGGCAGGGAGCAGGCAGCCCAGTGGCAGGGAGGGAGGGATGTGGGATGTTTCCCCATCCTGCATCCCCTGGTCACCTTTTGGTCCCCAGAAGGGAAGGGCAAATGCAGCCGCTCAGGCAGGACAGAGCGACCCAGGGCTTGGACAGCGCCTCTGTCCTGCCCCACAGCACAGGGCTGTGCAGGCACCCACCTTTGCCCAGGGCTGGGGGCAGCAGGGCCTGACGCTCTCTCTCCTCTCTATCTGTAGATCCCAGGCACTGAAGGAGCTGTGGGTGGCCACGCTGCTGGGGTAAGCCGGGGGGATGCTCCAGGAGAAGCTGGATGGACGGGGGAACACAGCCCCCAGCTGGGGAAGGTGCCCCCGTGGCTGCGAGCAGCTCTCGGGCACAGCTGCCTGACAAGAGACAAGAGACGGCTTGGGGCTCACCCAGCTCTCTCCCTCTCCCTTCCCGGTGCACAGGACACCAGAAGGACGCAAGGGAGCCCGCGTCACCCATCTGACATCCGTCAAGCTCCTGGAGAGGGAGCTGAGCCGCCGCCATGCCGTGAGTGTCTCTCTGCTCTGGGCCCTGTCCCCAAGCACTGCTCCTGCAGCCGAGCAGCAGAGCCATGGCTGCTCACCTTCTTCCCCTCCTTCTCTCCTGCCCAGTGGAGGACACTGCGCGCCAGGAGCCTGGAGAGGCTGATGGAGGCACAGGCAGAGGTGAGAATGGCTGCCTTGCACCTGCCTCTGGCTGTGCCGGGATGCGCAGGGACTGGGGTGAGCTTGTGCGGGAGGGACAGAGGGTCTGATGGTGCCACTCAGGGAGCAGAGAGTTTTGGGAAGCCAGCAGCACGCCAGCACGTTCTGACTGGTGACACTGGGAGGAACCCTGCCACATGGGGAAGAGAGCCCGGGAGGGCAGAGGGTCCCAGCTCTGCCGCGCTCAGGCTGCTGGTGGCCCTTTCTGCTGCGGGGCTGCTCTCCAAGCACAGCCCGATTCTTGGTTCTTGCAGGCTCATCCCAAGCAAGGGCCTGCGACGGCCCCATCTGCAAACGCAGGGGGACTTTGCCCCGCACCAGGTGAGTTTGGGAAAGCAAGGCAACCTCCTGCAATGCTGTGCTCACTTGTCCCGAGTGTCGCCATGCAGGTTGGGCAGCCCACGGAAGGATGTCACCTGGACGGACAAGGACAACTGCTGGGCAGTGCCTGCTGGATATGCTTCTGCGGGGACACGGAGCCTCTGCTGCTGCCCGCAGCTTGCAGGAGGGCAGGGCGAAGGCTGGCACAGGCTGACCCCGTGGCACGATGGCTCTCAAGAGCCTCTAAGTCAACACCTCCGAGCCACAGCCGCGGTTCCAGCTGCTGCCTCCCTGCCCATCCTGCCGCACCACACAGCACCGTGCTGCCGGCAGGGCAGCGCAGGGCAGGGCAGGCGCTGGGACCGCTGGCCTGGGGTCTCCATTGGTGGTGTCTTACTCTGTTTTCCTCTGCAGCAGGAGGGAGCAGCAGCAGGAGCAGCACCAGCAGGAGGAGGATGGGGCTGCCCTGGCCCTTCGCCCTGCGGCACACCCCGGCCGCTGCCCAGGCGCCAGGGCAGGCGGGCTCCAGCTGCAGCAGGGTGCTCTTTGGGCAGCCCCTGGCAGCCCTCTGTGGGGAGGACAACACGCTGCCCTGGCCCATCCAGGTAAGCCAGCCTGGACAGACGGGGTCCCCAGCCGTCCCTCCGGCTGCTCTGGAGAGGGCCTGCGTGTCCCCAGCAGCTGCGGGGACAGGGCACTGGGCTCTGCACCCCCAGAACCTGCTTCTGGTCCCAGACCCTTTGTGGTGCTTAGGCAACCACGTCTGGGGCAGAGCTCTGGTCCTTGCCACCGCTTGGTTCTTCAGCCAAGCAAGTGGCCTCCTGCCTCTCCTGCAGGAGCTGCTGGCTGTCCTGCACCAGCAAGGACCAGCAACGGAGGGGATATTCCGAAGAGCTGCCGGTGGGACAGAACTTCGGCAGCTGCGCGAGGCCCTGGACCGCGGCAAGGACATCGACGTAGGAAGCCAGCCTGCGCTGCTGCTGGCCGTCATCTTGAAGGTGAGCACTTCTGACGTGCAGCTGGAGGAGCTCCTGGCTGGCCTGCAGCGTTCAAAGGCTCACCTGCAGCCCTTGGCATTGCAGGACTTCCTGCGAAGCATCCCCACCAAGCTCCTCGTCGTCGACCTCTACGAGGACTGGATGGCAGCCATGGAGAGGGCCAGCAAGCAGGCCAAGGTGGAGGAGCTGAAAGCGTAAGTGTGGGCAGCAGCCTGCCTGGTGAGCAGGGACCGGGAGAGTTCTGGGACCTGCCTGGAAAGGCACGGGCTCCTCAGAAAGCTGTCTTTTCGGGCAGCTGCAAAGCTGTGCAACACGGCCGCTGGCTCCCACCCACCTGGGGCCAGCTGCAGGGACGGCTGTGGGCACCCTCTGCTTCATCAGCCTTGTCTTCCTCTTCCCTCAGGGTGGCCGACAAGTTGCCTGCGGCCAACCTCCTCCTCCTGAAGCGGCTGATGGCCCTGCTGCAGCACATCGGCCACAACGCAGCCACCAGCAGAATGAGCTGCAGCAACCTGGCCATCTGCATCGGGCCCAACCTGCTGAGCCCACCCAACGAGGACCTGCTCCCGCTGCAGGCCATGCTGGCGGTGACCGAGAAGGTACGCCCTACCCAGCAGCCAGTGCTGCCTTCCCGGCCCATCGGAGCTTGGCTGTTGCGAGGTCCCTGGCTGCCTCCTCCCTTGGGCCAGTGCTGGTGGGCTGGGTGCCTGGAAGAGCAACCCCCAGCCGCAGCCGCCTGCGCAGACGAAGGGTCAGCAGTGGGAAAGGCTGCTTGACACGTCTGCAGGCACCTGGCTTGAGACCAAGGCTTTGATGTCTGCAGGTGAACGTGCTGGTGGAGTTCCTCATTGAAAACTGCGGGGACATCTTTGGGGAGGAGGTGGCCGGCCTCTCCCCTCCATCAGCCGAGGAGGTGCCAGCACCCATGGACAGGGACACAGGTAGGAGGCGGGACTGAGGCTTGTCACAGACACTGGGGCTTGGGATGCCAGAAACCTCAACGCTGACGAGACAAGTGGTGTAGGGCTCGGCTGGGCTTTGCTTAGGTGTTCTTGACTTCCAAGAAGTCGCGCTGCTGCACGTGCTTTTGCTTTCCAGAGCTGCGGTGCGAAGACCAAAGTGGCCCTGCAGGCACAGCAGAGACCCAGCGTCCGGCAAAAGCCTTTCTGGATGCAGACGCCTCTCTGCTGGGCATCGACAGCGGAGATGGGGGAGACACAGGGGCAGGGCCCAAAGCGGCAGAGGTACGGCAGCTCCACAGACGCTGGGGCAACATGTCTCAGGTGGGACAGTAATTTCCCAGGAGGCCAAGCAGCCGCTGGGCCTCCTCCTGGCAGCCGCTCTCTTGTGCCTTTGGGGTCCCTCCTCTCCCCCCAGAGTGGTGCGTGTTAAGGAAAACTGGAAAGGCTGTTTCTGGAATGCACTTCATTAAGTGTGATCTGCTTCATCAAACAAAACATAGCTACAAAATACCCACAAAAGGACAGAAAGGAGTAGCTGCCACCTTGAGAGGGCTTTTGCTCAAATCCTACTCCGTCGCAGCTTCATCAAGTCTAGGCTGCGTTGGCTGGACTGTGCAAAATGTGCACGATGCAAACCAGCATCTCCTCTGTAGAGCTCATACAGCAATTTGGCAGTCAGGCCCTCACTACCCCAGGCTGTCACTTGCCACCCGTTACCTCCCAAGTTTCTGGTTTAGGCACCTCCAGATTTGCCTCCAGGCATCCCCGAGGGCACGGCAGAGTCCCTGGCACGCCTGCCACAACTGACCAGCCTGCCCCAGGAAACCAGGTAGGAAGAGCTCCCCTTGCCTGACCTGAGAGCTCGCTGCAGGGGCTTGGGGCTTTCCCCATCTCATCACGCTGTGGGATGGAAAGGTTTGCAGGCTCCCACCAGGAGAAGGAAAAGTCAAGGAAAAGGAAGAGAAAAGAAGCCTGGGCAGAGGAGAGGGACAGCCAAGCACAAATAAAAAGGAGAAGAGAGGAAGTGATTTTGTGGACCCAAACCTGAGAAAATGCAGGAAGCTGCAGCACGTCAGGAAGGCCAGGTGCGTACCACGCGCTGCTGCCCATCTTTCCCAGCCCTGAACACGGCCCTAAGTCAGCCCAGCTGGCTGGCAAGGGCCGGCGAGGGCTGGTGCTGAGCAGGGTTTGGGATGAGCCCCACGGCAGCTCCCCGGGGGCTCCCCGTCGAGCCCTGCTGCGCGGCACAGGGGCACTGTCAGCATCCCTGCGCACGCACAGCTCCCTAAGGACATCACCCCTGGGGAGAAGGCACCGGAGCTGGCCTCGAGTGGAGGCCAGCAAGAGCTGTCCCTTCTGGGCCATGAGGAATTCCTCGGAAACAGCGTCCCCCAAAGAGGGGGGAACCAAATCCTGCCTCTTCCTGCCTCTGGGGGCTTATCAGAGCTTTCTGACTCTGTCGTTGCAGGTGCCGACTGATTTTCACCGGCTGAACAGCTGTGACTCCTGGGCCCCTGCAGCTGCTGTTGACAATAAAAGAATCTTTTCCCTCTCCTGACTGTGTCTGCCATAGGGTCTTGTGGAGTGGGGAGCGCTTGTGCTGGGGTGGACCCTCGGGGAGGAGATTGGGATGGTCCCTTGCCCCAGCACCCTTTCCAGCGGGCATCGGGGCTGAGCTGAGGGGCTTTAGGAGGAAAAGCAAAGCACAGAGCCACACAGGAGGGGGGGGTTGGAAGGGACCCGTGGAGGTCCTCTGGGCCAAGCCCTCTGCTCCAGCACGCTCGCCTCGAGCAGGTTGCTGAGAACTGTGTGCCCTTGGCCTTTGAAGATCCCCAAGGACAGAGACTGCACAACCTCCTTGGGCAACCTCTGCCAGCATTTGACCGCCCTGGGGGGAAAAATTTGCCATTTCTATCTCTCCTTTCACTGTACCACATTCCAGAACAGCCACGACATGACAAGCTCCCTACAGCTCTGGCAAAACCAAACTGGGTGGAAATCAGAAACTGGTACTGCTGTATAAGCAGCACAGCCTTTAAACCCAAACCAAGGGTTTAATTCTAAAGGTCAGCTGTTGGAGCACCATGAGGCTCTGGTGGGACAGCTCTGGAAAGAGTTAAGCCTACGCATCTTCAAAAGTTCTGCTCACCTTGGAAGAGGCCACATATGCAGGGCTAGCGCTGCCCGTACCCTGGAAGGTTAATTTAACCCTAATTTCTAAATAGCACTGCAGATACCATTTGAAGGGCACAGCACTGTCTGCCTCTGTCTCACTAGGAGCAAACACTGACCCGCTGGCTAATTATTCAGCTGCTTTGGGGGGGCGGGGGTGGTGGTGGTGGTGGTGTTAATTTGCAGTAGATTTAAAAACCACCCTCTTGCCAATTCAAGTCTGCTCCGACTTCAGTGAGAGCAGCTGGGGAGAACTGCAGTCAATGCTGACATGCTCTTCAAAGCCTTCACTGCCCCCAGCCTGCACGGTTTGCTCAGAGAGCAACAGAATTGCCCGTCAGCCAGAACAAGGAACAGAATCACTAAAGCAGCATCCCCTCATCGGCACTGTTTTTAAGTTTATCTCCTCCGTGTTTTGCTGTCTCTCCATATGGCCGTTTTGTTAATAAAGGCAGTGTCGCCAAAGGCTTGAGGTAATAAACAATTAAATTAGTAAATGAAAAAAATTGTGTGCTAGAGGGGAGAAGCCAGTATGGGAATGGGAACTGCGTGTTCTGCCCTTGCTTACACCACACCTGACCAAGAGCCTTTATACATTGCCTGAAAAATCAGTTATCTGCAGTGAATCCCAGTGACAAGACAAATAGTTACAGCTTTTTTTCTTTTTTTAAAAAACAAACAAAACTTGGTCTCTTCTGCAAGGTCAGCTCCAGTTGAATGTGACAGCAGCGCATCCCTGGGAACGCCGAAGGGGATCTGCACTGAGCCACCAGGCACCCTCCTGAAGACGAAGCAGCTGGCTGTACGACCGCTGCTGGAAACCAGGCAGCAGCGAGCTTCACCTGGAGCACAGGGCTCTGGATCAGGGAGGTCAGGGACCAGGCTGAAGGAGACAGGACCCCGCATTACGACTGTCATGAGAAGAGGAAATCCCAAGGAAGGTCTTCTGCCTCCTCCCTCGTTACAAGGCGCTGGGAAACCATTTGCGCCCTGTGGCAGCACATAACAGACCCAGCACGGGGGTTATGCAGGCAGAAAAAAGCTGCCACTGATTAAGAAACCTTACACCCTAGGCCTGTCTCTTCTTTCCTGATCACAGAGACGTGACATGCAGCTGCCTTCTGTGGTGCCAAGAGATGTCAGCCTTAGCAGCCACATAAAACATCTCCGAGAAGACAGCATGACAAAGAACAAGTAGGAAATGACCTAAGAATGATGCTTTTTCCTTTCTGCAGGGAGAGCAAACACTTCCATCAGTCCATAACAAGCCTTTGGCACTTGTCAATACGGCAAAAATCAGGCACTTAGGGAGGCAGGAAAAGAAGATGACAATGGAGCAAGGAGGAGAAACAGCCACTTTTGTCAGCAGGTTACATCAGCCCCCAGCTAAGCTGCAACAGCTCCTTCATGTTGACTCATTCCTCCAGTCTTTTTTTACCCAAGACAGACACAAATCCTCCCCTTGCTGGATCCAGAGGATTCCCTAACACGCTGGGCTGCCTGGCAGCTGGGAAAGCAATCTGACAGGGAAAAGCACACCCGACAGACACAGGATTTGACAGTGTGAGCACAGGACGACACACTGGTCCCAAGGGTCGCAGATCTGCAGACAGCCTGGCAAGCAGGGATAAGCCAACCGAGGACGCAGGTATGCAGTCCCTACACCCCTCTTCCAACCCAAAAAGCCCCGTCTCAACACACAGATTTGGCGGGTTTTTACTTATTTTCTTCTGGTGGCAGAGATACTCCCTCCCTGCTGCTCCCTGCAACTGAGAATAGAACAGACACAACTCACCCAGCAGAGAGGAGAGGGGTACAGGGAAGCTGGTGCCTGAGGGGGACTGCAAGGAATTCCTGAAGTCACTATCCCAAAGTGAAGTTCACCACAAATCATGCTGGCTTGCTCAGGTAATGATCTTGTCTCCCACAACGCCAGCAGCAAGCTTGCCTTAACAGGAAGAGCAATTATCACTCGAGGGTTAAGAGTACCACCGGGGTGGCAGCACGGCCACCTGCATTACAGCATTTTCCTTTTCTGTTTCAAACAAGACACCAGCCTTTCGTTTGCCCTGTTGCCGCCCCTTAAATTAACCTCATTCAGTTTGTCAGGCTGTCCGTCAGTCTGCATAACATTCCCGATGCAACGCTCCTGTGAAAATTTCAGTCGATAACTCGCTCTTTCAATTGGAGACCATGATCTCTGAGCCTCACAGCCACCGTTTGCAGATTGGCCAACAAATGGGAGACAGGGAAATGACGGCTCACCACCCTGCAGCAACCTCCAAGCAGGAATCAGAGCAGCGGCTTTGGCGCTTTAGAGGACACAAGGCTTGGGTTCAGGGACACGGGGGAATGAAGGATGCCCGTGTCACCCATCAGCTGGGCTAAGGCACAGCGCAGCCTGCTCCGCTCTCAGGTGGACACGTGCACGTCACCCTGACACCCGACTGCATCTCAGGCTTTATCTCCACAATTATTCAGTCCCCTCTGCTTCCCGTCAAGGAGCTGCCAGGCAGCGTAAGGCAGCCAAGGGCAAAACTTCAACTGGGGCAGCAAAAGAGCGGCAGAGCAGGCAGCTGCTGAGGGCCAGGGCGCAGCTCGGGCACATCTCGCCCACGCCCGCGCTGCTCCCATCAGGCAGCCTCAGCAGCACCGTGCCCGGAGTCTGTCTGAAGAGCCCTTGGTGAAGCGGCTGATGGAGCAGGTTCCCAGGACCTGCCTCCTGGCACGTCTCCATGAGAGCAGCAGCTGCCCTGAAAAGCAGAGATGCGCACCATGGGGGAACTCAGCCCCGTGGAGTCAGCAGGGGGGATCATCACACACACAGAGTCACAGAGCGGCTGGGGCTGGCGAGACCTCTGGAGATCATCTGGTCCAAGCCACTGCTCAAGCAGAGCCCGTCTTTATTGCAGGGAAAGAAACCGTCCCTGAGCCGCCTCGTATTACTGCTCTAGTGACTGATCAGCCCCAGGACTGGCAGAGATGGCGGTGAAGCACGACAGGCTTTATTGCCCAGTCCCATGGGTTAGGGCCCTGAGGCAACGGAGGGGCAGATGTACCCTGCAAGCCCCCCGGCTACACCGCGAGCTGCCCGGGGAGGAGGGAGGCATTGCACCGGGGCAGCAGGACCCGAACAGCTCTGCGGGTCACTGCCTGCGACAGGCATGCAAACCCATCATTTCAACACCAGTACCAGCCATCCCTGGTGGCTTGCTCTCGCCACAGGTGGAAAGCGGGTTTTCATGGTGGATTCAAAGAAAGCTGCCCTGGGAATCCCTCCCCCACTTGGAGGTTACTGTTGTCCCCCAAACAGCTGGAAAAGCAGCAAGGAGGAAATTTGCCCCCCTCCCCCTTGGCCCAGGAGGCTGAGCCTGGCCTCTCGCACGCTGCCTGATGCTTTACCCGCAGACCCAACCAAGCCCACAGAGCCAGGCCTGGGTGAACCAGCTCCACAAATCCAGCCCACCTAGCGTGGAGCAGAACAAACCTCCTCCCAACCCTGTTTTTAAGCCCCTCACAGATCCCACCTCCAGTGAGCGGCACATCCCACCCAGCGTCCGCACAGGAGCCCTCCCTGGCTGCACCAGCCCTGCCCCCCCCTGCCAGGGCAGCGACCCAACCGCCTCCTGCCACCTGCCACGCAGCTTGTCAGCTGCAGCCTCCATCAGTTCAACGGCCTTTCCCTGCGGCTGGCCTCCGGAGATGCCCTGCAACGCGACGGAGCCCACACGCTCTGTAGCTACACAACCCTTACCGTTATATTTTTGTGCAACACCACAGCTGGTTGGGCCCCCAGCAGGTGTGAAACTCACCTCACCACAGGCAGGCTGAGGACAAACTTCACGCCCCAGACTCTGTCACAAACAGCAGTCTGACACAAAGCAAACGCAGACCTAATGGGGAAAGCGTCGGGAAATCCATGCCCTTCCAGGAGCAAAGGGCCACAGGGGCCTCTTGATCTCAGAGCTCCAAAGACACGACTCTCCGTTAAATACCGTCCAGAAAACAGAGGGAAAACTTGTAAAGATGATCCAGACTCATTTCTGCACAAACATCTATGCAAGCTGTCTATTTTACTGAGGGGTGCCCCAGCTAAAACTGCCCCCAGAGCCAGGCTCCTCTCGCTGCGTTGGGACGGAATATCTTGCTTTCTCTCCGAGACAGCAATATGGGAACGTTGCATGTAAAAATCAGGCCACAGGCTGCTACAGACCAGTCAATTTTCATTGGGAAATAGTCCCACAGATACTTACCATCTCTACACAGAAGGAAGCAGGGATGACAGCCTGATTGGAGAGGTGGAGAGTTTTGGACGCATCTTGTAGAACTTCAATACTGCTGGAATTTATCTCACTCAGATGCACGTAGACAACCCGTTCTTCTCCAATGCTCACTAAACAGATATTCTGCTCCAGGAAGCAGGTAGGAAAGAAAAAAGAAAAGCAGGGGAAGTTAAAAAATATGAGACAGCTCTAAGTGTCCTCCTCGACTGGGCGATAAGTACGGCTGTTGGAAGTTTTCAGTGTTGCAAGGCTGAAACAGAAGGCCTGGGGCAAGTGCAGGCTCGGGAGTGACCCCATCTGAAAGCCACAAGCTCCCGTTCTCAGGGGACAGAGAAACCCTGGGTCCCACGCTCTCCTTTCCAGACCTCCTCCACAGTTAGCTCTCCTTTCTCTGCCTTGTGCCTGCTCCCGCTCCTTCTGCCGCTCAGCCTTGCCCCAAACCTCCCTGACCGCTGCTGCTGCACAGCGACACTTGGACAGTTACTTCTCTGACATTCCCAAAAATGCACCTCTGAAAACCAGCACAAGCCAGAAGCGAAGCAGGCTCTTCAGAGCAGAGATCGTGCAAGTTATGGCCTCTGATGTGTGCTTATGTGTATTCCTGGTATGGCATGAATAACAGGCATTAATTATTCATTACATCATTCAAGTGGTGTTTTTTCTCTTGACAGTCAGAACCAAAAGCTTTCTCCTTGCAGAACTGGCACAGACTACTGGAGGAGGAACACAGATCCCTTTGCTAAACCACCTTCCCACATCATTAAAAACAACGAGAATTTGTGCACTCTTGCGGTGGATTTCACTGGTTCCAAACACCTCAACACTTCAACAGGATCTGAATGCATAGAACTCCCAACACTGACCAGACGCCGTAGGATTCACTGGAGGGCACAGAGTACGATTTAACCGAAAAAGAAACCAGCTTCCACGATGTAAAACCTTTAATGATGTCTGGCTCAAGGAAGTGGTATTGACCGCTGTCAGAATCACCAGCCCAACTCAGCCAGAAGCAGCAGCATCCAGAAATGCTCATCCCTTGGCAGGGCACTGCTGCGTGCAACTAAGAGCCAAAAACCTCACCTACCAAGGCTGGGGCCTCCAAAATAAGGAACTGAAGCCATGCACGATGATGCATGTCTGGGCGATGCTGCCCAAAGCTCCCGGGAAGGAGGAGCTGCAGGGAAGAGCTGCGCCTCGCCAGCCAGCTCAGCTTCCCGGTGACAGCGGGACAGCAGCAGCAAAGGCAGGGCAGAGCCCTTTGGGGATGAGCGGAACAACATCTGGAGGATGCCCAGGAGAGCTGCCTTCTGTCAGCCTGTGTACTAACACCACGCATCCTCACCACCAAGGAGAGGGCTTCAGAAACGCTACCCCTTCATCTACAGGGTTCTAAAAGGGACAAGGAAAATGCCATGCAACAGCGTTACAGGCAACATGGCACAGGGAAAGGCAGCAACAAGCGATGGCAGCTCTGCCACCAGTAACGCCAGCGCTGGGATTTACCAGCTCCTTCATGCAGATGACACACGCCAGACTGGAGCTGGCACGCGTTCACCTGCAAACAAAATACCCGACAACGGAGCTGTGGAGGGACTCTGCACAGCCTGGATGAAAGATCTGTACCACGTTCTGCCTGAAACGGTGGTAAAGACCAGGCATCGACACTGGGCACCCCAGCCTAAGGCAAGAACGAGCTTTGAAGTTCTACTGGAACACACTGCAGCGATTCCCAAGGTCAGACTTGCAGCCGTACGGGTAGGATCTGCCACCAGCGCAGGACACGTAACAAGACAGCCAGCTCTTCTGCCAGCCCAGAAAGCTTTGGGTGCGTCAGCTACCAGGGAACTACTGGAACTGCACTGCAACCAGAAGACAGACCTATAGAAAATGCAACGCATCTAGTCCTTTCTTTAGGCACAGCTACGCTTCTCCAGCTGAAATGCTCGCCCTTTGGGCAAAACATTGACACGTTCACGTCCAAACAGAAAAGATTAAGGTAAGGTCAACTTTCAATTTATAAATTGTTAGCCCAAGCGTAAAAGCTTTTCAAGGTACCTGTAGTTCAAAATCCAGCTGACATTTAAACAACTGGTTATTCCAGTGGGGAGAAACCCTCCTCTTTCGGGGAAGCATGCCTTCTGTTTGCAAGCAACTGTTTTGTCAAACGTGAGACTTCCCTGCAAAGCCTGCATTGCCTGGCCTTGCTGTTGACTGGTTTACATGCACATCCCCAGCAGCCAGGGTTGAGATGACCAGTGGCATCCAAGGGATTTGGCATCATCGTTTCAATTCGGTTTATAAAAAGTTTATATCCCTGCAATTGTTTTCAAAATGTCAGCCTTCCTTTCTGTTACAGAAAGCTTCACGTTCTCAGGAATCCTCTGATATCCCCTTCCGTGCTCAGAGAGAGGACAAGACATTTTAAAACAGCTGCTTCAAAAGTTAGTATCCTTTTAAATTAAAGTTTAATTAACTAAATTTGTTCTCGATTTCAGCCAGTGGAAGCCAGGACACCAGATACAACGTTCTCTTGCCTACACTTTGTTGTTGCTGCTGTATATGCCTGAATGCAAATGTCCTGTAGGAGCCTTTAGTCCAGGAATGCTTTGCCTCACCCCTTTTCAAGCTTGGTAGGGAAAAAAAAAGAAAAGAAAAAAAAAGCTTGTGCTCCAGATGCAAGCAGTGTGGAGTCTCATGCGTCTTTGGCTGGGGCTTTTGGCAAAGAGATATGATGGATATTTCTCAGGCGGGATGGACCTGACTTTCAGGAAAGCTTAAATCCAGCTTTACAGAAATCATCATTTCAGCACGGTCTCTTACACCGCTCTTGCTTTAGTGGTATTCAGCGATGTCCCCGTGCGCTCCCGAACAAGAGTTCTAATGAAGCAGCGGTTGCTGCTCATCTCGTAACACAGGAGAGCGAGAGACCCAGGAATTGCTCTGGGTTTCAGACTGGGCTTGTTATCCCGCCTCACACGTCCGTAATTAAACACCATCTCAGACACTTAGATTTCCACCTAAGAGGACACCACCCTTCTCTAGGCATTAGCTGCTACTTATGCCATGAATCCCTTCTTTCCGTGTCCGCACCAGCCACGTATTGTCACGTTCTCCTTTTCCCTGGCAGAACCCCTGTACACTTTATGCCCAACAAGATGAGTCACACAAAGGCACGCATCTCGCCTAGCACTCACCAGCGGGGATCTTTCATTCCCAAACACTGAGACACTAGCCACAGTGTCCTGCCTTCCTATCGCCTGGGCTTCCAGCGTCAACGGGATCTCCACCGAGCTGTGAGGCTGGATAATCCCACACGGCACAGGGCTGGAGTACCACACAGCAGCATCCTCCTTGTGCTCCTATAAGGGACAGAATCAAAGACAACTTCAGAGTGACCTCTGAGGAAACTCCAAGCTTCTTAACATCCACCACAACGGCAATTCACCCACATTTTTAAAAATCCCTAGGAGAAAGCAGAAAGGCACAACACAAGGAGCAAGATTTGTATGGGCCTAATTAGCATCCTCACAGGGTCCAAAAGCTGCTGCACTCACAAACGCCCACTCCGGTGCTGGCGGCCTCCTTGCAGCAGCTTTTCACAACCCTCCAAGTTCTCCTGCATGAAAGCACCCCAAAGACTAGAACCGAAACTGCTTTCTGAAGAGTTCAAACCGCTCCTGAAGTTCATATTCAGGTAGCTTCCCGTTCTCTCCAAAACTTTAGGTTTGAATATAAAACAGCAAGGTCTTATCCAAACCCCGTTTTTTTCCTAACAAACCCCTCGATAACGACGTTTGAGGGCAGGAGGCGAACACGACGCCAAGCCTGAGGAAGGACTCCATAGCAGCCTGGAAGATCGCTGTCGTTCACAAGGGTCAGCATCCACTCGCAAGGGAACTTCAGAAAGCACCGTCCAAATGTCAGAACAGGGCTGAGCACGGGCAGTGGAGGAACGACACATCCGGGTGAAGAGATGACCAAAGGGAATTAGAGACACTGAGAGAATGTAGAAGTTGTTTACTCCCCAAACAGCATGAAACAGACACAAGGCATTTGTCTCTGCCAGATAGACATTTCCTACCTCTACGGCAATCGATCACCTCTAACTTCTTCTTACTCAACAGCCTCTTGTAAAGGAGGGGCAGCCCCAGACTCCCGTGGCAGAGGCTGCCCAGTGCCCTGCCCCAGTGCTCTCTCATCAAGCTTTGCCCCTCCCTTGCCCCAGGAGGCCGGCAAGGACCCTCCCACAGTCCCAGCAAGGCACGAGCTCTGCGGGAGCCTTCCCGCTGAGGACCAGCGCTCCCCAAAGCTCAAGGAAAACAAGACTCCCGCATCTCAGTAAAAGCAACTCCCTCCTCTCCCGTACCGCTCTCGCCCTGCCTGAAACCTCAGCCGCTTGCCCCCGCGATGGAGGGCACCAGCACCGCCTGCCTCTCGCAGTGGGTGACCAGCCTCTCCCAGCTCCTGCAGCTGCCTGGGTCCTCCACACACCAGCCCACACACTGACTCTTCCCATTCCCACTCGTTTTACAAAATTGCAGCCCAGGCACCCAGTGGGTGACTCTGCCGGGGAGAGGGAACAGCACCAGCAACTGCGTCCCTCTCGTCATTAAACTGGCACCCGCTGCGGCGCAACGGCATTGAACGACGCTGCAGCTTTTGGCTTAAGTCTGGGAACGTTCATGCTCAAGAGAACCAGAGAAACCTGAGCTCACCTGCCACACCAAGGACTAGTTTCCCCTCACCACTCCTGCCGTAAGCCCCTTTCCCATTTGCACACGCCTTCACTAACTGAGCCAGACCCCAGCTTTCAGCAGGCTGCTCGCCGCCTTCCAAACAAATGCTGCATTTTGGGCCAACCCAGCACAAGCCCACCGCTTGCAGGGAGAAGCAGGGGCAGTCCTTTGGAGATTCATTACTCCTCAAGTCCCAGACAACAGGCCAATAGTGAATATAATCACTGCTCCCTTAAAAATAAAATAAACCAAAAAAAAAAAGACAGAGGCATGGCCCTGAGCACTGAGCACAGGTGCCTCTCAACATGGGCTGCTTTCAAAGCACGGCTGTGCTCACAGCGAGCTGGGCAGAACTAGCTCGTTAAGCAACATTTCTCATTTGGAGCTGAAGCCAGGACACCCCACGCCAGGCAGCGTGCTGGGCATGGGTACGCGGGGAAAGGTGGCCAGCTGCAAGGAAAGCGCCGGTACCTGGCTGTGAGAGGCACGCCAACACCTCCTGGCCAACACCATCCACGCCCACCACCAGCGCCAGCTCGTATCGCCCCACCGTGTTGGAACACAGGGTGACCTGGTAGAGGAGAAGAGCGTCAGATACTTAATCACTGCCAGAAGCCACCAGCCACGCGTGGTGTCCTCTGGCTCTCACCCACGGTCAGGAAAGGGAGCGATATTTTGCCTTAGTTCTCCTGCTGGTCCACGTGTAGACCACTGTCTTTCCGAGTAACAAAACTCTTCTGGCGATATCCGATTTATTAAGTACGCCTTGCATACCAGGGCATATGTAAGCTAAATTAAAGCACAATTCATGTTCTACTTGCCACTGGGACCAATTTTTACTCTCGACTACAACAGCATAAATCCAGAGGAAATCTGTTGACTTTCACAGAATGAGTCCAGCTTTACAGTGGGAAGCCGAGGGCAAAACGTGGCCCAGCAGCAGCTGTGCAGCTCATGGCTGCTGGAGCTTTTCCAGTCCTCGCTGCAGTGGATGCAACCATTCTGCTCCACACGAGAGGAAAGATAAGGCCGGGAAGAATAGCAAACTGCTTTATGCAATGACATCTTTCTTTTAACAGTCACCTTCTGTCCCCATCCTTCCTCGGCCCACTTTAAATCAAATTGCTCTAAGCAGCTCAGACACACACGCATGGCTTCTGTGCTTCACCGTAGGGTACATGACCCTTGGCTTACAACTTTGGAAACAAAACGGTGCTCCGCCCCAGAGTACCCCAGCTCACAAAAACCTAACACGAACACCGATCTCTTACTTGCGTTATGCCCAAAGCCAGCAGCACTACAGCCCTCCTGCGCACCAGTGAAGCTTCAGCTCCACCTGCTGAAGCACGTATGGCCGGGCTCGTGCCATACCTGGATACCCAGGGCTCCTTGGGAGCGGATGGTCCCCTTGCAGGGCATTATGGTGAATTCAGTTGGCTTGATGTGATGTTGGGCTCCCTTTCTCCAGGACGGGCAAGTGTTGTCTGATATCTGAGCAAAACTGGTGACGCTGCGCTGTCCTGAGCCTTCGCCAGGGATGCGAAGGTTGAAAGTCATGGGAACCAAGGAGGTGTTAGTGAGGCGACACGGCAGGGTGCGAGGAAAGCCTGGGAAGGTGAGACAAATATCAGTCAAGTCCCCGGTTATCCCGTGATTCCTGGTGTGACTCTCCTGTTAGGATAGACCGGTGCTTGTTGTTTATCTCTTTTCAGTGTGAATGAGAGGTAATGGAGAAGCTCAGGGAGGAGTGAGTTGTGACTGAAGTTGCTTTTTCCATGGATGGCACAGCTTGCTTCCTTGGCAATGGGCAGTGCCGTTGGTGCTGAAGAGCTGTCTCTACCTGTGAGGAGCTCTCTCACCTGCCCCCAAACCAGCCCCAACTCTTTCTCACTGATCAGTGTGCACCCAGACAGAGCATTTATTCTGAAAATTCAGTCTGTAAAATCCCCCATTAACTCCATGAACATTCCCCCAGTTTTCAATATATGAAAGTAGGGCATTGTCATGTAAGGAAAAGAAAGGATGAGACCGGGCACTACAACATGATGCATTGCACTCTAATGCAGTTTCTCTAGGCAGGACCCTTAAGGCATCTCCTGTTTCTGGGCAACCAGACTGAGCACATGACAACTCGGCCCACCTCACTGCAGGCAAACCTGATGCTTCCTTAGAAATGAGCAGGAACTGTGTCTCACCTTACCTAACAAACGGGGACATCACATCCACACTGCCTTTGATTACTGCCCACAAAGCCTGACATCACTCCAGCTCTGACACTTGCTTTCCACAACGGAAAACCAGTGGTACAACCACACTGGGTGAGGGGGTGGCTGTTCTGCAGAGGCAGGACACCAGCCCGCAGCTTGGTCTGGAGCGGACACCAGCTCTGCCAGAAGACACCTCCCATGCCCTGCTTACCAAGTGCTATTTGAATAAAGACAGGGAGGAAAACCACCTGCAGACACAGCAGATAGTTCCTCTGTGCCCAGCAGCAGTGACCATTGCCCACCGCCAGCAATTACTCCGGCAGGGAGGCGGGGGTGGGGCACAGAAAGGACATGCACCGACTGACCCACTGCACAGCCCCAAATGGGACCGAAGTCACCAGATGCAGACAACAGCCAGCAGCACAGTGACAAGAAGCAAAAATACAATAGCTGCCTTCAGCTGGAAAGGCCTTGTTAATGAAATCAGATTAAAGTAGGATGAACCTCCTATTACACAACCGCATTTCTGCCGGTGCGTTTCTTGTGGGTCTATTTATTCAAAAGGAAGCAGAGAAGTGGCCGAGTGGTGATGCAGGGAGAGGGGGAAGTGGCTCAGGGAAAGTATTGAGATTTCCTAGAAAGTCCACGAACCGCATGAAACCACAGAGGCATCCTGGGCACAGAATGATCATGGCCCTTCAATCAATCCCCAATTGATTTCACATGTAAACTTTAGATCATCTCAGTACAAAGCCTTTTCTCTGAGACTCGAGATGGAGAATCAGAATCTGCATTTCAGTGGAGATGCTCTGGGTGCTCAGCCACCGGCTCCGTCAGTGGAGCAGTGCTTCGGCTGGGGAAGGAGAAGGAGCCCACATCTCTGGAGACATCACTGCCCAAACCAATGCCGAGCTACTGCCTGGGCTTATTACCGGGCAGGTGATAACGAGGAGCCCTCACAGCACAAATTAACAGCTCACACTAAAGGTCAAGTGGGTAAGTGGTGTCCTCGCCTTGCAACAGGAACGTTCACCCTGAGCAGCCACAGGCTAGCGTGTGGCTCCAACTCCCTTCTCCTGCAGCCCCATCCCCTGGGCCCTTCTGGGACAAGGGCTTTCACCATCATTCTGCCGCCAAGGATTGGGAGGTTGGGGCTGAGCAGGCTCTGAGGGCACCAGGAAAATCCTGACTTTCTATTCCTTTGGTCCTGTTTGATCTCACGGCAGCAAAATACCACCTGAGCAAGCGGCAGCCCTGGTTCTAACACCCTGAAGGCTGCTGTGGAGGAACACAAGTGACAGACGCTCCCAAAGCGCTTCATTTCAGTAAGGCACAGACCTCCCCACCAGCGGTCCAAGCCCAGGGCACACTCACCAAAGGAGACGTCGCCGAATGGAGGGAAGGTACATGGAAAGGGAAAGTCGGTCCGATGACACAGCCCCTGTAAGGACAAAGGCAGAGGAGGAACTGGCTTGGTTAAAAAGAACTGCAAAGTGTTCGGCTTTCGTTACCACCGGGACGGATAGAAGCTGGTCTCAGCAGCACGGTGGGTTTCAAACCAACCCGTCACCCCTGCGCTCGGCACAGCATCCCTGTGCACAGGGGCAGCCAAAGCAACGTGGTCAGCAGGTGGCAGCTGCTGAGGTGGCTCAGGGCACCAGGGCAGGCAGGGTACACCCCCAGGTTGCTGCTGGCCCAGTGAAGGACCCTGAACAAGTGATGGCTCTGTGCCTCAGTTTCCCCATCTGTCGTGTGACGGGCAGAGCTGTCCATGCAGAAGCAGGTTCATTGTAACTAGCCCTCTCAGCCACAGGTTCCCTGCTTTGGTATCTCTTTGCTGGAACTGGCCTTTCCACGGGCTAGATGGACATCTTCCTCAGACCCTATTCCACACTACCATTATGCGTGCAGGATTTTGAGGCACGAATCCACAGGAGCCCCAGACATCTACTGAGAAACGCAGCACAAGTTCTACACAGTGGATGGCGGAATCTTGGAGGAAAGTATCAGCTTGTCACCAGTGCACCGGCTGACACATCCAAGAGCAAGACTATTTGCACCACCAAACATGAGTGTCCTGAAGCCACCACACCAGCCCGCCCATCCCTAAATTCAGAGAGGTTCCAAACTCCCAAACTCACCAACATCCACTGAAATCAGCACTTGAAGCTGCACAACATTCATTAATTTCATGGTTGATGCCAATCAATGCCAGCTCTGCCTCTTGGTGAAAAAAACAAATACAGATCAAGGAGCACAGTGACCCGTGCCTCCTAGTTTTATTCACAGGACTGCCACCGGGTCTCTCGTACACATGAACAGACCCCAGCCTCCCGCAGGAGGGACCTGCACTCACCCGTGGTGTCCCAGTTCCAGCATCCCTTTCTAAAGAGCAAAAGAACAAGCGTTCAGGACCTCGTCAGGTCTGTTTCCAAGCAAAGAGTGATCACCTATGGTTTGGGCATCTTCTGACTGCACGATCAAAAAGCACTCAAAATCTGACTTTCAGGAGTTTCAGTCCCATGCTAATTCTCGATTCCTGGAGCTGAATCCGTTCCTGAGAACAAGTTAGGTAGCAAATCCCTTCTGGCAATGAGGTTCCCTCTCCAAGGACCTCACGTAATCAGACTTAACCTGCCAAGCCCCAGCATCCTACTCTGGATGGAGCAAAGGGAGCAGACATGCTTTCCGTAATAGCACTTGCCAAAAGACAACAGAAAACTGCCTCCAAACCAGCCACAACTGGGTCTCACACTGGGAAACTGCCAAGGGTGAGCCTTGCAGCGAGGGGGGAAATAACTGCCGTTTCTGCTGAGCACACAGGAGCTGTGCTCAAGGAAGTCAGACCTGAAGGACTGCCCAGAGGGCTCGGCCAAGCAGCCAGCCCAGAGCCCTGTGCGCTACAGCCGGTAACAGCGCAGCTTGCAAGAGAACGGGGGAAGAGGGCAGTCTTTATGGCAACAGCCACATCTTCCAATAGTGCTTCTGAAGGGAGATCTGGGTCCTCGCAGAGCAGGAAGGAGCACAAGGTAGGAGAGGAACCACCTGCACTCCCACCGCTGTTCCTTCCTCTGCAGCCCCATGTCCCACCAGCCAGCTCATCTCCACTCAAAAGAACTGGGAGTTTTTCCCTCCCTGGAGAACTAAATCCAGTGCACAACCCCCCCTGAAGAGGGAGGCTCGGCTTGCCCCGGTGGGTGGGCATCTCAAAAGCATTTGAAACAAACAGCTTGAGTTGTGGGGCTGGAGAATGAGAGATAAGGGCTGGACAGGGGTCCTTGGAACAAAGGCAAGACAGAAAGCAAGGAGGCAGATGCCATCTCGAGGAGAGGAGTCTGCAGTGGGAATTACTGTGGAGGCACCCCCCAGGCTCCTGTAACCCTCCTCACCTGACGGTCAAGGTCACGGGCTCAGGGGACCCATCCACACTGAACCGGAATCCTTCTGTGAACTGCCCCAGGGCGGTGGAACTGAAGGAGATCTGGATGACTTGGAGGACATCTGGTAAAACGATGCCCTCCTGGGGGAGAAAGGAGAAGCAGGAGCCCAGAGCGGTCGCCGGAAGGACCAACTTGGAGGGGGCATCAATGACTCCTTTGTTAAACAGGATCACCTGCAGCAGCAAGAAAGCAAAATGGAAATACATGAGGAATCTTCTTTCCTTACAGAAGGCTGATTTGTTTTCTAATTAAACTTCTACAAAAGGCAGAAGATGCTGTGTGCTGCTGCTTGGCTGAAGCCAAAGAAAACACAACAGGACAGTTTCTGCCTTTGGGTTTTTGCATGCAAAAAACCCCAGTGATAACTTCACATAAACAGAGTCACTCTGGGTTTATTCCACTGACACAGAGCAGTCCGCTTGGACTTGCAGGGCTGAGGATGTGCTCAGCATCACCAAGGCGATGCAGACCTGCCCCAAAGAGCAGCAAAGGGCGGTCGCAGCATTACAGCGAATCGTCACCTAACTGCTCCCGCTCCAGATGAGCCCAGTCCTGCCAAGGGCAAAACACATTCAGCTCCCGTTACAGCCAGCAAGTTTACTGGATGTAGAAAATACCTTGGGACAGCCCCATAACCAGCTTCAGCAGCACTCCCCGACTCTGCTAGGGTACGTCAGTGAGGCGCATTTTGTTCTTTTCTTTGATCTGAGAGTCTCTTTGTCTTTGCTCAACCAGACATGTCAAGAAAGGATGAGAGTGAGGGGCATAGCAGCTCCACCTGCTCTAAAGAATCTCTTTCATAAATATTCACAGCCATCATCTACTAATTTACCATTATTTACTGTTCCAACAAGCTACACAATCCTGCAGCATTTGCTGAGATTCAGCAAGAAATGCCCACACCTGCCTGTGAGTATCAGCACACTGGTGGTCACCAAACCTACCCAAAGCAAAGCTCTACAGTTTCCGAAGGCTGCAGGTGAAATCCGGCCATTTCTGTGGACTTATCTACCTGCTTGGCAGTTATTTTCCCTAAGTTTTGTCCTCGCAAAACCTGTCAGAAAAACTGAGACAGAAGCAGAGGTACAGCCCTTATTTTTTTAATTTTGCAGCTGCTGTTGAAAACATTCCTGTATTCAAATTCTGCACTGGTAACTTGGAAACTACTCATATGTTTTACACCTTAATTACAAATTGCACTTAGGGATCCTACACTGAAGTTTACCTCCAGTCTGGCTACTTAATACAGCACTTGGAGTATCATCTACTTATTCACATTTTCTCCAGTAATGAAACCAACACATTGATATATATAGAATCAATAAAGAATCAGCATTAAAAAATGCATACATACAGAGCACAATATTTTGGCAAGAAAACACCTTAACGTGTCCTTCCCTGCAACAGTCAAGCTTTTGAAAGTGTCTGGCACGATGTACTGCCTCATTTTCTACCGCCTCCAGTTGCTGTATCATGGGGGTTTTTTTGGTTGGTTTTTTTTTGAGAAAACTTGCCACCATCGGCGGGGGGAGGCAAATACCCAGAAAGCTCCTTTGCTTCATTTCCAGAACTGCCCTGCTCTGTTCATAGAGCCAGAGGGGCACCAGGTCTGAAGGGTGGCAGGAGGCTGCTCAGCAGGGACAGTGCTCCCGGTGCCTGCGCGGGCAGCTCTGCGCGGGGAGGCTGCCCGGCTTCCCTCCGGCGCCAGGAGCCAGCAAGTTGCGCTTCACTGAAAGGTGTTTGCAACGGACTCGAGTCGGAACACAACACCTTTGTTCCAGCTGCTTTTTAACCGCCAGGGTACCAGGGCGCAGTGCATCTAGGGCTGAAACAAAAGCCTCTGGATCCTGACCTTTTTGACCCGGTGTTGCTATCATGTGTCAAGGGCTGGATTTTCTGCATGAAGCCTCCCAGCTGGTCTCAAAGGGAGGTTGCCAAAACGCAGGGATCGGGGCTTTGTGGACAACATACACACCTTTCAGACCCCATCAAAACTATCCAGATTCTGCAAAAACTCCCACATTTAACTTACATCAAATAATGCGTGCACATAACTGCCTGTGTTGCCAGAAATCCAGCAGGTGCACAAAGCTCACTGCTGCCCCAGGGGCCATCAGGATCCACCCCAACCCCAGCAAGCCCCACTGCTCACCTCGTAGCTGGGGGCTGATGCAACAAAAACCTTCCCGATGTCCAGCTGGTCAAAGCTGAAGCGCAGCTGGGGCCCTATGCCGCTCCCTTTGATGCGCAGGGGCAGCCTGGTCTCACGGCCTGGGGAGAGGTTGCCATGTCAGTACAGAATTCCTTCGGTTCGCCTGGATTTTCCAGGCAGCCTCGGAGTCAGTCTCCGACTCCGGGCTGGGTGGCACCAGCACTAGATGCTCCGCGAGAAGATACGGGACCCTTCTCTTCCCTCAGCAGATCAACTTTGCGGCTGGTTTCTAACTTCTGACGGAGCCCTTGGGCTGGTTTGTAACTTAGCAATCAGTTTGCACCCTCAGAAAGTGATGCTGCATATAAAACATGATTTCTGAATTCCTTCCCATGCACTTAAACGAGCTTTGAAATCCATTCAGAGAAGGCACAAAGCTCACAAAACAGAGCCGGAGAGAAAAATCTGCTGTCTGTATCGCTGCAATCGGAGACGACCGCACGGGAGCTGAGAAGTATGAGCCCAAGCAAGGCAGAGCAGCCTGCTGACAGCGATACCCCAGCAGCCTGCTGACAGCGACACGCGCACCCGAGCGCTGCCTCAAGCAGGCAGAGCATCTCAGCCACCACCTGCGCCTAACGTAGGGCTCCGTACCGGGGTGCTCCAGGGCTCACCGCCTGCAGCAGCGCCTTGTTAAGACGGGGCTTTACGGTCTCCAGAGAGCAGCACTCACCTGTTCCCACCATCAAACCAAGAGCTCAGCTTTGTAAAGACGCCCCACCTGAAGCATACTGAGCAGTTACGGAAAACCAGCCTCCTCGCTACTGAAACCAGATAAGCTCTAAGTGTACTGCTAACACACATATCCCTTGCTGCAAAGGCAACTGAGACCACAAGGCTTACAGCTGAACTCCAGGATGCTGAGTTTCTTCCTTAAGTCTGCTAAGATGGCATAGTGCGGGATCTTTCAGTCTGAAGCCTTTCTTGAACCACTGGAGCAGCCTAAAGTGCCTGAATTCTAGCTCAGATTTTGGCTTAGGTCCCCCTGCTGTTATAGATTTGCTAATAAGTTAAGATTGATTGACTTTATTTGATTGATTATTTGATTTTATAAAATCAATCATGTAATAGAAATATAAGAGGATAAGAAAATATATTTTAATGAAACTTATAGTTATAGTAAAAAGCGGCTATAGAAAATCCTCTGTACAGCCCCGTACCAAGGCCGGAGGAATTGGTCAGAATCACCTAGTAGGAATGTTTAGAACTTAGATAACAGACTTAAGATTTGAGATGATTGTTTATATGTAACCTAGGAGGATGTACTAAAATGTCAAAATGAGAATTTATGTGAACTGGGGAGAGTCGAGCGAAGCAACCCATAGTTGCTGGCCAAGAAACAGTTACCTCAAGTGGCAGGTAATTCCGGCAGGGGGAGATCAAGACCACCGACTCACATACCACCTACCCAAATCGTACCCCAGACCCATTTCCGGACCTTTCTAACCTTTACTGCGCAGAATCGGATATGGGAGGAGAGTATGTTAATGATTTATGGGAAATCTTACGATTATGCATGGATATTTAATGAATATGTATGAATGAGTTCTATATAAGGTGTATGATTTTGAACCATGGTGTGCGTCAATCGTGAGGGGACTCGCTCACGCACCCGGCCGTCCATAAAGAAATGTCTGCTTATCTACATCACATTGGTGTCGATAAGTTCTTCATTCCGAGATTTCGGTAACAGTTTTGGCGACCCAGATGGGACCTCGCTGAAGGAGACCGGAGGAGTCGGGGACCTGATCGGTTCCAGCCGGCACCGAGGACTTCTCGGGGATACCCATCGATCCCCGATCCGTAAGGCTCTTCGCGACGTTCCCTGGATTTTGGTAAGACACTTCTTCTTGTAATTGTAGTAAGTGGGTAGGAGTCCCACTATAATAAGTGTATGGTAAGGAGTGGGTTGGAGACCCACCAGTGGGTTTGAGTCTCACTGAGTAAGTCTGCCTGTCAGACGCGGTGAGAGCTGCGCAGGGTTGGACTATAAGGATCCTTGTGGAAGAGGAAGCCTAGGCGCCTGCCCGTAAGACATAAGCGAAAGCTATTGCAGGGTTGGACGAAAGTGGAAACAAGAGAACCTACATGCTCTAGTGTTCTCTAAGGTAGTGCCTCTAACAAGAAGTTAGGAGGGGTTTTTCTTCTGATACAGAATTGTTTATTGTGTCTGTGTATCGAGAAGAAAATTAAGAAGTGTGTAATATTGTGTTTTATGTCTTTGTTTAAAGTAACAATTGTGGAAAAGTGTGAGTGTGGCTGTAAGGGTGAGACGTGCAATTAAGCACGAAAGCGAGTGTGGAGCGTGGATCCGCGGATCGGGGAGACAGAGTTGAATAACTGTGTATTGTACTGTGAGTGATTATACCATGGCATCTAAGTTAACTCGGTTGTTTAAAAGTAAAAGCATGCGTAATCTTGCTGTAAATGATAAAATCCCGAAAAACTCTCCATTGGGATGTTTATTGGCACATTGGGGAGATTTATATGAGGATTTGCCAAAAAGCCAGATGATTGAGTATTGTAATAATTGGTGGCCTCTGTATACATTGGAAAATCAGGAAAAGTGGCCCATAAATGGAACACTGAATTATAATACTATTCTGCAGTTAATGTTATACTGTAAAAGGGAAGGGAAATGGAGTGAAATGCCATATGTGGATTTGTTCTTTTACCTGAGACAGAGAAAAGACTGGCAGGATGAATGCAAGTTAACTGATGGAGATAATTTTGTGATGGCTGTAACTGCTGATAACAAGAAAGTAAAAAGGTGTTGCTCAACTTGTGAGATCGGGAAAGGTTGTTTAAAGAAAAAGATTGTCACTGAGAGTGATGATGGACCAGAATTAGATATATCCCCTCTTAGGAGAGAAAGGAATCAGGGTCGAGAATCTAGGGCACGAGAACAGGCGATTGAACCGGATAGCAGTGGAACAGGAGATGTGGAAGAGAGATTATCGGAGATTGTAATTCATACTCCTGTTTCACGGAGAACTCGGCAACAGACACAGACTATAGCTCCCCTGCGACAGGGAGTTGGTAGTGATGGACCGGTCTATGTGAAAGTACCTTTTACAGCTATGGATTTGATGACTTGGAAGCAGGCAGCAGGAAATTATAGAGAAGATCCTGAAAAAGTGGGCAAGGTGGCAGATACTATAACTAGAACACAGAATCCAGACTGGAATGATTTACAGGTGATCCTGGATAATGTGTTAGATGATACAGAGAAGCAAACGGTATTAAAAGCTGGTAAAGCTCAGGCAGAGTTGGATGTGATGAGTGGAATTACAGGTGGAACAATAGAACAGAATTTTCCATCTGGGGATCCGCAGTGGGATCCAAATAATGTAACACATAGAGAAAGACTGAGACGGTATCAGAAATGGGTTTTATATGGGATTAGACATGCCATGCCTAAATCTCTGAATTGGTCTAAATTATATGAAGTAAGACAAGATAAAAATGAATCTCCCTCAGCATTTTGGGAACGATTAAAGGAAGCTGCCAGAAAACATACTGATTTGAGAGTGGAAACAGAGGCAGCACAAATGCAACTGGCTTTGATTTTTATGGGGCAATCGGCACCAGATATAAGGAAAAAACTCCAGAAACTGGAGGGAGAGAATTCAAGGAGTTTGAATACAATGCTGGAAGTCGCATGGAGGGTATATAACAACAGAGAAAGAGAAGAAAGAAAATCAAGGAGAACAGATTTATTGGCAGTAATGACAGGAACGGTAGACAGAGGAAGGGGCAGAGGAAGAGGACGAGGATTTAATGGGAGGGGAGGTTGTATGCACTGTGGCCATCGGAAATTTAATACCCCCTTAGGAGTAAATCAGTGTGCTTTGTGTAGAGAGGAAGGACATTGGAAAAAGGATTGCCCTAGAAACAAGAGTGTTTCTCACGACCTTGCCAAGATAATGATTTTAGACGACTGAAGGGGACCGGAGGGGAACCCAGCTGAACCTCTGGTTAAAATTTAGCTGGGAGATAAAGAAGTTAAATTTTTAGTAGATACAGGAGCGACATTTTCGGTATTAAATACATGTAAAGGAAAAATAGGAAAAAAACCAGCCAATATAATAGGAGCAACAGGGAAAGAAGAAAACCAGGCCATTCCTACAACACCTAGATTTGAAATTTGGAAATAAGATAATTACACATGAATTTTTGTATGTACCAGAATGTCCGATACCCTTGTTAGGAAGAGATTTGTTGTCTAAATTAAATGCACAAATTGTTTTTGATGAAGGAGAACTTTTCTTGAAAATACCCGAGTCAAAAACGGGAGAAATCTTGATGATACACGAAAGAGTAAAGGAACAAGAAATTCCACCGGAGGTGGATTTGGCAGTGATCCCTACTGTATGGGAAACAGATATTCCTGGTAAATCGAAACTAGCAGAGCCTGTTAAAATAGATTTGAAGGAAGGCGCAGGAACAGTGAGAATTAAACAATATCCAATCAAATCAGAAGTGAGACAGGAATTGAAGAAATTGAGTGATAAATTTTTGGAGTATAACATTTTGGAAGAATGTGAATCTGAGTATAATACTCCTATTTTACCAGTCAGAAAACCCTCGGGTGAATATAGGCTGGTACAAGACTTGAGAGCAGTAAATCAACTAGTTAAGGACATTTATCCTGTAGTAGCAAATCCTTATACACTGTTAACAGCATTAAGGGACACTTATCAACGGTTTACAGTGCTTGATTTAAAAGATGCTTTCTTTTGTATACCTTTGGAAAAAGAAAGCAGAAAACTGTTTGCTTTTGAATGGGAAAATCCTCAAACCGGGCGAAAGATGCAGTTGACATGGACTAGATTACCCCAAGGATTTAAAAACAGTCCAACTATCTTTGGAAATCAATTAGCAAAGGAACTTGAAATGTGGAAACAGGATAAATCAAGAGCTGGGCATTTACTTTTACAATATGTGGATGACATATTGATTGCTACAGAAGAAAGACTTACCTGTATACAGGTGACTATCGACCTCTTGAATTTCCTGGGACTAAATGGATACAAAGTGTCCAGGAAGAAAGCCCAGACAGCCTGCCAGACTGTGATATATCTGGGCTTTGAGATTTCAAAAGGACAACGACAATTAGGAAAAGATCGCAAAGAAGCTATTTGTGGTATACCTGAGCCGAGAAATATTCATGAACTCGGAGCGTTTTTGGGAATGACTGGGTGGTGTCGCCTTTGGATCATGAACTATGGGCTAATAGCTAAACCGCTGTACGAGGCCCAAAAGAATTCCCCCTTTGCATGGGGCCCACAACAACAAAAGGCTTTTGTAGAGTTGAAACGTGCCTTAATGTCTGCACCTGCCTTGGGACTGCCGGATCCAACCAAAGATTTCCAGTTGCTTGTTCATGAAAGGCAACACCTTGCACTGGGAGTGTTAACTCAGAGGACAGGAAGCTGGAAACGACCAGTCGGATATTTCTCTAAACAACTGGACACAGTGAGTAGAGGGTGGCCAAACTGCCTTCGAGCAGTGGCAGCAACAGTGATGCTCATACAAGAAGCTCGGAAATGGACTTTGGGAAGAACAATAACAGTCTATGTCCCACACATGGTGATAACTGTCCTAGAACAGAAGGGGGGACACTGGCTGTCTCCCAGCCGAATGATGAAGTACCAGGTGGTATTGACTGAACAGGATGATGTGATTCTAAAGACAACTAACCTGGTAAATCCTGCAGTGTTTTTAAGTTCCATACAGGAAGAAGGACAACTGGAGCATGATTGCTTGGCTGCCATCGAGTATGTTTATTCCAGTCGTGAAGATCTGAAGGATGTGCCATTGGAGAGACCAGACTGGGAACTGTATAGTGATGGAAGCAGCTTCATGGAACAAGGAGTCCGATACGCCAGATATGCGGTAACAACGGAGACTACAGTTATAGAAGCAGGAGCATTGGCGAGTACCACATCAGCCCAAAAGGCGGAACTCATCGCTTTAATTCGAGCCTTAGAGATAAGCAAAGACAAGAAAGTAAATATCTGGACTGATTCAAAATATGCCTTTGGGGTAGTGCATGTCCATGGAGCTTTGTGGAAAGAGAGGGGGTTATTGTCCTCTCAAGGATCAAACATTAAGCATCAAACAGAAATTTTATGATTATTGCAAGCAGTTCAAAAGCCAGATCAAGTAGCAATCATGCACTGTAAGGCACACCAGATTGGGAATACAAAAATAATAGCTGGGAATAATTTAGCTGATAGAACAGCAAAAAAGGTAGCAAAGAAACAAGCATTGCAAATGGCAATAATTCCTTCTAAAACAGTAACCCTTCCTAGGGAAAACCCGAGATATTCAGAGGAAGATGACTAATTGAGTCCGTTATTAAATGCTAAGAAAAACTTAGCGGGATGGTGGGTAACTCCTAATGGACAGGTAGTAATTCCACCTCTTGTGATGAGAGAGAGAATTCAAACGAGACATCAGGAATGTCACTGGGGAGCAGAAGCCTTAGTAACATCTTTACGAAAACAAGTAATATCAGTTAAGATGTTGGGAATAGCTAAAATGGTAACTGCAAAGTGTGAAGTATGTTTGAAAAATAATCCAATGATTAAGAAAAAGGTTCAAATGGGTAGACTGAAATCTGGTGTAGAACCTGGAGATGATTGGCAAGTAGATTTTTCAGAGCTACCCAGACAAAATGGGTACCGGTACATCCTGGTAGGGGTTGATACTTTTACAGGATGGCCAGAAGCCCTTCCCTGTCGCACTACACAAGCAAAAGAAGTGGTGAAGTGGTTATTACTCCGAGATTTGGAGTTCCTATTGGAATTTCTTCTGACAGAGGTCCACACTTTGTTGCTGAAGTAGTCCAAAGTGTTAGCAAAGTATTGGGTATTAATTGTGACCTACATTTATCTTGGAGACCCCAATCTAGTGGGAAAGTGGAAAGGATGAATCAAACTTTGAAACCACAAATAAGTAAAATTTGTCAAGAAACCAGTCTAAAGTGGCCTCAGGCGCTTCCATTGGCATTATTACGTATCAGGGTACAGCCAAAGAGTGGAACCTCACTCAGTCCTTATGAATTATTATATGGAAAACCATATGAGTCTCCAGAACCAAATCCAAACGTACATGTAAAAGGAAAGCAGGATGTATATAACTATTTGCTTTCTCTAGGAAAAACTCCGGCTGCAATTCGGAGTGCAGTAATTTGGAATAGACCTTTATCCCTGGAAAATTCAGTGCATGATTTCCAACCAGGAGATTATGTCTATGTGAAGACCTGGACCTCTGAACCTTTACAGGAACGTTGGAAAGCACCTTTCCAAGTACTGTTAACCACTTTTACGGCTATCAAGATAGCAGAATCGGATGCTTGGATCCATTATACTCGAGTGAAGAAAGCACCTATTCCATGGAAGATTATCAACCGTGACCCAAAGACTTTAAATTTGACTTTGAAAAATGTCTCATTTTTCATATCAGGTTATGATCGTTCTTTGGATTCCATTTGGGTTGGTAGTGTTGGCAGGATCATGGGCTGACTTGGTGGACAGGAATGAAAGACAAATAGAGACAGAACAAGTGATTGAAATTCCCAAACAAACGGCTGAGGAAAATTTGATGGTAGGATTGATTAAAAGATTTGCCAATTTACAAAATGTTATGCAGATCACTGCTTGTTTACCAATACCGAGGGCAGTAGGTGAATCTATTCCATGGGGAATCTTAACCATGAATCTGACCAAATTAGAATATGAAAATGAGACAATGGATTGTAAACAAGAACCTAGGGAAACTTGGGAATTGCAAAAGGTTAAAGTTGGGGAAGAATCACCAGTATATTCAACCATTTGGGAATGTAAAGGATGATTTGTAGCTAAACCGGGATTATATGGAGATTTAGGGAACAAGGGATGGTGTTACTAGCCTAAAATGGCTACAACAAACACCAGTGTATGGATAACCGAGACAAAATGTGAGAAAAAGAATCGAACCCTACAGGAAAAGGAAATAGTTTGGGATTCGGTTTGGTCTATGACCTTATATTCCCATTTTCAGTATATGGCAAAAACTCCTTGGTGTTTTACCTGGGATGGAAAAGTGTTTTCAGTATTACCCTGGGTCAATGATAGATCAACTTCATTGGGAGAAAAGGAGAATAAAATAGTGCCATGGTGGAAATGTGAAAAAGTGTATGATTGTAGCAATGCAGACTTAATAATTCAAAGAATCCCTCCTTTGGCTGCTGCTTTAAAATATGGTTGTTTTTGTCGAGGTCTTAAGAATACTCTCAATCTATCTAGCGCCTATATACCCAGAAGAGGAATTATGTTTAGTTGTAGAAAATCTACTATTCAAAGTCCAGGACATTTAATTTGGGCATTGAGTGATGGAACCTGGACAACTCATCTACCATTAGATGGTAAAGTGAAACAAATAACTTTAGGCGTGCCAACATTGTGTCCGATTTGGAAGAAATCACCATTTAGAGGATCTCTAGAAAATTTAGAACTGAAACGAACAAAGAGATCTGAGACAAATGATGATACTTGGAATGAACCATCTACAGGAGTGAAAATTGGCTGGGCAATTGAATCACTTTTAAATCCTATAGCATCATATAGAAACAGAGCATGGCTTTATAAGTTAACTGGTCAAGTGGAAAAATTAGCAAACGTTACCAAAAAGGGGTTTAAGGAATTGAACATACAATTACAGGCGACCTCTAGAATGACTTTACAAAATAGAATGGCACTAGATATGCTCCTACTTAAAGAACATGGAGTATGTGGATATCTCAAAGATAAACTGGACCACTGTTGCATCCCCATTTCAAATGTCACACAAGATGTGGAACATGATTTGGATTTATTAGATAAAATTGAAAAAGAAACAGAATCAATTCAAGAAGATATGTCAGAAGACTGGTTAGGGAAAATTTTTAACAAATTAGGAAGGAACTTGAGCTCTTGGATACAATCCCTAATCAAAACTTTGTTTCTGTTACTGATTGTCTTTTTGATGATCATGTTGGTATATGCATGTTTGAAGAAGCAGTTTACCAATAGAATTGCAATCAATCGTATGATCATGAGAGAAGTACCAACCAGTCCACCAGGGTATAGCCCACCACCAAAATATGTTGAAACAAATGATATGTAAATAATGTGAAAGTATTGAAATAATGATTTTCAACACTTTCAAAGGGGGGAAATGTTATAGATTTGCTAATAAGTTAAGATTGATTGACTTTATTTGATTGATTATTTGATTTTATAAAATCAATCATGTAATAGAAATATAAGAGGATAAGAAAATATATTTTAATGAAACTTACAGTTATAGTAAAAAGCGGCTATAGAAAATCCTCTGTACAGCCCCGTACCAAGGCCGGAGGAATTGGTCAGAATCACCTAGTAGGAATGTTTAGAACTTAGATAACAGACTTAAGATTTGAGATGATTGTTTATATGTAACCTAGGAGGATGTACTAAAATGTCAAAATGAGAATTTATGTGAACTGGGGAGAGTCGAGTGAAGCAACCCATAGTTGCCGGCCAAGAAACAGTTACCTCAAGTGGCAGGTAATTCCGGCAGGGGGAGATCGAGACCACCGACTCACATACCACCTACCCAAATCGTACCCCAGACCCATTTCCGGACCTTTCTAACCTTTACTGCGCAGAATCGGATATGGGAGGAGAGTATGTTAATGATTTATGGGAAATCTTATGATTATGCATGGATATTTAATGAATATGTATGAATGAGTTCTATACAAGGTGTATGATTTTGAACCATGGTGTGCGTCGATCGTGAGGGGACTCACTCACGCACCCGGCCGTCCATAAAGAAATGTCTGCTTATCTACATCACATTGGTGTCGGTAAGTTCTTCATTCCGAGATTTCGGTAACACTGCCATCCCATTCTACTCTTGTATGGAAAGCGAGTAGCACAAGGAGCAGAAGATAGCCCCAGAAGTTGTACACAACCGTCACTGTGGCTTTTGTGCAAAACTATTCCTCTATCCTTTGAGCTCCTTTTGTGTGACACCCACCATTAACTAAAGCTTAGGGACTGAAAGTTGATTCCTTTTTTTATAAAAGTCTGCTGCTTAGCCATTCCAGAATGTCCAAACCAACTTCTTACTGCAAAGAGCAGCCCACGTGTGACTAGATCACAACTCGGAAAAAACCCTCCTGGAACAGCCTTTTCAGTGATCCCTGACTTTGGGCTTGCAACCGTGGCACGGGGATGTTTGATCACATCCAAAGCCAGAAAGGAAGAGCTAGGGAGCTTTTGCTGAATTCAGTGGTTTTTCAGTGGATCCAGCCGCAGCCCAGCTGACAGCAGAGATGAGTTACACTTCACAGCTCAGGCACGCATCAGAGGGCTGTGTACTTCTATTGCACAGACACCCGAAAAGAGGCAGTACTGGGTGCTTGCTGTTCAGAAGATTTTTCCATCTTGCATCACATGTGGCCTAATTTTCATTAAAAACTTGATGTTCTAAACCATCAAAGCTCTTAGGAAATGACAAAGATTTCCAAGGGACAAGTTTTGCCCATAAGCATGGGTGAGGCATGCCCCACGGCCACTATCATCAAAAAAAATCAGTGGCCATTCTTTCCCTTCTGCAGCAGGCCCTCAGCCTCTCCTGGAAGGTCTGCGGAAGCTATCCTTTCTTCTGCCCCACCATTGATGCTGGAACTTTAGGAAACCCTGGGAGTTTTACGCTCTCTCCTTCCAGGTGAACCTCAGAGAGTGCTCTCCTGAAAGGAGGAGGAGCAGAGTAAAATACAGACCATTCAGGACAGCCGAGAGAAAAAGAAAGAAAAAAGAGAGTATGTCCCGCTCCTCACTAGCAGCTGGGGCTTCCAGGAGCACCCAGCCGCTGGCCAAGGCCTGGGTACCCCGGGCTGGGACCGTGTGATGCCCCCACCACAGCATGTCCCAGAGCACATGGACCAGGGCATGGAGGGGCCGCAGCCTCCTTGTCCTCAGTCCCAAAGCCACACCTGGTTCTGTGGAGTGAGAATTCGGATCTCAGTCGGGTTAACACCTTGGCACATCATGGAGGGATTACAACTCGGCATTCAAAGAAACAGGGGTGTGGGTGGCCCAACAGCACAGAACTGTTTCCCAAGTCCCTAACTTCTGCTGCTTTCTGGCACTCATCTTTTTGCCCACGGAACGTCCCCAGGTTTTGAGGTTGGTTTTGAACGTGATTCTCAACCAACCACATGAACACAGAGATCCAGCTTTACACGATGTAGGACACGGCAAGTGAAGGAGGGATCAGCACTTAGGATTTTGCTTCTCCCTGCAAAAGCGGCTTAGAAATGGGTTTTGGAAGAAATCAGATGTAACCCAGTACATTTCCATATCCAGAAAAAAACAACAAAAAAAGAATTTTAGGTGATTGAGCCCCCCCACCACGGGCTTCCTTCCAGCACTCAAGAGCCATGGCTTTATTTGCATGAATAACTAAGAAAGTTCATTTTGAGCTTAAACAAAACAAATTTCAAACCACTTCTTAACCGCTGGCTTTGCAAGTTGCACAGTGCTGATGAGTTCTGTAAATCACCTGATCCAGAAGCGTTCGGCTAAGCAATTTATGGAGGCAACTGCAAAAACACACATGGAGGCCAGCCACTTCCCCGTGGGGCTCGAGATCCAACTGCAATTTCACAGTGCTGCACTAGGGCAAAGCTACTAAATATTCCCTGCAAGGGGCACACGCTGTCTGCAAATCGTCCTCCAAAGGGATCTGTGACTGGCATGCAAATGCACGAGGAAGGCTGTCACACTGCTCAGAGTCGTCAAGAAGCAAAATTAATGACTCCCTAGTTAAAGATCACGGGTTTCTTCTTTAAACTCTTTTTGCACCCTGGGACAGTCTCCACCCTGACGATACAGCGGCTCAGCTCTGTTTTGTGAGGGATGGGGGGTAGGTGACCTCCTTGAGGTCCTCTCCCAAGGGGCCCATGGAAGAGTTCAGATCTCCTGAGGGACCACGAGGGTTTTTCCAGAGCAGGCTCCTCTTTCTAAACACCGATCGCTTGCCCAGCTCTGTTTCCTGTAACTCCCAGGTTGCATGTAAGTAATTTTCCTATTTCTCTGCCACAACAACAACAAAAGCTCTCCAGGCACAACCCCTGGAGATCCCTGCAGCAAAGTGATGGACAGCCCCACCACCACAGCAAAAATCCCAGGGCCAGGAGCACAGCGCTGAGCCAGGATTCCCTTGGGAGCAACTTTTTAAATCAACCCTTTCCTTCCACAGCTCTAACAACTGCAGCTGGCGGCCAGGAAGGCGGTTTGTTAACACGAGCCCTGGTTAATTACTGTAGGTGGCATCTGCCAAGTAAACCCTGCGCAATTACCGTATCAATAAAAAGCTGTTTCATGGCCTTTGTATCTGTCAGCTTGGAGCAGTAAGGAATGGCTCGAAGCAGCTGGGTTAGTGATCTCAGCACCCTCCAGAACGGGAGCCTGGCTGCTGGGGACCACGGGCCTCGCACCTCCTTCCTCTTAGATGGGGAAAACCAGAGCGTTCCCTGGATGGAAATCTGACAGGGACCTCCCACTCCTGAAAAACACCTCAAGCAGCACCACACGGACGGAGAGGAAGGACAAGGTAACCTGAACCACGGAGCTTGCTGCAAGCATTCCCTGCCCCGTGCCAGCACAGCAAGGCCATCACCTCTGTAAGGGCAAAGGCGGCGTAACTCGGTGGGTCAGTGATAACCGCTCCCAGAAAAAGACCTGACAGCACTTCTGTCAGCCGGGAGGAGCATAAAGCTTGTCTAGCAGGCTGCTCGCACTCTGACTTCTGGGGAGGGTGCTCACCCTGCTGAGGGCAGCGAGCCCTGTAACACGCGACCCAGATGAAGCAGAGACTTGAGCCACGAGGTGACGATTCCCACGCAGGGACAGCAGCACACGTGTGGCACGTTCACAGACACCCTGCGCTCAGCAGGGCTCAGCCACTACGGTCTGGCAGCGCCTGGAGAGCGGGAGGTGACCCAGGGGCAGGGAGCACGTTTCACTCAGCTCCTACCGCCTCAGGAGCCCGATGGTGCATCCACGTAATAAAGGCTCATCCTGGAGGTCTATAGGGGCTTAGTGCTCGTCCACCAAAGCTCTTCTGCTGTGTACCTCTCTGCCTTTACAAACACCTTGCAGCACAACGAATGCATGGTATGAAAGCTCGCTGCTTTGGCTGCTCTGCGATCAGCGGTCGGAGCCAGGCGCACTAAGCCCTGGCTCTGCACAGACCAGCTGGGAGCCACGGGGACAGCAGGAAGGTGCTGGCACTGCCCTGCTGACCACCGGCTCTTCCTAGGAATTCCGTGGGAACCAACTGGGCTGGAAGAGTATTTGTGCCTCGCCTTTGCTGTGGGTAGCAGGAGGAGGAGAAAGGAGCTGTACCTGAGATGTCGCAGCAGACTGTTGATACACTCTGGCTTCTCGGGGTTTGAAGATCACGTAAATTTCAACTGAAGAATTTGGCCAGACATCTCCCTCCTAAGACAGGAGACAACAAACCATTTACCTTCAAACGTTACATTTCTTGTTTTCAACCACAGCCCTGTAAGCCTTTATTTAGAGCATCAATGACGAGCAAGGAGCAAACAACACTTACAAAATGTGTAAGACTTTGGAAGCAGCTGTGAAAAAAATTAAGTCCCTTACCTTAACTAGCACCCGGTAAAGGCTTGCCTTTTTTTTTTTTTTTTTTTTTTTAATTAGGGCTATAATAAAGGAACTAAACTGGCTGGCTTCGGCATATCAAGGATCTCTTCAGAAGTGCCAGCTGACCTAAAGAAAAGATACGGTTTCCCTCCAAACCTTCCCTTATATCCCTGTGTCACTACAGCCATGTGAACACGTCTTCTCAGATCAGAAGAGATTTAGCAAGTCAAATGGATTTTTCCATTCTTAGTTACAAAGACAGAAAGAAAGAAAACCATGCCTGCCTTCATCATTGCAGAAGAGATCTGTAAACCAGCTCACAAACAAAGGCAAGGTCCCGTCAGGGCTGGCTACCCCGGCCAGGGCTCACTGTCCAAGCCTCCCTCTGCTTGCAGGCAACAACTGGCAGAAGAGGAATATCAGGGCTTTGCAATCTGCTCCAGCTGCCTGCAGGTCTCCACAGGGGGTATGAGACATTGCCCATGACACAAAGCCCTAGTTGTCCTGGCCTCCTCCCGTTCCTGCATCACCGCTGCTGTCGGAAGCGGAACCGGAGCTGGGTCAGTGCCCACGTGGCATTTCTCTGACACTAGAATGTGATCCTGGCTCAAAATAACCCAAACCGAACACCAAAATGGTGAACTTCCGCTGCACAAAAAAAATCCAGCTTCAGCAAGAACCTGGGAGAAGCCTGCAAGCGTAAATCTTCAAACAGCGAGGGAGTGGCGATGGGTCCCTGCAGGTGTTATTCCCAGCGGCCGAGGCCCCAGCGGGATGATTTGCCCAACACCACCGAGACCACGGTGATCGCTGCAGTGTTGCTGGCATCTCTCTGTACGCTGTATAACTCACCAGATGTCCTGCCATGCTCCAGGAAGCCAGTCAGTGGTGCAATAAGATCCTGGTAAGGGACATATCTCCCTACATCCAGGGTGCTGCTGGATCCCAAGGCACAGTCAGATGAGACTGCTCTAAGGCATCAGAGGAGACAAGCCTACGGACGAGCAACACAACCCATCCATTCATATGCACCCGCACAGCTCTCTGCAACAATCCTAACGCAGCATTATTGATGGAGCCTTGCACTCATATCCTCACTCCCAAGAAAACCTGCACCAGCAGTTAACAGACTCAAACCTCTTGAGCTTCTGACATGAAATCACCATTCTCCAGGATTCAACGTATTTGGACAGAAACTTCAGGCAGTACGGCCACAATCAGCTTCCCTGTATTGTCAGTGAAGCTGCACGCCAGACTGTTTGACTCAAAGGGAGAGGGCAAGAAGAAATCATCAGTTACACATTATTCTACTATTCTGTGGCTAAAAAAAAATTGTGAAGGACATGACTGTTTTGGGAAACCTTTGTCATTTCTCCCTTCATTACTGCTGTATGTCAGACCATAAAACTGGAAAATATTGTGACCTATTTCTCCTGGGAAATGAAAATAGGCTGTTGGAAAGGTTCCTCACATTCCTGCTACCCCACGGGGAAGAAAGAATTGCTGGTTAAAAGGATACACTTCACTACTCACCCTTGCGGGCTACTGCTACACAGGCGTACCAGCCCTAGGACACGGCAGGAGCCAGCGGTCTGCCGCGGCTAGCATATTCTCCGTAAGATGGCAGTTGAGTCAGATCATGGAAAACTACCGTGGATGCTTGCCAGGGCAGAAATGCAACTATGCAGTGCTGTGAACACGATACTGCAACACTTCTGGCTTAATGTCAGCCTCAGGCAGGCTGCAGCTGGCAGGTGGCATAAAATACAGACGGTGGATGTATGATGATCCAGCACAAAAACTCCTGCTGTTGTGCCCTGGCTTTGCTACAGCATATGCCGACGTGATACCCGAGGGGACGGCACACCATGACTCACCGCTACAGAAGTGACCTCAATAAGGAGACCAACCATAAATAGATGCAGATCCTATTTCCCCTCCCTCAGCCCCTAAATAATGCGAATCTCCTCAACCTCCACCAGCCTGAAAAGGAAAAAGCTGGTCTTGGAAAGTGGGGCACCACCAACTGTCGGCCTGCTTTGTTTGGTGGAGGGAGAAGGTGATCCATGGAAAGGAAATCACTGCTCAAAGCACACCAAAACCCCCAAAGACAGAGCTGGCAACACAAGTACTGAAGTGACTCCCCAAAGTGCATCCTGTTAGTTCAGGGCACTCAGGGAAAAGGCAGCGCCAAAGCCAGTATCTGCCCCTTCCCATCAATAACCGAACCCACAGCGAGCGGAGGGATGGACCATAGCTCCCACTGGAGATGGCGCCTTCTGCCAAAAACCAAAGTGCTCTGCAGTCCCCTCTCATTTGGATGGGGACCAGCTGGGCACCTCAGCTGAGGTGGACGTTTGCAGGAACAAATATCGCTGTTATCTCCTGGCCCAACCTCTGCACCAACAGCAGTAGCACTTGCGTAACCTGCACATCTTGAAGACCACCTCCATCGGCTCAGAGCTGACACGTGGCACTGAGGAGTCGCTACCAGGCAATGACAAGACAGTGATGACTTGTCAAGGTAAGAGCAATGATTACAAATCCTTTTCCTCCCTTTCCTCTGGTTTCCATTTCCAAGGAGTCAGCTCCCACGTGTCTGTACTGTGACTTACAGCTAAGCTGTGGTGGGGAAGGTGCAGCAAAAAGCAAGGACTTTGTCCTTTGAGAGCCACCTGGGCTTCTACCACAGATGCTCCTGCTGACATACCATGCGTCTTTGCAAAAATAAATCAACTTCGAGATGCACTCAGGAAGTCAGAGTTACAGAACAGCTTGTTTCCCACAGGCTTGGACGGCTGCTCAAAACGTTCATGGTCACAGGCTGACTACAAAACCGCTCCTCCTCTTTTCTCTTATTATTTTCATCAGCAAGTTAACCTTATACAGGCTGAAACAGCCTGCTGCAGCTTCCACTGAGAGCAACCCCTGGCAGCTAACGGCCCGCTTACACAGCAAAGCTGCTGCACAAACCCTGCAAAGCCACCCTGCCCAGAGAGCCTTTCCAAGGCTATCGTCCCTCCAGCGGCCTCCTAACCTCTGGGAACCTCCAGCCGCTTGTTCCAAGGGTTTGATTCTTTCTATAGGGTGCTCCCAGGCACCACAGGTGATAGGTGAGAAGAGCAGCCGCCGCTTTTGGCCAGAAGGTCCGAGGCAGCAAGGTCCCAGCTCTGGTGGGGCCCCTCCAGCAGATTTACACGGCGCTGCAAGAAGGGTCTCTGTCCACGCTACAAGTTACGGGACTCTCACCGGGGAGAAGGTTGTGGAAGTCAGCAGCAGTGGATTTTTAGATTTTACATTTGATAGGAAAAAAGACTAACATTTGATGTGAAGACACCCGTACGCCAGGGGGGAAGACAGACATCAGCAAAACTATGAATGTGAAACCCATTGGTCCATAAATCATGGAATTAATGGAAATCTAAAGACTGATAATGCTGAACCAGCCAGGAGGGGAACGACTCCTGTAGTATCCCACTTACACCCAGTCCTAAGCAAACTGTAACATCAACACAGCCATTCAGGAAAGGTTTCCACTCGAGACTTGAGGCCAGGCTACACTCTGGGTCCGTACAGCGCTACACGGAGCACCAGGACTCAGCGGGCAGCCAGGCTGCTGGACCTCACCCTAATGCACTTCAGGAGCCCAAGAGCAGGTTAAGCTCGTTATGGAGACCTAGCCCAGTTGTAATGAAGCAGGAGCCCTGCGACATGCTCCAAAACCAGCTGGCACAGCTCAGGCGATCGGCTCCCGCTCTCTGCAATACCCCTGCTGCTCCGACACAGGCTCTTGGTCCCATCATGCTGCTCTCAGCTGCAGTGGTGTGAAACTGCAGCTGTGCTCACATGGGGGGCTCTCAGCCTCATTCGGGCTATAGGAGTAACCAAGAAGAGAACAAGATCCCCTTCCTTAAAAAAAAAAAATAATAGTTTCACCTACTATAAAAGAAAGAAGAGGCTCGGATTATTCTAGCGTTTGCAACAGGATGAGAAGGGATTTTGCATTGCTCAGGCAGCAGGCATTCTTCATCTCAGACCATGCAAATACTCAGTCAGGGCTCTGTTTCGTTGAAGGACATGAGGTTTTGATTGCACAAACACAAAAGCAAAAAGTTTTCTCCAAGTCTGCAATGAAACTCAAAAAGTTCGTTTAAAGCTGCCAGCCTTGCGTGCAGGCTCACAGACGATGCTGGGAGGGAGAGTCACACATGGTATAAATCCAGATTATATGAAGGGATTGGTCTTTCCGTGATTAAACGGGCTGAACTTGGCCTCCTTTCCATAGAGGACCTTTTCATTCTTCAATAGGTGAACTAATGCCCATGGTTAATCCCCATACGCTACGTGTAAGGCCTGCCCTTATATATAATAATCAGTACCCCTGAACACTGTAAGGACACTTATGAAGTGCCCTTAATTTACAGCCCTTGCAGCAGAGCTCAGCTTTAGGCAGGCTCTCGCCGCCTGCCAGGAGCTCGCTGTTTAGAAACGCTTTTTGCAACAACCTCTCCCAGCCTCACTAGAAACCTCATGTCTTCGCTCTCGGCACATCAAGACGCTGACGCGGGTATCTGCCAAGTGACCTCATTCAGGGAGGAGGAGGAGGAGGAAGAGAGGTTCTCAGCTATTGCTTACCACCGGCTCAATGGCAAAAATATCACTGGAGAAAAGCATAGAGTCTTCTCGCACCTTTGCCCTCTGGTTCTGGAAGGCGCGGGAGAGAAGGGAAAGGCGTTCTTGGAGCGTGGGGTCCATTGCACGCTGCTTGAGAAAAGAATCCCTCTCATTCTCCTCCTGCTTCTGCAGCCTGAGACAGCACCTGCAGCCATGGGGAGACACAAACCAAGCAGATCATTTAATAAACAACATATTTGCAGAGACTGTCGCGTAAGCGCAGGAGCAGCCACGCACTGGGGGAGGAACAGCAGGAGCAGCTCAGCAAGGGGCTGACCCCAAGCCACGGGGTCCCAAGCAGATCAGGTTATCACTTGTTCGCTGGCACGGCAGGTAGTTTTACGCCACACTCACGAGCTAAGAGGAGGTTTTTGAAAGCTAGCAGCCCTCAGGAGAGCCTCCTGGCTCAAAGCTACTGCCACGACTAATGGACAACCCACCAACACCCTCAGATGGCTTTTCCTCCCGTAGAGGTGCTCGGGGAGATGGATGAAGATGAAGGAGCACACACTGCAGTGCTTCGCTGGCAAGGGGAGAGCAGCTGGGATTCAGCTGCAGGTTACCAGCATCACTCTTTTTTACCTTCCCTTTTGGACTGGCAGGGATAAGCAAACTAGATCTGCTCCACTGCCTACACTGCCATCCAGCAGAGGATCCCAGAGCATTTGAAAAGCCAACTCACGGACTTTCAGGCATTGCATCACTTCAGTGAAATTAATGGGTTTATATGCATGAAGACAGAGGCCCCGAGAGGTGAAGGGACTTTGCCTAGCATCACCCAATAACGAAGGCAGGACCAGCATCTCTGAATGCAAACCCTTACATCCAGCCTTGAACCACTGCAACATTTTTCTCTTTTTGGCCTTCTCCACAGAGCTTTGACACAGGTCACCTCTCCCTCACTCGGTAGTTGTAGCAGCAATCATTCTAGTGTTTAAAGCTCGCAACCGAGAGGTGAGAAGGGAGCACTGCTGCAGAGCACTTGCTTCCCAGCTGGCACGTGGATGTGCCCCCTTCACGCTCCAGTCCCCTGGCCACCAAGGACCAGCAGGTGACTACTCGAGGGCGATGAGGGGAAGGCTCCATACACAGCACATCAGGGCAACGTGGTATAAACAGGACCGCAATCACCACCCAGCTAAATTCCAATGCATTTAGAAAGGAAACACAGCCATGGACATTACTAGCAGCACGCAGACAGAGCCTCGGGCAAATGCTGTCACCAGTGCCAAAAATACTTTCTTTGGCTTGCTCCCTGTGGAGTGTCATGAGAAATGTTTTTCCACGGCTGACCTACAGCGCTGTGCATGAGGGGGGCTTCCAGGCACCGAGATGAGCAACCCTCAACTAAGCCTTCATCAACAGACAATAATTCCATTGTTGAATCCCAGAAAGTCCTGCAGGAGGGAGACAGAGCAAACCCCTGGGTAGACCTTGTGATGATCCAGGTCTTTTGGGGTGACAGCCAAGCGCAGGGTGCTGAACTGCCTCCTCCCATTGGAAAGGTCCTCTCTGCTCTGACATCTCAAAAGCTTCTGCTACAGCAGCACAGAGGCCTCGGAGCTATGACCACCTCTAAGACTGCAAGTAAGGAAGAACAAAGCACTCTGCTCAGAGTACAGAACACGAGCTGGCATAAGATCAAGTGCCATTGGAAAAAAATGGGTTTAAGTTAACTGTGGGGAAACCTGGTTGCTTCTGAGGGGAGAGAGGATCACTCAGGGTCCCATCTGAGATAGGCAGGTGGGAAGAGATGCTAAAAGAATGGCGCAGGGACGTACTAAGAGAAGGTCATGAGACTTTTTCTGTTAACACACTGATCTTGCACAGAAGTCACACACTGCGCAATTAAAAACAGAGAAGAGTGGAAAACTAGTTTTGGCCTTCAAGGCATTTCTGACCTAATTACACTGAACTTTATTTGCTCAGAAGCCCTCAAAAAGTTCTCCAGTTGAAGGCAGTTTCCTGACCAGCTCTGGGTTCAGACTAACTCCTATACACCTACAGCCATTCAACTCTGAGAAGGCACACAAGGACTCCCTAAATCACCCCAGCTTTTAAGTGTCATTTCCAGTGCATCCCCTTGGGCTAGAAGTGTTTCCCTGCTGCCCCAAACGGAATTTCAAAGTTTCAGAGACACCCTGTGGAGAGCCTGCCCCACCTCTCAGCACCACGAAGACACAGGTGCTGACGCCCAAAGGCACTTCCAAGTCCTGTGCTGCCCTGCCTTCCCCGCAGAACCCTCCACCTCCGAACTCTCCGAGCCCCGGAGAAGGGGCAGGGATACCTCGCTGTGCTGGAAGCCGGGACAGCGCAAGGCAATTCAGCATCCTACAGCCGGATGGCCTCAACGTTCGGGGCCAGCAAAGCACCCTGCCCTGCGCACTACTGGACAAGAAGGCTGAAGAAGGTTGCCATCTTATCAAAGCTGGAGGGGAAGAAACTGCAGTGAATATCACAGCAGGTACGCTGCCTGCAGCTGTTAGGTGCTACCGCTCAACGCAGTCCCAGGTAAGGAGTGCCGACACCTTCCTCAGCCTCAGAGACCCTCTGCGAGCCCAGGGACCTGGCCTCACTGACTTAGGGCTCCCACAGATGGGAATTTGCTCTCCGAGGAAATGCAACCTTTCCTCCCCAAAACATGAGCTGGAACATGGATGGAACCGGAATGGGAAGCACTGAGCTCCATTACCCTGAAGCCCAGGGGGGGACACCCTGGTGTCGTGGATGGTTTACTTGTCCTACGCCATTCAAAAAAGCACCAACATCCCTCTGAGGCCATACGTTAGTTTTACCCTTGGGCAGCCTGTCTTACTGAAATGAATCTTCCCAACGAACCTCAGCTTCTCCTGATCCTCCCCTTCTTGACTAACAAAAGCCTTCCACTGGAGTGGGCTATGACTTTACTCCGATTGTGGATGACCACGGATCTGTGGTTTGACAGCGTGATGTAGGTCTTCCCAGCTGTCAAGGAGTTCCTGTCTAGCCTGATGTTGACATCTTCAGCGGCTCCATGAAGGCTTGTGTGAATATCTTCACCTGGAACAAAGCAAAAGCGAGACTTTGCTCATCGCCCTTGCTGATGGGAGTACAAGGAACAGAGGAAGCCACAGGGAACAGAAGTGTCACAGCCTTTAGCTGTATTAGCAGTTCCACAGATCAATACCTTTATCACAGCCTGATAGCTGCATGTGTACAGCACGAGGATGTCCTGGACACCACCTTAAGTACCTTATTTCTGGGTGGGCTTGTGAAGATTTATCCCCAAGGTGACCCTGTCTACAGGGGGACTTTTTCAGATGTGCCCAGGTGGCCTTTGGGTTGCCATCCCACTCGGGTCCCAGGGAATTCTGCATCTGAGTCGTTCAGGTGACTCTCAGGAGTCCCACCTCGGTCACGGCTCGCCCAGAGTCTCCTGCAAGCACGCCACCGGGGTTGTGTCTCTCCTGATCCCTTGTTGCCAACAAGCCAAGGTGCCTGGGGCATGTAGGCAGAAGAGGGAGGCAAGCAAAGTGACAGCCCACGGCAGGATGGGACGCAGATGAGAACTTCACTGTGTTGGAGCAGCAGCACCCTCACTTGCTGTGTGTCTGTGCAGACAGGTCGGAACGAGACTGGTGGGGCACGGCCCACGCCAACCTGCCCATCACAGCCCTGCAAGCCCATTTCTTCTGCCTGGAGCCTGTCGGTGCCTGTGCCTGAGCGTGCAAGTCTGCACCGAGTATTCCCAAGCTGTCCCACAACCCGAGCGAGCACGCCTTTGCTTTCCACCTCAGACCGAAGAGGAGAGAGCCCCTGGCTGCACACAGCAGCCGATTAACGCCTGGAGTCTTGCTGGAGCACCCGCCAGCACTTCACCCTCCAGAAGAGACCCCCACCAAAGCGTCCCTCACTGCCAGAGCTTCCAAACCTTCATTCTTCCCAACCAAGCAACTCCTGGGAGTCAACCATCTCAAACTTGAGCACCGAGCCTACTCTGCCTGTTGCAGGTGAGGGTTTCCAGGTGAGAAGCAAACCACAAACACGAGACATTCTCCGTCGAAATGGCACTTCTGTGGAGCGTGTTTAAAGCCTCAGAGCCAGCCCCAGCTGAGAAGGGCAGCGACCCGGCCATCCCTGGAGAGCATCCCCCTGCCGAGGCAGAGCCTTCTCCTCGCTGCACGGGTTACAGCAAGGCAGCCAGGGGATGGACCTGCCTTTCCAAGGCGGCCACGCAACAGCATGGGGGAGAGCTGGCGGTGTCCTACACGGACTCCTTAAACCCTAAGGCAGACACAATGCGGCGAATCACAGCCGTGCCAGGAGAAAGAGAGCCCCTCTCTTGGAGGGAGGTTGGGAAGGAATCACCCTTTAAACAGATCTCTGCAGCCATTCCCTCACCTCCACACATGGAGAGTTCAGCCTTCGTGCCTGTATAACCTCAACTTCTCTGCTCTTAAGGGAGCCCAGGAGGAGTGGGAGGGACTCGTGGCCAGAGATGAGTTATGTTGCGAGAGAAACAGCGACGTCTCCAATGACTGGACAGCCTGCTTTCTGGAACGGACAACTTAGCGTAGAAAAATAACTGAGGTTCAGAAGCGTTACAGAGGCAGGTGTGCTTTATAAGCACTGCCTCCCCCCTCCGCTGAATCCTCGGCGTACGTTGGCAAGCAGAGGAAGCAGGACCCAAGAAATGGGAGACATGCACAGTGCTTTGAGCATGTACAACTCGGGTTCATTGAAACATGACATGAAAAATGCTCTACGAGACAACAAAGTACTGCAAAATGAACTCCACGAAAACTATCATGATCTCCCTGTCTAAACCCATGGCCAGGTGGGTCTTGAAATAATGGGTATAGTTCTGATCTTAAAAACCAACCTGAAGCCTTTGAAATTTAATTGTTCTTTCTGCCCTTCTCCGAAGTACAGAGCAGCTTCTATACGAAGACTGAACAGGATTCCTCAACCTAGAAACCACACAGGAGATAGGTAGGTTTGTAGAAGTATGAATGGCCTGGGAAAAAGTGAACGAGGAAAAAGTTGTCACAATTTGTTGTAAAACAGGAACCCGAGGGCCTGAAATGGTATTAGTTAAAATGAGAGAAAAGTAGTTCTAGTACTTTTCCTAGGAATATTCCTTCCTTTGGAACGTACTGCCATAGGTGCCTACAGGCGCTCATCGCTATAAATCCACAAAGCAACTGGACAAAGGCTTGGAAGGTAAAACCATCAGAAGCGATTAAACAAAGACGTGAATAAAGCCTCCAGCACAGAAAAATGCTGCCTCCAAGGCCCACGAGGGAGAAAGCATATGCACTGCCTGCTTCTACACGCTTTGCTAAGCATCCCCTACCGCTGCTCTCCTGGAGAGCACTTACACTCCCGGCTGCAGGCACCGAGGACGCTTCTGAAGGCTGGAGGGCTTTGCCGGAGCACCTTCTACCACAGAGAGAAGGATCTGGCATCGTGCTGACTGTGTAAACCCACAAACCTCCCGGTACAGACGAGAGCGTGCAGACGCCAGCGAGTCAGGAGGGAGCAGCAGGTCTTTCTGCCAGGCAGATAAACTGACACAGCAGAGCTGTCAGGGTTGGCCCAGGGCAGCTGCAGGCTTCACGGCCTGGGTGCCAAATCAGATGTGACATTTATTTAAGACTCTTGATGGTTTAATATATAAGTCTGGAGGAAAAGAAAAAAACAACAACAAAACAATCTCTGTACTGTACCAGCAACGTAGCCCTAGTTATTTCACCTGATGGGGTAATGTCCGTGGGTCTGTGCTTTGGGACGCTTTGCTGCCATGAAAGCACATTTACTGAATCCAGACGTACCTGCCCTATCGTTACTTACACAACACGATGATCTTATTACAGGCTGTCAGCTCTCTCATTCTTACATGCTTTTGACGTATTTCCCAGAGACAGCAGGACACAGCTCACTCTGCAACCTGAACAAAGCAACACCTGAACTTGAAATTAAAAGAGAGGCTTCTTACACAGCAGTAGAGCAGGTGCTTTGGGCTGTGCACTCCTGAGCGATGCTCTCTGAGACAGCGGGAACACCACCGTGTTTTATTCCAGCATCCATCTGCATGGCTATGGCCACCGGTATCTCAGCACATCATGGTAACTTTTAACTATCTGAAAGTAAGAAACCCAGCACTGGGTCATCCTCTGGGGGGCCTGTTGTGCAGGAGGAGAGGGAATTTACAGAAGAGCTAAAATATCTTTCCGAATATTAAGCAAACCCTTGAACAAGATTTCAAAACAAATTTCAGGTTTTATGAAGAATGCGTTCCCAGCATTCAACAGCCAGTACCTTCCTCCATCGATTACTGCTCTAAATATTAGGAAGCTGGTAGCCAGATGGATTAGACTGAAGAGAAACAAAACAGCACTCTGCTGCCTTTCGTCCTCACCGTAATATTCTCCCTCTATCCCTGTAACTCCCTCCTCGCTGAATTTGGATTTTAAACCTTTTTAGGAGTGCATGACAGTCAGGTTCAGAATATTTGGGTAACAGGGAAAGCAAGTTTAAGTTAATTTGCCCAGTTTGTCAGAAAACTATGCCTGGCTCTCACCTCTTCTAAAAGAGACAGGTCCTGCTGCTTTTTCACTGAAAATACAAGCAAGCAACGAAAGCCGAGCTCTTCACTCAGAAGTGTCATTGTACCTCCACATCGACCCTTTGAGCAGTTCTTTTGCTCCTGCTACTATCACGATACCCAACTGCCTCACCATCACCAGCATATTCTGGTTTTTCAAACAGCATGCAAAGGTCTGCTGGTACCACTTCACCACCGGAGAAGGGAGTCACTTCACCAGGCTAACGATCTCTGGAAAGCGAGAGGAGTCCCCTGCGGCGGGATCCAGCCCTCCCCACCATATGCTTTTGGCTGCACCTCCCACAGAGCTACCTCGGTCAGAGTCAGGAGCGCTGCTCTGAGCTGTTTTGCTGTCAGGAAGCTAATGGCATCACCTACAAAGTGTGCTGGGTCTCTGACAAAGGCCACCTGTCAGTCCCCACGCTCGTATTTCCAGCACTAGAGCAAAACACAGGGCAGCGACAGTCATTTTTAAGTGCTTCTCGGAGGCAGTGCTCATGAGCTACCTTCAGACATCATTAAAACCATCGTGCTAGTTACTCCAGCCCTAGGAGCAGCTTGTTTATAAACCTCACCATTAAATAACTGCTGCCAGCACAGGGGTTTCTACAGGACCATTGCCCAGGCTACAACAAAGCTCAGGGCACCCTAATCATCACTGCTGCCACAGCTGATGCTGTCAACAGCTAAAGCCCCCAGCAAAGCCCCCTCTGAGCCCATGCAGCCCATCGCAAGGAAAGGATCTGCTACCCCAGAGCACTGCAAGCCACCGTGAGACAACAGATGGGCAGGAAAAGGGAGATGGAGAGCAATGACCAGCCACAGCGTCTACGGGACAGGTCGCAGGCTCTTCAGACGGCTCTCCTGCACTTAGGAGTCACCTTGCTTTCCACCAGGCTCCTTGTTGTGCATCCTCCTGTAATGGAGCACCCAAAGGATTCCCCATTACCTCCTCCGCACTGTGCTTAGGAAGGGCTGTTGGCTTTCTTACGGGATGAAATACTCCAGCGCAGGAATATCTGGGAGCCAGCACAGAGCCTTTGTGCTGCCCAGCGTGAAGGAGCCTCGCAGAACGGACTGAAAGGACAATGAAACTGTTGGATAACACAAGACAGCGCTGCCGCATATCCAGGATGCCGTGGGCTATATATAATCATTATTGGTACTACAGCCATGATACGCTGGGGTTGCTGATCACTGAAACACTGCTTTTGGCCCATGGGGAAAAACAGGGCAGGAACCTTCATCCTGATTGCCTGGCAAAGACATGCTTAATACGCCACTTCATAAATCAATCACCCTTCAAGCTACTCTTCTGCTTCTCAGCAAACGCTGATTGATCCACGAGGAAAGGAGACTAATGAATGGTCAGTTCTGCCCCGAAACGCATCCAGGGTTCATGGCACCTAAGAACATACTAGTGATTTCCACTGATGATAGAAGAGACAAGCTGCACTCCAGGATGCCCTGCAAAGAGATGAAAACTACATTCTCCAGAAATCCTTCACAGGCTAAGAACGGGATAGGCGGCGTCACATGGAAGTCTGCTTCTGGGGATGAACAAAACAGCCAAAACCGAGACTTTTGGCAAGTCCTGAGCCTCCTCTGCTCTGGCTGGAGTCAGTACAAACCGCGAGGGCTCAGCAATCTGAGTGATCTCAGGAACGTGAAACGCAACACAACAAGGGCTGAACTTCAGCTAAACCCTGCTGCCTATCCACATCCATCCGTGGGTTTGCAGAGAGAAAAGACAAAGGCTTGATCTAGAGGCTAAGCCAATAGGATTTTCATTTTGTTTTCAAACAAGTTCCTGGAAGCTACTGATGGCAGTGCCAGCCTGGCAAGATGACAGGACCTTCGGTAGAAAGGGGGTTCTTAAAGGAAAGAGAAGAGAGGCATGCAGAGGTGGTTGTCTTCTCCAAAGTCTGCACAAAACCACAGACTAATATCACAGCAAGGTAATGTTTTACTCTTGCGAGTAGCTGAGATGCCCAGAGGTGATGGCACATCCGTGCTGCCGTTACTCGTTCAGCCTCAAACATCAATAAACACGTAGGGCTGGGATTTAATGAGCTTCCTGCGTGTGTACAGTGGCCACTAACACACCGCCAAGCCCTTGCAGAGGTGGCCTCATTTACCAACGTAAGCTGATCCAGCTAAGCCCAGCATCAATTTCAGCTGAAGAAAGGGATTCAGCACCCCAACACACCGACATTCCCGGCTGGGAACCCCATGCTGATCTGTGCAGGAGCTGAGCAGTCAGCAACGCCCCTGACAATTCCCCTCGGCCCATTTGCAACGCGATGCAGCCCCTACCACAGTTTCCCACCGCGGCCGAGATGCACAGGCTGTGCTTGCCCTGCTGCCAGCCGAGCACACCCGGTTCTGTAGTTACCGTCATCTTCACCAAACCCAAATGGCTCTAACACACCACACCAAACTCTCTGTCGTGCCACAGGTGACTGAAGAGCTCCACATCAGCTCCCTAATTAATCGTGTTTCATATGCCTTGGTTTTTCCTGTGATCTCATGCCTCATTTTCCCCCATTTGTGATGAAACCTCGGTGCTTTCTCAAGCTGGCAGTTATCACTCACAGCTCCAGAGGCTGCTGCAGCACAGAGAAGCTGCCTGTGGTTAGACCGAGAAGGGCAGAGGCACCTCAGGGCAGTGGCTCAGGCCGTCCTGCGTAGGGCAGAAGACCCAGATCCTCTTCTGACATCCCCTGCCACCCTGAGCATTGCTGCCGCACTAAATACAGTGATCCCCAGCCAGTTCTTCCAGATCTACCCAAGAAATTATGTTGTTATTATTTTTTATGCTTACGTTGCCCTAAGGAGATCTTGTCTATCGTGCAAGTGTTGGTGCTGGCTTAGAGGAAGGGGAAGATCTGAGGCCAGCTCATCACGCTTACTGACCAACCCAAACCACACATCCCAGTAGCTCTCCGGTGCTCAGTACCAAACCCCCCTGCAGCAGCCCCCCGCGTGCGGGCAGCCTAAGCAGCAGCTGCTGGCCAGCCTTCGGGACTGGGGGGCTGGCGGGAGCCTGCCAGGGAGGAGACGGCTCCGGCAGGGCTTGCTTCTCCATGCTGCAGGCTGGAATCACCACCCCTGACGCGTTTGACAAACACACAGATGTGGTGCTTCGGGACACAGTTTAGTGGTGGGCTTGGCAATCCGGGGTTAAGTTGGACTTGGTCATCTTCAAGGTCTTTTCCAACCTCCATCATTCTATGATTCTACGAGGCTGCTGGCATTTGCCCCACGCCTAGCAAGCAGCAATGGGGAGGAAACGGTGCTGGGGACCCCCTGCTTCCAGGGCCAGGCAGCAAAGCTCAGCGGCGGGGGAACAAGGCAGCCAGACCCCTCCCTGACCCAGGGCAAGGCAAGCTCCGCTCCACATCCAGCTCCCAGCGTGCTGCACTGAAGAAGCCTATTTAGCTGCTCCCTCCTGCCATATAGGAATAACCTGAATCTGGCACAGAGCAAGTTTTGCTGCCCAGGGCTCAGGAGGGGAGACATGACTTCACCCACTTCCTACGGGGACAGGAACTCAGCCAGCGCAGGAAAACTCACTCTGATTAACAACCACGGAGCCAGAATCAGACCCTGCTCGCACTTTCTACCTGCCCTTGAAGTAAGCAACTGAGGAGCCGAGGCTGAACTCCCCCATCTGTGCCCTGGGCGTGCAGAACCACAAAGGATGCTCTGAGCCTGGGTCTGCCATCCACAGCAAACAAGCCAAGATTTGCTTTAGCACAGCTCCTGCTCAGCAGCTGTCAGCCCTCCTGCAAGCTGTGTGGGAAGTTGAGGGAAAACAGGGTATTCATCTGCCAAACACCTAGACGGTTCCTCAGCAGGCTTTTAGCACAAGGCTGGAGGCTTCCAGCAGGACTAAAACCACCGAGAACTACTCCTGAGCCACACATGTTACCTCTCTTCTGGGGAAACCGCTTTTTGGGGCTCTGAACCAAGGGGAGACAGAAGAGTAATGGAATAGGCAGTTCTGCTTGAGGGCTGCCTCCTCTTGGGTGTGCTGTCTCCTAAAATACTCCTATGGGTATGGGTTCTGATCTCCCCCCTCAAAGAGGGTGAGATCCTGCCCCAGGCTTTTGCTTCTGCATTAGACTCACAGAGCTACTGAAAGAGAGCCATCCGCATCACTACTTTTATTACTGACAGCAATAAAAGCATCTCAATACATAGCGTCCGTCGGCCACGCACAAGCTCAGTGGTGCTTTGCTAATTACTGAAGTTTTCTGTGCTGACAAAGAGATGCCAAGGGATGCAGCAACCGATGGGGAAAAACTGCACAGAGGAATTTCAATACCGCACCACAGATCCCCTGGGCTAGAAGCGTGTTGTAGCGCCTTGCCACAAGGGCCAGTGGGCACTGGAGGCACCCACATACAGGCACAGGATCTGGTCCTACACCTTGAAGACCACCCATCATACTATACTAGTACTCGTTGGAGACAGGAGCCTAATGTGAGTCAGCATTTAGGGAGCTCTGAGTAGAGAAGCAATTCTCCTTCCACAACTCCAAGCATCTCGCCGGCACCTCCTGTCTCTGGCAGCCTTCTTCACCTGCATGGAGCACCTGCCGTAGACGTTATTGTTTTGGATGGCATTGGACTGGTGGATTTGCTTTGCACCTCTGGCACACCTCTGGGAACCCGTCATGCATCTCCTCAGCCACGTGTCCCTGAGCAAAGCTCACCTTCCCACACCAAGCTGGTGCTACGCTGCCAGGCTGCAATAAATGTTGTTACTGCAGCAAACTGGGTTTGGTGTACAATCAGCAGCACTCAGGGCAAGCAGCTTGGGCATCATCTCACTTGAGCAGGACTTGACAGCTGAAAGAATATCGAAACTTTATGAATACTGGATTGGTTGAGACTAGGACTTACCTCCATAAACTTATTTTCCCACATCCACACGGTCCACACAGGGTGGGCTGAACGTCATCTGGGAAAGGCCAAGTGACCGACAGGACTTTCAGTGGTATTGAAACCTTTTCCAAAGCTGTACGAGTGCTTCGCACGCAGGTTTCAGAAACCCTTTCAAGTACCATAATCTGATGTTAAGGTGCTGGACAGGGATATGCTGGAGCCCAGAACATCCCAAGTCACCCTCATTTCAGTACGAGCTGGGATTTTTCACACCCAGACACATGTACACAGGCGAAAAGGAGGAGTTTAGGCATGTAAAGCACTGAAGGACAAGTTTTCATTGTAAATCATTACGCTCATAGCAGCAAACATTTTCTCCACACTCATCCATAAATTTGTAGCAACAGAACCGCCACCACACACACAGTCTATCCAGGGGACAGTACCTGTGCTCCTAACCAGCCCAAAAGACACACAATTTAAATCAACCAAATCATACGCTAAGGGAAAAATTGTGACTTGTTCACATGGAAGAGCTCCATGCTTGCTTAAGCAATGCTAGGGACAGATCTGACCCAGCTTCAGCAGAAATTTAAGCAATGTTCACCTGATCCTGCGTAAGTCACCCTAAGAAGGGTGTGATCCATTGAGAACGACAGCTGCCTGCGAGCAAGTCAGTACTGATACACAGCCAAGCGAGGGAAACGCCTCCCAACACCTTAAACTGCTGTTTTGCTCTTAGCACTTCTGTTTCTTAATAAACACTCTGTTGGTGGCTCTGAAAGAGCAACCCGGCTGCTTTCTGTACGCGCGTCACAGGGAGCCTGCCGTGGTGCCGGACACATTAGCCAGGGCTCGCCACGCGAGGTCAGGGAACGCTGTCTGGTGCTCTGCACTACTCCTGCAATAAACTCTGCACCACACCTCGAAAGACTGATTGATTACACGTTTCTGCTTCACTTTAGCAATTCATCTCAGCAGCCTTTCACTTACCTGTACGCTTCAAAGCTAGAGAGATAATCCCTTCATTATCCCCTTGCTCTCCTTCGCAATTCGTAGTTTATTTCAAAATAACTGCAACATTGTACTGGCAGGCAGGAATGAAATCCTGGGTTCATCTCCCAGGGAGCTGCACGTGTTCCTGGGAAAACACCCATCTCAGAGCCAGCAGAGAGTTTATCCCCGTGGCCTACCCACACAAATCACTTTTGCAAAGATTGACTATGGGGGAACCAGCTGTTTCAGTAAGAACAAGACTCTCAGGTTTTTCAAAGCAAGCCACGAAGATCCTGGCCCTAATTATTCGCTCACTCTGTTCCGTCACAAAGTATAAACCCTACGGCCCTAATCTCCACTGTCACTGCTCATCTGCCCCAGAGAAATTCTAGCCCTCTGAATTTTATCCTATAGATTCTGTATAGGCATACAAATAAGGCACGTTTTTGTGCTTCCCTAGCTGATATTTCAGTCACCCGTCCTAGAAACTGTTACCCAAAACAATAAGCTCCTCTGAGTGAGCATCAACCATTCTCCGTGAATATGTCAATAACTGGAAAACATTAGACAAAGCTGAAATAAGTCGTGAGGCTACATAAGTGTTTGGAAGATACAGGAGCATTTGTAACTTCCACAAACCCAAGACAACTAAAATGCTCTTTGCCGGGCTAAAGCAGCACACAGTATCCCCTCGGTTAGGACACCACACTTCCAAGGACCAACGCTGAGGAACAGGGACAAACCAAACCTCCCTCTCAGGCGAGAGGAAACACACGCCAAGTGCCTTCACGCAACTGAGGAAGCGCCTCGTTTGGCACCACAACATCCCCCTGCTGAGCCAAGGCCGACAGAAGCATTCTAACATGGCGCCTTTTCCTAAAGATATTCCCCGCTTACTCTTCAGTGAAGCGTAAAGCTGATGGTGTTTCTGTGGCCTGACCTCAGCTTCTCCTAGCCTAATATAAATGTTACACCTATCTCGGGAGGCAGCGAGCTCTTCCTGCCAAATCCCAAGAGCCCTCAAGTCCTGGCTGCATTAGTCCTGATGTCGTGAGCTGTGGGAGAAGGCAAACAGAAAGAACAAGGCTCTGCGGCAAAACAACGTAGAAGCAGTGCAGGGGACAGATGTGTAAGAGACAGCGGCATTGGAGCGAGTCTGACAGAGGCACGCATTCCCACGTCGCGCTTCAAACATAGCACCGCCAAGGAATGAAGCTTCACACGTGCATATGCACACCGTAACGGAGAATCAAGGTTCCTCCCGCCTCCGACTCAGCAACTCCCAGCAAAACCGGATTCCAAAAAACCTCATTCCTGCTTGAGGGGATGCACTTTAAAAGCCCCCTAAACACCAACTATTTGTCACTTTTCTTTGAGGCAAAGCCGGGACAGGGGAGATACACCTGGAGAGGCAATTAAGGTGACCGGGACAACAGGGAATGATGGCAGATGGCAGTCATGGGGGGTGCTGGGTGGAGAGCACCCAGCCGACACCAGCATCCCCCAGGGAGAGACCGGCACACAGCCACACAGAACGAGGGCACACGCAGCCTTTGCCCCCTACCTGCTCACTTAAGCACCGAAACATACAGAGGTTTTGAAAGAAAAGGTTTTAGAAGTAGTCTGCAAAGCAAGCTTAACATTTTTCTGCTTTGAAAGGTCTCTGTTTTGAAGGACGCAGAGACTGGGCACCATGCAGTGCCCAGACCTTACCTGTGTCATAGTGAACTGTCAGGGGCCTGGAATAATCACCAGTCTTCTCTGGGTGGAAGTCCACCGTTACTTGCATGGCATCGCCAATCCCAAGAGTCCCAGCAGAGGGATCAACAGAGAAAGGGCTGCAACACGGAGAGGCACATCAGGATTATTGTGGGACCTTTGGGGACTACGTTCCTTCTGCCGTCCAGCTCACTCCAGCTCACCTGTATTAGCAAGGGGCCAAGAAACCACAGTCAGCAGCAGAAAAAGAGAACATACAGGGCCAGGAACTGAGCCACCGACCCAACTCCTGAAGAGCTCCAGCCCTCAGAAGATCCTAAGCGATAAAATGACCTCGTCTCCCCCATACCCTGCATCCAGTTTTCTGCAGCAAGGCTCAAGAGTCTGACTGCTAGCGATACGATCGGAGGAGGGTTTTTGAAGGGCACGGAGATGGCAAGAGTTATTTGCATGCACAACTTGACACTGAGTTCCTCAGGAATCCGTCTTTTCCTGCCACCTATAAACCTCAAGAGATGCAAATGTCAAGGCAATACCTGTCCCAGTGAGATTACAGCCTGGAAATCAGACAGGGAGAACAGAAGTTTATTCTTGAATGACCGGAGAATAATTAGACTTTAATGGCAGAATTAATCTATCTTTCTTTTTTTTTTTTTTTACCTTGAAAGCATCCTGGGTTTGCCTCAGAAAGGGCACATTTTATCAGCGTTTCAATGAAAGCTGTTCTAAGCAAAGAAAAATCTGTACAAGTGCAAAGGCAGATTAGAGTGATACAGAAACAAGAAAACAAGACACAAAAGGAGTATCCCATTTACAGCCTGAACAATTAAATCTCTAGCTAAATGAAGCACCGCTAGCAGGAGCATATCAAGGCACCTTTAACAGGAGGTTTTCTGCGTATTCACAAGCAATGCAGTCTGGGGCTCTGGGTTGTAATCCAGGCTTGGTAACTGTTTGCTTGGCCTACTAGAGAAATTCTGTGCAATGTGTGGGAAATAGTATGAAAATGTGTCGGTGTACTTTAGATTTAACAAGAGCAATTATGATTTGTCGCCAGGTAAACAGCTCTCAGCTGACAGACACATAATTCAGTCCTTTAATGCTCAGGGAAAAGTCAGATGCAACATGTTTCTGCACAACAGCAGCTGGGCTTTGCGGCTCTTGTACAGCCTCACTTAGAAAGCAAAAGTTATTGGATTTAGTGCTTTGCTGGTGGTCAATTTGTCACCTTAAAAATATTTTCTGCAGAGTTTTACAGTGATTGGGGAGTGCAGCCCACAGAAATAATGACAAAAAATGGAGCCATGCGCAAGCTTCGCTTCGCTCATGGAAGCAGTGACAGCTGATGAAACTGCTGGAGTTCCTGCTCATTAAGGAGACACTGATGCAATTGGAGGCCTGACCTGCTCCCATCACGACTAGCAAGAACATCGCCAGTGACTAACGGGGAAGCATTGGGCCCGCAATGTTCACGTGCTGGACCTGAGGCTTTTGAGAGGGAGGAGGAAAGCCAAGGCGCCGCCAGCCTCAGAACCAGGCTGCTCTACATGGCCCTGCACCTGCGCTGGGGGTTGTGCCTGGTTATACTGGGCAGGGCTCTGCTGGTGCTTGGCGGGGATCACTGCCTGCTGTGGGAAAGGCACAGAAAAATTCCCCCCCACCTCTTTTAGTTTGTTGTTTTTACCAGAAACATTGCCAGAACAGAAAAGCTGCCGGTTAAGGGCCACACTTCAGCACTACCTCCCATCCCATGCCCTTCCTACTCCATCCCCATGTCTGCATACCCCTGCCCTCAGATAGCTGGGATGGGAATGACACTCCTGAGGATGACTTCAGGGGATGCCCGAGAAAGTAGATACCTTCACATCTTCAAATTACCAGAGAAGAGGATCCCACCGAGGTCAGGACTCATTCTCAGGACTGAGAAACAGAGCACAAGTCAGACACCGCACCTCCTGCCTCCCACCCCACGCTGTACCCACAGGACAACTTGGTTCCTGATGTAGCAGGAGCTTGGTATCCCTCACGTAGACCTGCTTCTCCAAGACCCAGAGGGATGTAAGGTCCGTGCTTCACCTGAACTCTGAACTTCAGTCCACATCACTAAGCTGTTCCCTGCAGCCTACAGATAAGAGATGCTAAGGAAACGTCCCTGACACACTAATAGCCACATGAAAACCACTGCCAACAGATGAAGCTGGCAGGCTAAACTTTGGCCTTTTAGCCATTAATTGTGAGCTGTTCTTTACGGTAATTCTTGTCCTGTTAGATCTACCCTTGTAATGAATAACTACTGCTCCTGACAAAACAGGAAAGATAAGGTTTGGAGGTTTATTAATAGCTCTTCTTCTGACATGCTTTTCAACTACGTCCATTTGTACGTTTGCTTTGTTGTACAACATCTAAACTTTCACAGGTCCAGATCTCCCAACGGTGCCTTGCAATCCCCAGCTTGTATAAACTCATCTAGCCGCACCAATCTGAGGGAGACCTTCCCAGCAGAACCTGCTGAGATCTTGCCCATAATTGCCCTTCAGAAAGGGAACAACACCAGATTAGTAAGCAATTTCATTGTGATCTGCCTTGGCGTTTACATCTTGCTTGCTTTCACCAGGCATCAGCTCCCCAAGCTGGGCAAAAGTTAAATCCCATGAGGATACCACGGGCAAAATACTCCTGACAATTTAGCAACCAACTGACAAGTGAACAACGCTGACAGTTCTGTGGCTCAGCTTTCCCGACTACCGCGCTGCCTTTCCTCCTGGAACCATACGTTTAGTCAGTGCAGCGTGCAACGAGGCTGCAACATACTTCGTCCCATGATATGTTTCTCTTCTACAACCAAAACCCCTTTACTCCTCTGGTGCCTTAATTTGCATTATAAAATCATCTGAGTTTGTGAGAATTGATTTCATTAAAAGCTGCCTCCAACCGCAAGACCGACAGTAAAATTACTGGTGATTGAATTGCCCCCTCTGTCAACTAAGACCTATCGCAGGAAAAAAACCCCAAAGATCACTTAATCTTGGCATACGTAATTTTTTGGTAATGGTATAAAAGCCAAAGTCGAGCACTGTAACCACTCCAGTAAACACAGTCTGTTAGGTCAAAGCATCCAAGACTCCATCTCCATACTGAAAAAATCCTGCACAGAGCCAGCATCTCACAAGCTCTCTCTTTCCCTCTTTCCCTGCACGTAGGCTCTGTTGTCACATCCCTGTACATCCCATGGTAACTCTCCAGCCCCACACCTCCATGTAGTATAATGGGTACTGCAGGGAGGGATGCAAGGCGGCTCCTGGCACTGTGCCATGTAGGATCATTTCCTGAGCTTCCAGAGCTTGGTGGGACATTCCTAAATGGACCTTCTCAGACAGATCCTCTCTAACCCATAGCACAGCACAGCACAGTGTAACGTCAGGAAAAGGCAGTGCTGCACTGAGATCTGCTTCCAGGCACCATTTTCAACTGAAATGTACTGGAATGACATTTATCTCCGTGAATGCCGTGGAGAAGAAACTCACTAACCAGCCTTAACAATGAGAACGGCAGGAAAAGACTTTTTATATTTATACTATTGTTATTTTTTTTTATTACTACACTATGCAGTGAACAGCTGGGTATGGGCATGCAGGGGGAGGACAGGCACAGAGCCAAGCTGCATAATGGGGAGTGCTTTGGTGTCAGGGTTCCCACACACACACACACACATACCCTTTACGAAAGAGGAGTCAAAACGTGTCCATGTTTTCTGGTAGATACCACGGCAAGGGAGAGTTCTGAACAAGCAACAGCAGAAGGATGCTGAATTGGCCCCGTGGATTCATTTGAGAGCTCTGCCGTGGAGTAAAATACACCATACAAGTCCTTAGATAAAGTTGTAAGAGGCAAGGAATGTCCTTATGAAGTGACCCGCTGCAAGAGCAGAGCTCGCAGTACTGACCGAGAGGAAAGGTTAGCATTGGAGATGGGCTGAAAAATGCACTGAAGGTGAAAGCTGGTAGGTTACACTTGATGCCAAGGGAATTTTGAGAAAGGAGGCAGAGAGAAGTGATACGAGCGGCGCATTGGACTAGGAAACTGTGGCGCCTGCAGCTGCCTTGCAAAGGGGCAAGAGCCTGAATTCGCCCAGGCCAGAAGACAGAAGTTGCAGCAACTAAGAAGTCTCAGTTGTGCAGAGAGAGAATGAAGGACACAGAGGCCAGCTGATGGTCCGCAAACTTTGATCTCTCATTCCCTTCTACCCCACTAAGCCTCCTCCCCCTCTCACGTGCACGCATGCTTACACATAGCGGCACACAAAACTATTACGTGATATTGATGTTGGCTTTAACACAACACTACATCCGTACTCAGCAAAAGTTAAGCACACACTAAAGCTGCTTCAGTTCTCCACTAAATAGGAAGAGACTAAAACAGTCCTGAATGTAAGTCTGTAAGGCTGGCACTCCTACCACCTATGCCATAACTCTTAAATACTGCGTCTCGTATCTACACATTAAGCTCTCCAGGACAGGAAACATCACGCATTAATGTCCAAAGCACAGGTTTAAGTGTTTGTGATGCTGAACAATCATTACGGGAGTCATTCAAAAGAATGCAATGACATTAAACTAAAAACTTCCCCTGTCGTTAATAATGATGCAGCCTTGGTCACAGCCTCTAACGCAGGGAAATTAATCCCCTGACATGAGGAGGAAAACGGTCTCTCCCGCGAAAGCCTCTGTAAGTAGAGTTGTTCAAAGACAATTAACAGCTAATGACCTACTCGCCTGTGGAGCAGTGTATTGGTGAGACTCTCCAGCCAACTTGTCATGCCAGCTGGGAGGCCAGTTCTTTTCTGCTGGGGCTGCTGGAGCCACTGAGCTCACCTGGGACCTCGGGGCAGGCACCTGAGCAACTTCTCACAGCACAAGCAGCAGGGAACCCACTGTCACCCAGCGCAGTCCCCAGCACTGGCTGGAGAAACCACTCCTGGCACACCATGGCCTCATCGCACAGGGAGAACGTGGTTGTTCTGCTCCCAGGCTGCAAGGGGACGTGGTGACCTGGTCAAGAGTGGGGAGCACTCGGATTTTGAGTGGAGGATACAAGCTTGGGGGAGTACAGTCGAGATACTGGAGGGCTGGGCTGCTATTCAGGGGACACAGCAGAACCGCATGCAGCCGAGGGATGGAAAATGCAAAAACCTGTATTTGGGATGGAAGAATCCCTGGCAGTGCAGGCTGGTGGGCACGAAAGCCTTTCTACAGAAGAGGAGCTTAGGGGCTGGAGCACAGCACATACAGGGAGATGCTGGGATAAATGGCTTTGCACAGCCTTGAGAAGGAAAGACGAAGGCTGGTATCACTTGGTCTTACTTTTCGTGTTGAGTGCACACCTGATCAAACTTTGACACTGGTCTTGCTTTGAGCACTGTGTTTGCTCACATGATCTCCAGAGGTCTCTTCCAAAGTTATTCTAGGATTTTATCTTCTCCAGCAGCCCAATTCCATTTCACATGTTCCCCAAATTTCTCATATTATTTCTTATACATCTGTGCATATATATAGGCAGATGGTAGACACACAGGCATTAGAGGAACTCAACCTTTAAGAAAGTTCCCAATGAGGAATTCATTATGACATTTCGCTGAACACTTAAAGCAAAAAAAAATAAAAGAGCAGAAAGACAGGAACCTCAGAGTATTTAAAAAAGAAATCTGAATGAAAGTGGGGGCGACCTAATTAGAATAAAACGCTGCTTATATTCAAAGATCATCAGTTTGAAATTTCAGACTGGCTTTCAAAAGTTCATAACGAAATGGAAGAGATGACTGATGCCTTTGGCTGACACGGGAAATCTTACCAGCTTTTGATCTCTGCGCACACGCAATCCAGTTATTCAGAATTGTACTTTCTTGTGTAGTTTGAAATAAAGCTTTCGTAACGCTTCCCATCCCTTTGTTGCAAGTCAGGACTGAAACATTCAATTGATGAAGTTCAGCATAAAATCCATATCAAGCAGGATTCAACGTACGCCGTATCATGCGATAGAACAGTTGGCAAGGACATTGCCAAGAGATGCTACACACGACTGGGTACTTGTTTTGGTGGTGACAAGTAGATCTGGAAATCCCAGAGGGAAGCTGTACAGGGATTTACAAGTTCCTGCCTATGTATTTCCACAGTGAAAAGAAGCAGCCTGCTTGAACAGCATCCTGGAAGCCTGCTTCAACAGCCTTGCCAGGCTTTGGTAGAAGCCTCTTGGACCTTCACATTTCCCAGGAGAAAGAGCAAAGAGCCTTCTCTTGACCCCTGTTTTCCTGGGGAAGAAACCGAAGCAACTCAGGTGCACTAAGGCAGATGGCACGTCTTTGCTGCATTCTGGACCTCAGCTCCTACACCAAAACCTCTGGGACCAAGCAACTCGGAGCTAACTACCAGCCAGCTGAAGTGGTTTCCTTGCAGGTGCAGTTTCCAAAACGCATTACCCTCTCCAGTTCAGCAAACTGGAAAACCAGTGACTGTCTTCTCAGACCAAGAGGAACAGTACAGGCTGTCCACGACACAGCACACATCAGGCGCTTGACCAGGAGACTGCCGAAATGCCACGTGCTTGTGGCCTCCCAGGGAATGGGTATATTTGGCCAATAGGGCCACATAACCATTTCAGAAGGTACTGAAGATCAAGGGGGTTGCTGGTAGCTACTACAGCATGCTAGAGCACTTTCCAGGAGATCTGAGAGAGACAAAGCTCTAGAAAAGGCTCCCAACCCACGCACCAGGTATTTGCTGCACCTTTTGCCTGTGCGCCCATCGGCATTCTGCTTTGGGGCTAAAGTGCAGGTTTGAAGCCGCTGCCAGCTCATCTCCACTTAAGAGCTCATTCTAATGAAGAATAGTGGATCCCAGGGACCAGATCAAACCTACTGGAAAACCAGGTTCTGGACCCCACAGGGTTTTTGTCAGGGTCTCAATACCAGTTGCTTTGATCTATCATCTCTGATTGCACTTGCTACTATAGACAAACTGCTGGTAAAGCTGATGATAAATTCTTAAATGTCTCTTCCACCAGCTCAGAGCTTGCCCATTTCTTAACACTGCCTTTGGTCTTCAGGAACTGAGCTCCTAGAGCTGTCGTCTGCCACGCAGGATCTTACACAGCCCGAGGGCAGTCCAGCTGCCTTCCTACATTTGCTCGTTCAATCTAACAGAATCAGTCTTGCACGACTGTGCACTGAAGACACCGTTGCACTATAAAACTCCACTCTGCAGCTTGCAGAGTTTTAGCAGAGGCTGCGCCATGCTTCAAACACTATAATCAACAGCAAACCCCACGTGCCCTGCCCATTTCCAGCCACGGCAGCAGTACAGCAGCTCACACGCTCTGGCTCCTTTTTGTCGCTGTTTACCAACTGTATTATCACACAACAGTGTTTTGCACAAAAAGAGATGAGCTCCCTACCTCTGAGTGCTGATGCAGTAGCGGGCCGCCCCGTTACCGATGTTGCGAACCAGCAGTGTTTTCTGGGTGCTGTACTTGACTGGACAGGCTGAGAAGTTCACCTGGTCGGGGAAGTCCAGGATAGCTCGGGCACCTATAGCTCGGAGAGGCACAACAAACTTCTCCCCTTTCTGTGATGCAGATGAGCTCGTGGAAATAATCCTGCGGGGAAAGAAACAATCTCAGCACAATGCTTTTAGTACTTTCCCCACGGCAGAAGGAAAACTGCTGTTTTCTATGGCTGTAGCAGTATCATTCAGTAACGCAACAGTACTTTTTACCTTCATGAGCTTTCATTCCAGTAGCATGACTTGCACAGGGTCGTTAACTTGCAAAGGAGAAACAACCCCATTGATTCACCTGCTTTTGCAGCAAGCTGGCAGCACCACAATTATCTGATGCTTTGATTCCGAGACACCAGAACAGCCTCTTCATGCAAGGGATCACAGCACTAACGCAACCTGCTTCGATCGCCACTGCAGACTATTGGAAGCACCACTGAGAACCCAGCTGTGCCACAGCACTAACTCCAGTGCCAGCAACGCGGCGACCTCGTTGAAGCTTGGCAGGGGATGCTCAGGTACACTTTCAAAAGGACTTCACCACATGCATAGTCAATGGTCAGTCTTCGGTGAAATACTTCACAAGCTGGACACGGTAATTGCGGCAGCGTCAGGGCAGTGCAGGGTACGGCTGTATTTCCTGCCCCTTCTCACAGCGTTATAGGGCCAAGGCTGGGGACACGCACCCTTCAAAAGCCACCTGATCCATCTCCCCACACCAGAGCTGGCTCAGCTCCAGACCCAAACTGTTTTTGCGAGAGGTTTCACAAGTACCTAGAAGCGCTAACAGTTCCACCCCTGCCCTCAGCAGCCTATGCCACCTCTGCGCTAGAATTAAAGGGTGTTAGTTCTTCCTGTGTCTGAACTCCGTTTCCCTTTACATCTCACCCAGCCTCAGGGGGCACAGGAGACAGCTCTGGCTGATGCCGTAATCACACCCCTCTGTAAGGTCTGTTCTAGAGGAGTAAGTGACGGCGTGCCTGGTTAGCACACCCACCCCAGGCAGGCGGCATCGGGAGCTGCACACGGGGGACACTCAGACACCCCACCAGAGCAAAGCCGGCTGTGCAGTCCCAGCCACTGCCTTCTGCAGAACAGAGCCAGGCAATCCCCCCCGCGCCCCGGCTGTCTGGCGTTTAGCAGCAGGAAGGCAAATCAAATTACCAAAATCATGTTACTGTAGAGATGAGCAGAGCAGTCTCCAGATGTATGGCGTGGCATCGCTGCGCTGGAACTATCACCTTGCCCCCACTGAAATCAGTGGTAAATCTGCTGCCATAGGGCCAGGAGCCATTACCCCCAGCAGCGCTCTTATGGATGAGCTGATAAAAACTCTGCTTCTCGTCACTCACTGGCTGCCCTGATTTTTTCCTCAGTGCTTTTAATTAATTTGATATTTTTATCACTGTTGAAGCAGCAAGCGCTTTAGGATTTTAATGATTTAGGAATTGCATACAGCAGCAAACTCCCTTCAGCAGAACCGATCCAGACTCCCCCACAGCTGGGATTTCCTGCTCCTGTCCCCATCCCCTCCTGGAAGGGCCCTAAGGCAGCCAGCCCAGGCACAGACACGCACCTATTGCTCTAACGCAAGCGCTGACAGCCAGCGCCTCACCCACCACCCAGCACCTCGCCTACCACCTGCTCAGCTGGGGTTTAAGCTTGTCAGTACAGATGCTGCCCCATCCAAGACAAAAAGAATAATCTCCTTTTCTAGACATCTCAAATATTCACCCTAGAAACTGCAGAAGGGCTTTTGCTTTTCCTATTTGGAAGGTAAAATACTAGGAAGGGAACTGCAGCAAGCAACCTGCATGATTTAATACCGCATTTCAGGAAAGCGTTTCATCTTCAGCAAGTCGTTCTGAGAATCTTGCAGCCTAAGCCCTCTAAAATAAAAGCTATGGGCAGCCCATATGAATTTAAAGCACCTATTACCTGGCTACTTCACGTCCTGCACTGTTTCGATCCTCAGAAACTCATTAGCAAATGAAGAATGTTATTTGCTTTTGTTGTTGTTGTTCTTTTGGCCACACTACTGTAACAAAGGCATTGCAAAGCCAATTGAAAGCTACCTGCCTTATTAAGTCTTGGCATGCCATATTTACTTAGCTCCCTCTTCCAGGTGCCAGGTAGGCAGAGGAGGATGCAAGTTCAGATCAGCAGGAGGATAAAGAAAAAAGGAACTTCAACAACTGGAGCTACTTGGAGCAAGTAAAAGGAAGTAATTGTCAAGGTGTTGTCATTGCTAAGGAGCAAATGGATCAACAGCAATGCAATTAAGAGCCCAAGAAATAATTCCCCCCCAAAAGCAAGCACAGGCAGCCTTCCCAGCTCCGTTGCTGGTGAGGGGCGCTGGGACCACCTGCACAGCAATGCACAAGGGATTTCTCCAGGGACCTGAGGGCAAGGCTAAAGCAACAAGGATTTGGTTTCACAGAGACAACCACGACCTTGAGAGAGAAAGATGCCTCTCGCCATTCATGCAGATGCACATTATGCTCCAAGCCCCCTCTCCAGGGACACCGTGGGACATGGCATCCCGTGCAAGGCTTGACTCAGCACTTCAGAGCGGGCTGACCCTTCAGCCACGCTCTACCACCCCACCAACGTGGGACCTTGCACCAGGCTGAATGCAGCGCCAGCCCAAACAGGGGGAAACCCAAGGCAAGAGGGGTGCTAGGCAGAAGCTGGCTGTTTGTGCCACTGTGAACCCATGGTCCCTTAAGCTTTTGAAAGCTGAATTGCCCTCCCTTGGGGGCAACAGGTTGCAAAGTCTCTACTGCAGCACTGCCTCGTGTTACCAGGGCACTAACCCTGCTACGCACTTGCTTGCAGCCTAGGGGCACAGTTGAGACCAGTTCAAAATGTTGTTCTGCTTCGCAACTGCAAACCCTTAGCAGACTGTTTAAGACCAGGTTTCTAAATAAACGTGCCTGGATGACAGAGGGGTTGCATCCCATCTATGCTTTAAAGTTTGCTGTGTTTAGACACAGCTTCAGGCTATAGGTTTTCATGAAAACACGACTTCATCCTGCATACAACTCCCCTCTCAGTTTCACGGAAGATACAGACAGTTGTACGATGGCTCCCCTTCTCGTGCTCCCCTGTGACAAGCAGTAAATTACAAGCTCTGGCCTTCCAGGTATCACCACTGGCGTCTGAACTGGCACCCACTGAGACTGAAGCAGCTGCTCGTCTTGGGTGTTGTTTCAGGCTCTTTGTAAACTCAGGCTAACAGTAATTACTGTCGCAGCAATATCAAGCCTAACTGCCCAGAACCCCAAACTCAGATGTCAGTTTCCCTGCATAACCTATCCCAAATGCTTCACTGAATTCCTTGCAGCAGCCAACTTGCAAAGAAAAGATCCTTGTAGCATGAGGTAACACAGCAAGCCAAGCAGGGAAAGCTCCTGCTGAAACCCTGATATAAAAAAAGGCTGGAAAATAAGGGCCGTGACAACAGAGGAGAGACCAGAGGATGAAGATCCGTTCGCAGCAGAGGGGGTGCCCCTGCGCCTGCCCCCCTCAGCCGCCGGTTCGCAGGAGTCTTTGAAATGAGTCACTTGGCTTCAGGTTCCTGTGGCGCCGCGCCATTTGCCTTGGTCTTCTGCCCCTTTCCTCCTCACAAGAGTCATCTTAAAAGTATTCTTGGAATAGCTTCTGTGCACAACAAAACATCTAGCAGGGCTGGGCTGAATTTTAAAGGACTTCATTTCAGTCATGCAATAACTCACCGTCCTGTCATATTTCAGAGTAATCAATGTGCATTAATTCAGTCTCCACTGAGCATCAGCAATGAATTTCACAAACCTCACAGACTGAACTTGCACTGCCTGAAAACAGTGCACTGCTACAGTGAAAAGAGCAAGAGGACAACACAGAATAAGCTCTGCTATGTTTTTATGTGCTTCTTGCTTCCTTCTTCCTTTACAATAAACTACTAATAAGCCTGAAGGACGCACAAATGGAAGTATTTCTGTCTGTTGTTTATCTGCCGGTCAGTGCCACAATGGTTTCCAGTTCAGCAGAGGCCGTCAGACCATAACGCAAGAACACACGGGAACAGGGGCTGGCACGAGAACACCCACGCTGTACAATGGAGCCATAAAACAGAAACGTGCAAATTAGACGCAGCAAGAGTAACAAACTGGAAATGTTGCCCAGCAGAAAAATTAGCAGTTCATTTATAACACAAGTGCCAATAAACCAAGAGGCGCGTCAGCTATTCCTTTTCTGACAGTCTGACCACGTGGCACATTCCCAAATGACTGCGAGACAGTAGGAAACTGCTCATTTTCCAAGAAAGGGCTACGTGGCATTTCAGCCACTAACAACTCACATGGCCCTATTACTTAGGGCTGAGGCACAATTTTACTCCTTTCAATCAGGAGTGACTTCACTGAAGTCAGACTTACGCCAGGGAAGAACAGATTCAAAGCAAGAGAATGACACAAACCGGCTCCTCATCAGGAAGACCCAGACCCCACTTCACTGGGTTACCCACAGTCCCTGTGGATCATGCAGTATCAGAGATGTAGGAGTTATTCAAAGGCAGCACTCCTGAGCCTTCCACAACTAACACACAGATACTCTGCAGGCAAGCAACTGCAAGCCCAGCACAGGTGGCTTTACAGAACCATCTCCCAAAGCCTGCCTCTTGGATAAGGGCTTTTCAAGGTGCTCTGCACATCCTGACCATGCTACTGATGCATTTCTAGCTGAGCGACAGCACTCCGGCACTTTCCTGACTCACACTCCATCAAGCACGAGACAAAAAGTTCGATTTATACAACATTCTGGTTCTGCTGTAGAGTCCCCATGTGCTCCTCACCAAGCAGCCCACATCCCTCTCCCAATGCCCTGCAAGGAGCACAAAACCCAGGTCGGCAGAAACCACCAGGGTGTCGCTCAAGCTGTGCAGAGGACCTCGCTGGCACAGCTCCCTAATGCCACACACTCACCAGTTCAAGGGCAAGACAAGGGACAAAGTACTGGACATGAGTGTTCCTGGGAGTTACCTCACCCTACTTCTATTTGGGGTGATGTTCATGTGTTGCTCTGCTGCTTCTCTGTAGTTGAAGAGCAGCTCTTTGCCCTTCATGGGAACCGATTTACTTCCATCCCAAAAATGAATGCTCATGAATACTAGTCAATCACATTTTAAAGGAAGCAGTGTCCCCTGCAAAGCCTACCTCGGTGAGATTAAGCTCTTATGTCACTTGGGCAGTATGGAGAACTGCCCTAAGCCAACATCGTTTTAACCTTCCATACGAATGACGTAAAACAATTTCTCAGTCCCTCCGCAAAGCAACAGATCATTTCACAAGCATGGGGAGCCAGGCACCACAGGGCATTTCCTCTCTAGTTTGCTACAGCCATGCTGTTTGAGGATAGGACAGGGTGTTCAACTAAGTCTAAGCAGCAAACGGAAGATGAGAGAACAGCTGTGCCCAAAGAGAGCCTGCACCTCTGGCCTGGCACAGAAACACCAGCTGGCTCAGAGCGACCCCCTCACCTTGCATCACCCACAAAGTCACGCAAAGAACTGTGCCAAGAGGCAGCAGAGTGCTGGTGTAAAGAGTCAGCCTGTCTGTCTGTGTTCCCCTGCAGGGCTTCCTCCCTTCCATGCCAGGTACTAAACCCTTTTGCGTTAACAAGCCTCCAGGTAACACCGCCGCCCCTTCACATCACGGCACAGTGCCAGACTTGCCAGAGCCACAGCACCGATGTTCCAACCTCCGAGCAAAAGCATGGCACACGGGGCAGGGGATAGGTGCCAGCTGACACAGCAACCACAGCCCCATGCACGCAGGCACAGCCACACCAGCGTGACTGCCCAAAGGCTCCAGGCTAACACGCTGCCTGCAGATGCTACCTGCCCCTTCACTCCTGTGTGCGCTCCAGATGCCTCAGTCCTCTGCAGCACACCAGCCTCCTGCTGGTTAAAGACATCTGGAGCTCAGCGTGTCTGGGCCAGGCTGGCTCCCTGCCACGAGCACAGCGCATCTTCTCCCCTAGAATCACAGCTGGAGCACAGGTGGGCAAGTATCCTCAGGGGCAGCACAGCGGCAAGGCTGGAACACAGAGGGTATGAAAAAGCATCACCTTCGCTCCAGCCCAGGGTGAGGCAGGGAACTGGTTGCCAGACGGGAAAGGGGAAAGCTCTCTGGATCTAGCCATTCCCCTAGCGTTTTCCATCATAATTAAGCCCCTAACATCGAGTAGAGAGGTGCGATGGCTAAACACCTTATCAGCACCCCTCCCTGCCATTTCCCTACTGTCCCACGTGCGCCTTCCCCTGAAAACGCCCAGGAAAGCACAGGGAGGGAACGCACAGCTCGTCAGTCCCTGCTGTGGTGGCATCGCATGGTGCTGCCAGCCAGGATGTGACCAGCTGCAGGCTGCCTGACCACAGCCTAGAGCAAACCTCGCAGCACGGCATGGGCTATGACCGGTGTGCAAGAAAAGTGCCGGCTTCAGACAGAACGTTCCGCCGTCTCACTACTGCGGCCAACACGATATGCATTCAAGAAGCAACTCCAGTTTTCAAAGGTGGTGGTCCTCACTCTGATCAGGCTCAGCTTTGGGTCCTCCAAACAACAGGTTTGTATTTATGCAAACAGGCTTTTGTATTTATAATTATCAGAGCAAACCCGTAATTATGCAGCAATAGTCAGATACTAGAAACCAACACCATGAGAGGCCACCCCACCACACAGTGCACTCTTATCCCTGAAGCCAACAGACATGGCATTAAACGTTCCAGCACCAAAGGATAATCACAGTCTGAAGCATAGAAGAGCCTCCAGCCTATGACAGCATCATCTTCACCACAGGAAAAGTTTCCCCCAGCTGCAGATCCAGTGCAATGCCACCGAAACCAGGACAGTGCCTCAAAACCCACAGCAGATGCCCTGTTCTGAACCCAGCCCCGCAGGTTCACCTCCCACTGAAGGCACACACCTCTCGGGACCTCCAGTCTCACCTTGTTCTCATCAGGGGAGAAAACGATGCGGAAAGTCGCAAGCATGCCAGGCAGTACCTTGCGGCACACAGCATGGTGGCTGATCAGCTTGAAATAAGGTGAGCTCTCCAAGATGACCTTCACCAGCCCAGGAACCTGCAGAAAAGAGAGGAAAGTATGATCTTGCAGCTTGTGGAAACAGGAGGAGAAGAGGCCTGGTGATACCACCTTCACAAAGCACTTTTAGCTCTGGAGGTACATACACGTAACACATAAGAGTGAACATTAATCCCTTCTGCCTGGGCAAAACAGCTCGAGGCCAGAGGCAGCAGGGCAATGAAGGAAGGGCCAAGCAGGGAAGACACCAGCAGCACGGCGGTATAATACCTGAATCAAGTCACCCGTGTATTCAATAAGCCCAGAGAATCTGCTGGCTTCTGCCCGTACACATCCAGGCAGACATGCCCCTAGAAGGGGCATGTATTATCTGAACGCCAAACAGTACGTGTTAATCCTGGCGGAAGGAAGAAATTCACTTTAACGTGCTGGGTTTGAGCGGGGCAGTCAAGCTGCGGTGCTACAGTCATGTAGGCAGACCAGCAAGAGGGGACCACAGATACTGTGGCCTTACTGGGAATAAAAGCAGCAAATGAAGAGCAAAAGAAGGAAACACAGGAAGACAAAGAGACAACCCCAGAAACAGAGAGATGGCTGGGAAAATCCAAAGGGAGCTGGAAAGAAGCAAGGGAGAAGCACAATATGCCACAAGGAAAGGCTGATGCAGAGGATGAGAGCCAGCAACCTGGCCAAGTGATGGAAAGCCAGGCGACCCCCCAGGCTGTGCCTATCAACTAGGGGCTTCAAAGGCATTTTCTGCCCCGAGATACATGACTGGCACTGCCTGGTGGTGGTTTCATTATTAAAAGCCAACCTCTGCTCTCCGGAGGCTCCTGCTGCCTGTGACTGTAGCCAGGCAGCTGCCAGCGCGGGCAAGCCAGATCCCTGGGGACCCCTGCCCACCCCCAGCAGGCCCTGCAGGCACCCTGCTGCACGGTTCTGCCCTCTGGGGCACCACCAGCACACAGACAGCACACAGGCATTTTCCTAGCACACAGAGAGCAACCCCTGAGCGCCAAATCTCAAAGTCTGAAGCAGGTGGTTTGGACTGGTGGGCAGCTTCACGGATCAACAACAACCCCACATGAGGCTTGGAAAAAATGGAGGCTCACTCTGCGCCACCCACCCGAGCCTGGTAACCCGTGGCCAAGGCAGTCCTGAACTCTCCAAACGCCCTTGGAACCCAGCAATGTCCTGGGGCGGCGAGTTCCAGGAGCCAACTTCACAGTGCAGACAAGCATTTTGGTCACCATGTCCCTTAGAAGGGGAGCACGTGTGGCTCAGACCTTCAGCAAAAGCCACCCAGAACATCTGAGGGTGCTGAGGAACAGCCTGAAAATAGAAAAGCAATTTTACAACACAGGTAAGAGCAGGAAGTATATAGTACAGCACTTCTGTAGTTGCACGATTACAGAGCCTCTATGCGGAATACATTTTGCTGTCAGCTGGATTTTTATGGGGCAGACAACTTCAGGCTACCATGCAGTGTAACTCAGTATGATTCAGAGGAATGTGGGAAACTGGCACGAAAAACTTGAGACGGAGCACAACGTTGCTTTTCTCCAGGACATCGCCAAAAGCCAACCAATTTAGAATATAACACCCTCGCAGGATTATCCTCTCTGTCTTTCTGTATTTAAAACATACCAAAGATTTTCCTGGAGCTTATCTTACTTTTACACCCATGCTCTCCAGTGGTTGAGCTCTAACTAGCTTCAAAACGACATTGTTTTGGGAAAAAAACCACAGTTCACACATTGCCTCCCCCTTCACAGGGCACGTAAATCCCAAGGTGCAGCTTTACACAGTACAAGTTTATTATCGTTTACTGGGAATGGCAGAAATGTTAATGCAGATGATCTTTTCCACTTGAGGAAGCATGAATAGAGCAAATTAACTGTTTGCCTGTTGGCTGGTACTTGGCAAAGATAAACATTTTGAAGTGCTGCATGGATAATGGAGCAGGTGAAGCCAAAGACTCAGTGGGAATGAAGCAGAGAGTAGGAAGAGAGAAAGTGAGGACTGAGGCACATTTTAATCAGGGACGAGGATACCTACAGCAAAGACTGCCCAAAATTCAGCGCAGATCACACCAGTGGCATCCCCCGGGTGCAGGCACACATGCTGCATCTTATCAATGTTCCCAAGTTAAATGCCAGACCAGGAATGGTGCAGTACTCTCCCGGAATAACTGAGGGAGCACACCCGCATCCTTCCTTGCCAAAGGGTCTTCCATTTTCACCCATATCCCTGTCACAACCTGTTATCTCAGGAGATGCTTGGACTTGCTGTTCTTCCACCTGCAATATGCCTCGACAGCTTTTTTTTGTTGTCCACCTGTTTGCCCTCCCCAACAGGGAAATTTGGAAAGGAGGCGACTTCACCGTCTCTTGTGCACACTTCCATCTTCCCATCCCACCCTGCCCTCACGCATACCCCTTCCTCTTCATTACAGAAGAGTATCCTTAATTACACCCCTCTTTCTGACCTGTCTCTACTGCCCGTGCACTTACTGCTATGTATCAAGAGAAACCCCTGCGTGTATGAAAGTGCGCAGGGAGAGAACACCAAGCTCAGCTCCTTTCCTCCCTCCTGCCTTTTCCCACCAGCTTGCCCTTGGCACATGCCTCATTCCAGCAAACGTTTCCCCAGCTGAAGCTCAAAAGGTCCCAATTTCCCTCCTGACAGTGGAACAAAACTGCTGACATTTTTCAACTTTTCCATTCTCAGCTTTCTTGGGAAGTCTCAAAATGATCGTTTTTTTCAAGTAAAGGTGGAGACCTTTGAGGGCACTTTACTCCAAACAGGCCGTGGCTCTCCAAAGGGGAAGCAGAGCATCACGTTGTCTCAGGAAAACCTGAGCAGAACCCAATTAAGCTTAGCAGGAGCCTGAAGGGGCACCTAAAGGCCTCCCGCTGCTGCTGCTAAATCAGCCTGCTTCCACTGCTGTTTCAAAACACCTTTCCTGAAGCGCTGTTACCACTAATTATAACTTACTCCAGCATAAAGTGGAGAAGACCCCACCCCGAGCTCTGACAGCCCGTTCAGCTCTCTGTGCAGCTCACCCAGAGGCAGAGGTGCCCTGTGGAAACTGAGATTAACCACGGAGCCACCAGGACGCGGTGCACACTTGAGGGAAAGCACGAGGGCAGGGAAGAACTGTACAGCCCCCAACATTCCCACCCGTGCAGGGCTTCCACGGGGAAAGGTGCTGACCAGAAAAGCTCCTTTCAGCTAGGTACCACCAACACACAGCCAAAACCAGGGGGAGAAACCTCAGCACGGCAAGATTTCCACCGTCTTGCAAAATAAAGGCGGTGAGACGTTTTATTCTGGATGCGCTGTGCTGCAGCAGGTGACTGGCTGTGCTGTGCACCGCACGGATGACACTGCTCTCCAGTTCCAGCACAGGGTTAAACTTCCACATCCCAGCACTTACCTTGTCCTCGTTCCTCAGAATCAGTGGCACTTCATAGACCTCATCGGGGACGTAGCTCTGAAATACCACCTCTGATGGGAAAGGCCGGAACAAGCTCTGTTCCAGGGCAACTGCCGAGAACTGGAGATGCAAAAGAGAGCAGAGAGTTTCAGCCGCGGGGAGAAAGACTCATCGGTGAGAGAATACAACACTGGCCTCCAGCGAAGGACAGTCCCTTGGTGAGTACGCCTGCCCAGCTCACGCTAGGGGAACAGAAGCTCACCCACCTGTGTTCTGAGCAGATCAAAAGTTTCTGGGCCACACTAGAGCAGGCTCAAGCGAGCAGCTCTTTTGGCAGGTGTTTCTCCAGGTCGCCTTCTCCAACAGGCAAGGCAGCACTTACCTCCGGCAGAGCCCTGGGCTAACACGGTCACACAGCTCCAGAGCACTCACTGCAAGAGCTGTAAGCACTCGTGGAGCAAGGGAAAGCCAAGAATTTACAGGAGACCCCATGGGAAACAATTTGGGGATCATCTTTACATTGAGACACAGAGACCGAGCCCAACGCATCCTCAAATCTCTTTTTTGACACACAGCCCAGAAACCAGGAAGAAGAGAAGACAGGCCAGAAAGGAACACCGCCGTTAAGAAAGCGACAGATGAGGTGGTAAGTTCCAGGTACTTTCCCAGCATCACTGGGCAATCTGAGTAAAGCTGGACTTGGCATCTCCTTTTCCCACGAGCTTTAAATGGATGCTTCATTATATTCTATTATTGCCATTTTCTTTAATACCACTACAGAAGCAGGTCTGAAAACATACAGAAACAGCAAATGCTTACAGCGCCGAGGCGTTACTTTGAGAAAACTCCTCCCTGCTCTGCCTCCCCCCTTCCAGCTGAACTCTTCACACTCACAAGACACAGGCACGTCTCCTGCTTCTCCACAGGAGTCAGGGTCGTGCTGAAGCCAGCGGCCACAGCACACGGCCCGTTCTGTGTGCGCTCGTCCGAGGCGTTCCCAACCTCACGCGCTGTCTAGGGCAATCCTTAACCAATTTGCTACAGGTCTCTCGCTGGCAGTTTTCCACTCAACAGCCTACCTCAGTCATCTACCCCTTTGGAACGTGTGTTATACTAAGCAGATCTGTAAGAAAAGCAGCTTTAATTAAACACACGTGTAAATAAACATTGATCCAGATAAAGCACACCCACTCCCCTCTGCCCAGGGCCATTCCCCTGTGTACCTGGCAGCCTGAAAAATCTAACACCCTGTACGGGTCCCACTCGTTGTTCCAACCCAAAGCATTCATGCAATTGCTTTAGCTACACCTTGAGTAGTTACCGTAGGCCCTCAGCCCTCAAAGGCCAACGCTGCCACCACTGAGGGCATCCTATGACCCCAAGTGTTCGACAGAGACTACACCAAACCAAGGGCTGGCTATTTCAGCAGGAAGGTGGGAAATTGCAAGCTTGCATCCTTGTGGCCCGCCCCAGCCTTCCCCCAGTATCATGCTTTAGCCGCAGTAGCTCATCTCCAGCAAAAGCCACCAACTTCAACAGAGGTTGTTTATATGGGCTTAGCGCAGGTCAGGACTTCAACATCTCACTGGGGAAAAATGTTTTACCTTTCCCCCAGCAGAAGGAACTCCACACCAGCAGCAGTCTGAAACAACAACAGGACTTAGTCACCAAGGCATTTAGATAAGCTGGAGGCAAGCCTGTCACAAGCACGCGCTCTCTTCAAACGTCACATCAAACAGCAAGGAAAAGGGCAAGAAAAGGCTACCTTACGATGGGAGGCTTCGCTCATGTCTAGAATCTGGATAATCTGGGGTCGCCGCATCTCCCGAGTGCTGGCCAGCCTCTGCTTGGTGGTAAGAGACATCTCCTTCAGGAGGGCAGAGGGAGTCAGCTGAAATGCAAAACACCAGCAAGAGCTACAGAACTGCCTTTATTCAGAAAGGCTTTTCTTCTTCAAGAGCCACCGATGAATAATTTGTGATCATAGCCGCTAGGATAGTCCTGGAAGTCCCATAACTACCTGTTGAAATATTTACCATTAGTAAATTAATGATAGAGAGCGCAATACACATGCTCCAAACAAGTAGCTTTGTCCCGTTAGCTTCTCCTTCGTGATTTGATGTGACATGTTGGGGGTTTTGCTCTTCGGGCATTTGTTTCCTTTCCAGTTTGGCCGGAGTGAGCCAGTGACCTTTGAAAAAGGTTGGGAGGAGTTACCAGAAATCCCTTAACTCCACCCTTGCACAACGCTCACAACCACCACACATGTGGAGATGTCACTGCTGGGTGAGTCAGGAAAGCAGAAAATCAGTGTTGTGCCAAGACTGAGGTGGAGAGGAATGGCTCCAAGTTTTAGTTATCTCTTTTGAATTAGCACTTGTTTTCTCTGTTTGGGCCTCCGAGACCCCTCCACAGAAGTATGCAAAGGTATCTCCTCGACAGAGCTTCAGCACCAGGTCATCTTCAGCCAAGTGAGCTCTGGTCAGCAAAGGGCTGTCTGAGGATGGGGAGGAGGAATTGCCCTGACTCCGCTGCTGTCTGCAGCGCTGGATCTGTGCTCCACACGGGATACGGGACAGAACAACTGTTTTGGAACCTGTTCCATCTGGGACCAGCCATACCTCTCGAAACCTTCAAGCAGAGTTTGAGCAGCCCACCACGTGCCCAGCTGCCTGGAGGGCAGGTATGGTCAGAGCAGCGCTGGCAAGCATCCCGAGGTGACAAAACGTTACTGCCCACACAAAGGGGGCGGAGAGAAGCACACGCTCACGCTTCAGCTATTCCGGTGCAATGCCCGGTACGTTCATTTAAATGGCTCCAGTGGCACATCCAGACACAACTCTGGACTTCCCCTGAAGCAGCACACAGTCCATCCCCTACCGCACCATGGTCACCACCTCCGACAGAAGCATGGCAGCAGAGAGACGGGGAGGTGGTGTCCAGCTTCACAGTGCTGCCAGACAACAGGAGGGGCAGGTAGAGGAAGGACGCGGGGGCAGTTTCCAGCCTTACACAGCTCCTACCTGGCCGCAGCAGGTACTTACAGTTGCAGGCTTCTCTGTCCCTCTGGCTAGCTTCGGCTTACGAGGCACTACCACTTGGCTCGGGAATCTACCAGCCATCCTGGAGGACCCCGTGAACCAGCGGGGCTTTCCAGTGGCCATGCTTCAGTTGACCTGCAAGGAACAGCAACGGGACTTGGAAAACCCAGCATCCCCTTCCATGGCAGACCCAAAGGAGACAGCTGTGTCTCCGGGCTGTGGCTCCTTCATAACTGGAGAGCAGCCGGCATCCCCACCCTGTTTCATAACTAGACCATATTTCAGTGGCAGAGTTAAGACTGATAGAAGTAAAAGCCCAGAACAAACACTCCAAAACAGCCTTTTGCTGTGGGCGCAGTCCCACAAGCCACAAACACACATCAAAGACTGCGGCCACTTCTCATCTTCTCCCCCTCTTCCATGTATTTTGGAACTATTTGCTGGAATTATTATCCAAATCTCTATTAATACCCAAACTGTCCTTTATTACTCTTTAAAAGTTTTTTGGTGGGAACAATGTCACTTCACTGCTTCATTTTGCAAAAACAGCTGACCCGATGTGACTTTGTGCCTGACCCTACTAAGTGCTCAGACTATTATGAACAACCTTAAACCCAGGGATCGCTGCTGCCCCAAGCATCAAAATCAGACTGCTCTCCTACTTTGCAAACCAAACGCCCATCCTTTGTGCAAGGAGGTTGGTGATGTTTTTAACTAAGGGACCATAGAGTTCAATACTCTGATTAACAACTATGGTTTCTCAAAGCTAATTTGGTTAGGTTACAAAACTTATCCAGCAAATATGACTCCTTCCAGGCATGAAATTACCATGCCCAAGAGCCTTTCTCCATGGAGAATGAGGGCCTTATTTTTCACTTACTAACACCCAAACTCTAGGCTCCCTACAGGCATGAAAAGCTGTAGCAGCAGAAATAAAAGCATGAAACCATTAAAGTCGCATGAGCAATTAGCTCAAATAGAAATACAACAGATGTGACAGCTTGGCCACTTCAGGCTATCCTAATGGCAGTTCCTCTCAAGCATCCTTATCCTGCAGGCAGCATGGCTTGACAGGTCCATGGGCCATCCTTCTTCTATCACCAGCCTGCTGACAACCTCCCCATCTGTCTCTCAAAAAGTGGGTGTGCAAGAAAGGGAAAGAAAACACCCCCAGAAAGTGGGTCTCAAGCACCGACAAAAGTCAAAGGTGAGTATGTACAGCATTTACTAAGCACTACTTTGGACGAGAAACCGTTTCCCCTCCCTTTCTGGCTAACTGGACCAAGGAACAGATGGATGTCCCCACCTCTTTTTTTTTTCTGGGACTTGAAAGACCAGTGGCCTCAAACCCAGCTCTACCCTAAAATTATTTTACATCCTGACAATAAGTAAAAAATCACAGATCCTACCCCCTCCTGCTTCCTCCTGTTCCACATCATTTTTCTTCATGTGGACTTGCTGTACACAGCTAGACACCATTCTATGCAAAGACCACCATTCCCTTCCCCTCAAGTTTGACCCACATCCTGCAAACGAGGCAATACTTTCAGCTCATTACTCCCGAAACAGCTACAGCATTGCGCATGTTCACGGTACCAGGCCCTTCATAGTTTCAGGGAACAACAGGGTTGCCATTTCCTTTTGTCCTTGCCGGGAACATGAAAGAACAGCACGGTCCTACGGACACAAGGGCATGCTGCAGCTGGAGCTCGGATTGAAAGCCAGAAATAACTATTCGTTAAGAGAGAAATCTAATGGGGATGATACAACACTAATCTGGGTATCAGTGCTTTATTACTGGGTCTTGAGAGTAACTGGATTATTTGTTTCAATTTTCTAACTGTAATTTCACTTCACTTGAAACTAATCCTGCTCATCATGCCCACACCAGTTATTTCCAGAGGGCTTCCAGTCTGCATGCCCCCATACCAGTCCAGCAGCTTCCCCTACCCTCTAGCCCCAGAGTTAGGCACTTCCACAGCCCCACTTCCCTGGAGCCTGCAGGGACCAGCCTCCTGCATTAGGAGGAAAGCAGCAGAACTAAGAAAGCAGCCACATTCTCCTGCGGGGGCAGGACAAAACAGCAACCGCAACACAGCCCACCTCCAGCCACCACCCCTGGCTGCTGCACGGGGAGCTCCATCTTCCCCACCTCAGAGAGCCCTTCACCCCCCCCAGAAATTAAGGACAGACTGCAACTGCCCCTCTGCTCCAGGCTCAGGGCACAGACGGCTCGGGCACCTCGACTGTGGGTTCAGAGCATGAACGCCCCAACCCTGGGCAGGGGAACCAGCTGCGCCAGGACACAACAGCTACCATCACCTCAGAAAAGCAATGAGGAAATATACCCAGGGCTGGGGTACAATTCCTGACGTGTCTCAGGAAACCCACATGTGCCAGAGCAGGGTGCCAAGCTCCAGCCCCCTCCCCCACGCTCCCTTTACTCCAGTACCTACTACTATGTACTGCTCTGCTTTTGTGCTGTGCCTCACATGGCTGCCAGGGCAGGGTGAGAAGCAGCAAGAGAATTCCTGCCTGGCACCTTCTCCAGGGGAGCAGCGCTGCACTTTGCCAAGGTGAGGTTTTTTGGCTCTGCATGGTTTCAAATGTGAGGGGTCTGTTTTCTCACCACAGAAAGCAGGGAGCAGAACTTTTGTGCTGTACCTCACATGGCTGCCAGGGCACGGTGAGAAACAGCAAAACAATTCCTTCCTAGCATCTTCTCCAGGGGAGCAGCGCTGCGCTTTCCCAAGGTGATTTTTTTGTTCTGTGAATGATTCCAAGTATGAGAGGTCAAATTTCTCAGAACAGAATGCATGGAGCAGAACTTTTGTGCTGTTCCTCTCATGGCTGCCAGGGCACGGTGGGAAACAGCAAGAGAATTCCTACCTGGGATCTTCTCACCATGTCCTTGCAGCCACGTCAGGCACAGCAGAAAAGTTCGGCACCCTTCTCTCTGTGGTGAGAAACTGGACGCCTTTACATTGGCAATCATGCAGAGCCCCAAAGAGTCACCTTGGCAAAGTGCTGCACTGTCCCCCTGGAGAAGGCGCCAGGCAGGAATTCTCTTGCTGCTTCTCACCCTGCCCTGGCAGCCATGTGAGGCACAGCACTAAAGTTCTGCTCCCTGCTTTGCGTGGTGATAAAATTGACCCAAAAATTTTGCACTCATGCAGAACCAAAGCTGACCTTGACATAAGTGCAGCACTGTTCCCCCCTGGAGAAGGTGCCGGGAAGGAATTCTTTTGCTGCTTCTCACCCTGCCCTGGCAGCCATGTGAGGCACAGCACAAAAGTTCTGCTCCCTGCTTCCTGTGGTGAGCAAAACTGACCCTTCAAAGCTGCAACCGTTAAGAGCCCAAAAAAGGCACCTTGGGAAAGTGCAGCACTCCTCCCATAAAGAAGGTACCAGGACAAAATTTTCTTGCTGTTCTCACCCTGCCCTGGCAGCCATGCGAGGCACAGCACAAAAGTTCTGCTCCCTACTTTCTGTGGTGAGAAAATGGAACCAAAGTTTTTGCACTCCTGTAGAGCCAAAAGAAAAAAATATATCTTGGGAAAGTGCAGCACTGTCCCCCTGGAGAAGGTGCCAGGCAGGAATTCTCTTGCTGCTTCTCGCCCTGCCCTGGCAGCCATGTGAGGCACAGCACAAAAGTTCTGCTCCCTGCTTCCTGTGGTAAGAAAACTGACCTCTTTTCATTGGCAATCATGCACAGAAAAAAAATAATCACCTTAAAGCGCAGCGCTGCTTACCTGGAGAAGATGCCAGGCAGGAATTCTCTTGCTGCTTCTCACCCTGCCCTGGCAGCCATGTGAGGCACAGCACAAAAGTTCTGATCTCTGCTTTCTGTGGTGATAAAATTGATCCTTCAGAGTTGCAATGGTTAAAAGCCCAAAAAATCACCTTGGGAAAGTACAGCACTCCTCCCATAAAGAAGGTACCAGGAAAAAATTCTCTTGCTGTTCTCTACCCTGCACTTGCAGCCATGTGAGGAAGAGCACAAAAGTTCTTCTCCCTGCTTTCTGTGATGAGAAAATGGACCCAAAGTTTTTGCACTCATGCAGAGCCAAAAGAAAAAATATATCTTGGGAAAGTGCAGCACAGCTCCCCTGGAGAAGGTGCCAGGCAGGAATTCTCTTGCTGCTTCTCACCCTGCCCTGGCAGCCATGTGAGGCACAGCACAAAAGTTCTGCTCCCCGCTTTCAGTGGTAAGAAATTTGACCCAAGCATTTTGCACTCATGCAGAACCAGAGCTCACCTCAGCAAAGTGCAGCGCTGCTCCCCTGGAGAAGGTGTCAGGCAGGAATTCTCTTGCTGCTTCTCACCCTGCCCGGGCAGCCATGTGAGGCACAGCACAAAAGTGCTGCTCCCTGCTTTCTGTGGTGAGAACATTGACCCTTCAGAGTTGCAGTCGTTAAGAGCCAATAAAAATCATCTTGGGAAAGTGCAGCCCTGCCCCCCTGGAGAACATGCCAGAAAGGAATTCTCTTGCTGCTTCTCACCCTGCCCGGGCAGCCATGTGAGTCAGCACTAAAGTTCTGCTCCCTGCTTTCTGTGGTGAGAACATTGACCAAAACCTTCTGCACTCGTGCAGAACCAGGGCTCACCTCAGCAAAGTGCAGCACTGCCCCCCTGGAGAAGGTGCCAGGCAGGAATTCTCTTGCTGCTTCTCACCCTGCCCTGGCAGCCATGTGAGGCACAGCACAAAAGTGCTACTCCCTGCTTTCTAAAGTCAGCAAAATTGACTGTCCACAGTTGCACTGATGTAGAGATAAGACTTTCTTACTCAAAAGCAAAACCCAAGAAACCACGTACCCCTGGGAACCCCCTTGTCCTTCCGTGTGGCTGGTGACTTCCCATGGCTCTTCCACAAGGCAGGACAGATAACCACGAATTTGGAAGCCCGCGTTAGTTCAAGTACACTTAGTCCTCTGACAGTCACTACTTATGGGCCAGCGGTCCTCTCACCCCTCCACAGATCTGCCTGTTAGTCCTCTAGCAGTCATTCCCCATGGAGGGACCACAAGTCCTCCACACCTACCCACCAGCTCACCAGAAATGAGTCAGACCACGCCAGAAGTGACACTGCCTGACCTGCAGGAGATCTATTAGACCACTAACGATGGTTTCAAGACAGAAAAAACACCACCATCCACCAGCACAGCAGAAAAACCACCAGAAGAAACTTCGTACACAAACCAAAGGCACCCATCCGTACTGTACAAAGGAAAAAAAAGCTGAAAAAGGCACTCTCCACAAAAAAAACCACCACACAGATCACAAGATAAGATAAAAATGCCATAACCCCAGGAACACAGGGCCAACAAACACAGATTCTGTCCATAACAATAACACACTTTGACACTAACTCGCTTGACCTCTGGCATACCATAACCTTGTTGCCACCAAACCCCAGCACACTGTAGCCCTAAGGCAACACAAAATGGAACACAAAGTCCCTGGAGATCTCCGCCAGGGCTTTCAGGTGCTCCCTGACCTCAAGTATCACAACCTTCAAGAGAGAACAAGATGGAGGCACCAGGACAACACTGCCATGCGTCTTCACACCCTGGAAAAGGGCCTGAGATAAACGCTCCTGGGCAGAGAGGCTGAGGCACTCGGAGGCTTTGAGCCAGCCTTCCACCACCACAGGGCTTCAGCTCATCATTTCTGTGTCAGAGCCACCAGGCAGGTGGCCCCATCCTCCCTGAGAGACCGCTCAGGGCACCTGTACCCAGCTCCAGGGGGCTGGACACACAGCCTCGGATCCATGGGGGGAGGGGTGCTTTAATCCTGGGAGCAGGATTTCTGACAGTGCCCCTGAGGAGGAAAGCCTCCTCAGGCCTGGAAGCCTGAGAGACATCCCTGCGCTGCTCCACATGTCACCAAAAGCAGGGTCTGAGGAAGGCTGCTTTGGGGCCCGTCGAGGGAACCAGCTCCCCTGGGCTGCTCTGCGGCCACCGGCTGCCGTTGCTGTCGCGCGGGTCTCAGTGCTGCTCTGCAGTCGGCCGTCACCTCCCCGCGGGACACTCCCCAGCGCAGCACACGTCTGCACTGGCTCTCCCTGGGGACAAAGATCACAAGCGAGGGATGGGCTTGGCTTTGCCCCCAGTCCCAGGCTGCCACCAGAGAGACCTGCCACCCCCGCCCCAGCTGTGCGATGTGGGCACCACGTACAGCTGCAGCTGTGGGTCAGGGCAGCTGTGGGCAGGGGGCAAGCCCCGTGGCGGTGCCCCCGGCGCTGGCAGCAGGCAGAGCTGGGGGAGCGAGGGGCAGCCCAGGGCAGCCGGCAGCCGGCGGCGGGGCCCGGCAGGGTGCAGCACCCTCAGCAATGCCCGGCTCCTTGCGCCTCGGCCCCAGGGCTGCAGCGCAGGGCTGGCCCCAGCCGGGGCTGGGCTGGGAACAGCCAGGCAGGGCCCCTGGCACCCCGGCACGCACCTGCTCCCTGCGTGGGGCGGCCCGGTCCTTTGCAATCGACCCCGTGGCACCCAGAGAAGAGCCCTGCCCTGGGCCTGAGCCATCGCTGCAGGGATGAGGCCTTCCTCGGCGTCCGTCCCTCAAATCCCTCCCTCCGGCCCCCACGGTCCGTCCCTAAAACACTTCCCCTCGCCCCCGGTCCCTGCTGGCCCTGAAGGCTGGCCACAGCACTTGGTTTCAAGCCTGAGCTGGTCATGTCGTGGCTGTTCTGGAATGTGGTACAGTGAAAGGAGAGACTGAAATGGCAAATTTTCCCCCTCGGGGCGATCAAATGCTGGCAGAGGTTGCCCAAGGAGGTTGTGCAGTCTCTGTCCTTGGGGATCTTCAAAGGCCAAGGGCACACAGTTCTCTGCGACCTGCTCGAGGCGAGCGTGCTGGAGCAGAGGGCTTGGCCCAGAGACCTCCACGGGTCCCTTCCAACCCCCCCTCCTGTGTGGCTCTGTGCTTTGCTTTTCCTCCTAAAGCCCCTCAGCTCAGCCCCGATGCCCGCTGGAAAGGGTGCTGGGGCAAGGGACCATCCCAATCTCCTCCCCGAGGGTCCACCCCAGCACAAGCGCTCCCCACTCCACAAGACCCTATGGCAGACACAGTCAGGAGAGGGAAAAGATTCTTTTATTGTCAACAGCAGCTGCAGGGGCCCAGGAGTCACAGCTGTTCAGCCGGTGAAAATCAGTCGGCACCTGCAACGACAGAGTCAGAAAGCTCTGATAAGCCCCCAGAGGCAGGAAGAGGCAGGATTTGGTTCCCCCCTCTTTGGGGGACGCTGTTTCCGAGGAATTCCTCATGGCCCAGAAGGGACAGCTCTTGCTGGCCTCCACTCGAGGCCGGCTCCGGTGCCTTCTCCCCAGGGGTGATGTCCCTAGGGAGCTGTGCGTGCGCAGGGATGCTGACAGTGCCCCTGTGCCGCGCAGCAGGGCTCGACGGGGAGCCCCCGGGGAGCTGCCGTGGGGCTCATCCCAAACCCTGCTCAGCACCAGCCCTCGCCGGCCCTTGCCAGCCAGCTGGGCTGACTTAGGGCCGTGTTCAGGGCTGGGAAAGATGGGCAGCAGCGCGTGGTACGCACCTGGCCTTCCTGACGTGCTGCAGCTTCCTGCATTTTCTCAGGTTTGGGTCCACAAAATCGCTTCCTCTCTTCTCCTTTTTATTTGTGCTTGGCTGTCCCTCTCCTCTGCCCAGGCTTCTTTTCTCTTCCTTTTCCTTGACTTTTCCTTCTCCTGGTGGGAGCCTGCAAACCTTTCCATCCCACAGCGTGATGAGATGGGGAAAGCCCCAAGCCCCTGCAGCGAGCTCTCAGGTCAGGCAAGGGGAGCTCTTCCTACCTGGTTTCCTGGGGCAGGCTGGTCAGTTGTGGCAGGCGTGCCAGGGACTCTGCCGTGCCCTCGGGGGTGCCTGGAGGCAAATCTGGAGGTGCCTAAACCAGAAACTTGGGAGGTAACGGGTGGCAAGTGACAGCCTGGGGTAGTGAGGGCCTGACTGCCAAATTGCTGTATGAGCTCTACAGAGGAGATGCTGGTTTGCATCGTGCACATTTTGCACAGTCCAGCCAACGCAGCCTAGACTTGATGAAGCTGCGACGGAGTAGGATTTGAGCAAAAGCCCTCTCAAGGTGGCAGCTACTCCTTTCTGTCCTTTTGTGGGTATTTTGTAGCTATGTTTTGTTTGATGAAGCAGATCACACTTAATGAAGTGCATTCCAGAAACAGCCTTTCCAGTTTTCCTTAGCACGCACCACTCTGGGGGGAGAGGAGGAACCCCAAAGGCACAAGAGAGCGGCTGCCAGGAGGAGGCCCAGCGGCTGCTTGGCCTCCTGGGAAATTACTGTCCCACCTGAGACATGTTGCCCCAGCGTCTGTGGAGCTGCCGTACCTCTGCCGCTTTGGGCCCTGCCCCTGTGTCTCCCCCAGCTCCGCTGTCGCTGCCCAGCAGAGAGGCGGCTGCATCCAGAAAGGCTTTTGCTGGACGCTGGGTCTCTGCTGTGCCTGCAGGGCCACTTTGCTCTTCGCACCGCAGCTCTGGAAAGCAAAAGCACGTGCAGCAGCGCGACTTCTTGGAAGTCAAGAACACCTAAGCAAAGCCCAGCCGAGCCCTACACCACTTGTCTCGTCAGCGTTGAGGTTTCTGGCATCCCAAGCCCCAGTGTCTGTGACAAGCCTCAGTCCCGCCTCCTACCTGTGCCCCGGTCCATGGGTGCTGGCACCTCCTCGGCTGATGGAGGGGAGAGGCCGGCCACCTCCTCCCCAAAGATGTCCCCGCAGTTTTCAATGAGGAACTCCACCAGCACGTTCACCTGCAGACATCAAAGCCTTGGTCTCAAGCCAGGTGCCTGCAGACGTGTCAAGCAGCCTTTCCCACTGCTGACCCTTCGCCTGCGCAGGCGGCTGCGGCTGGGGGTTGCTCTTCCAGGCACCCAGCCCACCAGCACTGGCCCAAGGGAGGAGGCAGCCAGGGACCTCGCAACAGCCAAGCTCCGATGGGCCGGGAAGGCAGCACTGGCTGCTGGGTAGGGCGTACCTTCTCGGTCACCGCCAGCATGGCCTGCAGCGGGAGCAGGTCCTCGTTGGGTGGGCTCAGCAGGTTGGGCCCGATGCAGATGGCCAGGTTGCTGCAGCTCATTCTGCTGGTGGCTGCGTTGTGGCCGATGTGCTGCAGCAGGGCCATCAGCCGCTTCAGGAGGAGGAGGTTGGCCGCAGGCAACTTGTTGGCCACCCTGAGGGAAGAGGAAGACAAGGCTGATGAAGCAGAGGGTGCCCACAGCCGTCCCTGCAGCTGGCCCCAGGTGGGTGGGAGCCAGCGGCCGTGTTGCACAGCTTTGCAGCTGCCCGAAAAGACAGCTTTCTGAGGAGCCCGTGCCTTTCCAGGCAGGTCCCAGAACTCTCCCGGTCCCTGCTCACCAGGCAGGCTGCTGCCCACACTTACGCTTTCAGCTCCTCCACCTTGGCCTGCTTGCTGGCCCTCTCCATGGCTGCCATCCAGTCCTCGTAGAGGTCGACGACGAGGAGCTTGGTGGGGATGCTTCGCAGGAAGTCCTGCAATGCCAAGGGCTGCAGGTGAGCCTTTGAACGCTGCAGGCCAGCCAGGAGCTCCTCCAGCTGCACGTCAGAAGTGCTCACCTTCAAGATGACGGCCAGCAGCAGCGCAGGCTGGCTTCCTACGTCGATGTCCTTGCCGCGGTCCAGGGCCTCGCGCAGCTGCCAAAGTTCTGTCCCACCGGCAGCTCTGCGGAATATCCCCTCCGTTGCTGGTCCTTGCTGGCGCAGGACAGCCAGCAGCTCCTGCAGGAGAGGCAGGAGGCCACTTGCTTGGCTGAAGAACCAAGCGGTGGCAAGGACCAGAGCTCTGCCCCAGACGTGGTTGCCTAAGCGCCACAAAGGGTCTGGGACCAGAAGCAGGTTCTGGGGGTGCAGAGCCCAGTGCCCTGTCCCCGCAGCTGCTGGGGACACGCAGGCCCTCTCCAGAGCAGCCGGAGGGACGGCTGGGGACCCCGTCTGTCCAGGCTGGCTTACCTGGATGGGCCGGGGCAGCGTGTTGTCCTCCCCACAGAGGGCTGCCAGGGGCTGCCCAAAGAGCACCCTGCTGCAGCTGGAGCCCGCCTGCCCTGGCGCCTGGGCAGCGGCCGGGGTGCGCCGCAGGGCGAAGGGCCAAGGCAGCCCCATCCTCCTCCTGCTGGTGCTGCTCCTGCTGCTGCTCCCTCCTGCTGCAGAGGAAAACAGAGTAAGACACCACCAATGGAGACCCCAGGCCAGCGGTCCCAGCGCCTGCCCTGCCCTGCGCTGCCCTGCCGGCAGCACGGTGCTGTGTGGTGCGGCAGGATGGGCAGGGAGGCAGCAGCTGGAACCGCGGCTGTGGCTCGGAGGTGTTGACTTAGAGGCTCTTGAGAGCCATCGTGCCACGGGGTCAGCCTGTGCCAGCCTTCGCCCTGCCCTCCTGCAAGCTGCGGGCAGCAGCAGAGGCTCCGTGTCCCCGCAGAAGCATATCCAGCAGGCACTGCCCAGCGGTTGTCCTTGTCCGTCCAGGTGACATCCTTCCGTGGGCTGCCCAACCTGCATGGCGACACTCGGGACAAGTGAGCACAGCATTGCAGGAGGTTGCCTTGCTTTCCCAAACTCACCTGGTGCGGGGCAAAGTCCCCCTGCGTTTGCAGATGGGGCCGTCGCAGGCCCTTGCTTGGGATGAGCCTGCAAGAACCAAGAATCGGGCTGTGCTTGGAGAGCAGCCCCGCAGCAGAAAGGGCCACCAGCAGCCTGAGCGCGGCAGAGCTGGGACCCTCTGCCCTCCCGGGCTCTCTTCCCCATGTGGCAGGGTTCCTCCCAGTGTCACCAGTCAGAACGTGCTGGCGTGCTGCTGGCTTCCCAAAACTCTCTGCTCCCTGAGTGGCACCATCAGACCCTCTGTCCCTCCCGCACAAGCTCACCCCAGTCCCTGCGCATCCCGGCGCAGCCAGAGGCAGGTGCAAGGCAGCCATTCTCACCTCTGCCTGTGCCTCCATCAGCCTCTCCAGGCTCCTGGCGCGCAGTGTCCTCCACTGGGCAGGAGAGAAGGAGGGGAAGAAGGTGAGCAGCCATGGCTCTGCTGCTCGGCTGCAGGAGCAGTGCTTGGGGACAGGGCCCAGAGCAGAGAGACACTCACGGCGTGGCGGCGGCTCAGCTCCCTCTCCAGGAGCTTGATGGATGTCAGATGGGTGACGCGGGCTCCCGTGCGTCCTTCTGGTGTCCTGTGCACCGGGAAGGGAGAGGGAGAGAGCTGGGTGAGCCCCAAGCCGTCTCTTGTCTCTTGTCAGGCAGCTGTGCCCGAGAGCTGCTCGCAGCCACGGGGGCACCTTCCCCAGCTGGGGGCTGTGTTCCCCCGTCCATCCAGCTTCTCCTGGAGCATCCCCCCGGCTTACCCCAGCAGCGTGGCCACCCACAGCTCCTTCAGTGCCTGGGATCTACAGATAGAGAGGAGAGAGAGCGTCAGGCCCTGCTGCCCCCAGCCCTGGGCAAAGGTGGGTGCCTGCACAGCCCTGTGCTGTGGGGCAGGACAGAGGCGCTGTCCAAGCCCTGGGCCGCTCTGTCCTGCCTGAGCGGCTGCATTTGCCCTTCCCTTCTGGGGACCAAAAGGTGACCAGGGGATGCAGGATGGGGAAACATCCCACATCCCTCCCTCCCTGCCACCGGGCTGCCTGCTCCCTGCCCAGCTCTGCACGCAAGGCAGAGGCCTGTGTTCATGGGATGGCGTGGGCACGGCTGGGAACCTCTGCTGCCCGACCACGACTCACCCAAAAGTGGCGATGCAGGAGCCGGTGGGCCAGGCGAGGATGACAGAGGTGCTGTCCTCATCGGTGCCTTCCTCCTCCTCCTGTCCATCCTGCCCCGCAGCCTCCTTCCCGCTGCTGAGCACCCACAGCTGGTCCAGCGCCAGGCGGAGCTGTGGGCGCAGGCTGGTGCCGTGTCTGCAGAGAGCAGAGGCGGGCACTGAGCTGGAGGGGGGCTCCTTGGGCTGGGTCCCCACGCGCAGAGCCCTGTCCCCCACCTGCCCTTGGGACGGACGTTGGTGCCTCCAGCACCGAGGGGCCGGGGCCTGGGGCTGGTGCCAGGGTGTCCCTGGGCCGGGGCTGGGGGCAAGGATCTGGGCTCTGAGGGTCTTACCGCAACTTGGCGACCACCAGTTCCTCGTGGAGGAGCAGAAGGCGCCTCTCGCTCCTCTTGCGGCCCCGGGTCAGCCGCACGTCCGCGCTCAGCACCGGCTCAGCGTCGCTGAGAGCCTCCCTGCAGAGCAGAGAGCGGCGGGCGTGAGCAACGCCAGTGCTGCGTGGCCCAGCTGTGCCCGCGTGTCCCCGAGCCCGGGGGGAGCCCACCTGGAGCCGCAGCAGCAGCTGGCCTGGCCCATCCTGCCCGGGAGAGGAGGGCCCTGGCCGTGCAGCGAGGAGGGGGCCCAGCCGGCGACGGCGAGGCTGGGAAGCGGGGTGCTGGTGCTGTGGCAGCGCTGCTGGGCCAGAGGCTGCCTCCTGCCAGCGCCGCTGCGTGCCAGCACGGCTCTGCCCTGCTGCCTGTGGTGGCCGTGGGCTCCCCGTGACCAACGGTCTGAGCCCAACGGAAAGTGGGCGGGGCCTGCGGGGCGGGGCTGGGGCCCTCTCCAGTATGGCCGGGCCTGCCTCGCCCCGGGGAGCCCCGCGCAGGACAGGGCAGGGGGCAAGGGCCACCTCCCTGCGCCTGCGGCCAGCGCTTTGCCCTGGGGTTTGGACAGGGTCCTGCTCGATAAAAGAAGCCGTTTTTCCTAGAGGTGACCGTTGTGGCCTGAGGCAGACTCCTCTTGGTGGAGGCCGGCCTAGCGGTCGGAAGGCCTCTGGCACACAGGCCGTGCCAGGCCTCAGGCCCCAAGGCGCTGGAACTGGAGCAGGCCCAGCAGGAGGAAAAACTTCCATTTTTACCAAAAGACGGGGGGACTAGCAGCAGTCAAGAGCCGCTCGTGTCCTGCCAGGCGCCACAGGGAAATGAAATGTGTGGTGAGCTTCGGCAGGAATTGTGGTGCCCCTGGAGCACCACCCTTGCTTGGGAAGGCTTTATTCCACCTGGGTGCTAAGGCTTCACCCTTGGCAATCAGGGCTGGATGAGCGCCACACAGGAGCCCCTGCCCGGTTAGCCATGACCTTCACCCAGCCGGTGGCCGACACGGCCAGGGGCGAGTCTGTGGGGTAGGCCGTGACCATGGCAAAGAAGGGGAAAAGTAGTCAGCTTTTGATGGCCCGTGTCTCGTTTCACTGTTGACCCTAAGCAATGCCTTGCTTCAAATAGAAGTGATTCAGAGAGTTACACACCCGCCCTGTTCAGGAAAAATGCAGGAAATCAGAGACATCTAGCAAATTCTCTTGTGGCTGTTGTACACTGCAGCAAGAAGCAGCGTGGGTCCAGTGGCTAATGCTGGAAGGGGAATTCAGCACTTCTGGGAAAGGGAGATAAAGGCACTCTTGTGGGCCAGGCTGGGATTGGAGAGCCTGGGTGGGTGTCTGGGGTCCCAGCTTTCCCGCAGTGCTGACTGTGGTGCCTGCTGCTTGTTCTTCCCTGCAACGCCGGTTGCATCCACCTGCTGGGGCTGTGCTTGGGAAGGGCTCCGGGGGTGAGCAAGCCCATGGGAGAGGCCTGGGGAGAAGCTCTTCTCCAGAGATCTACCAGAAACTGTCCAGAGCATCCGAGAGGATGCTCTGTATGACAAGGGAAGGTGCCCGTTGGTCCAATGTACGAGAGCCTGCAGGGCTCCCATCAGGGTCCTTTGACCTACCCATCCTCCAGCCAGCAATCCAGGTGCTGGGGGGTCCCACGTAGGTCTCCTGAGGTACCCTTTAGCCCCGGGCAAGGTGTCGTGCCTCAGTGTGTGCTTGCAGGGCATGTTTCCTTCCTGCTGACAAGGGCGGAATTGCAGTTAAATGCCCCTGGGCGATCCCGAGCCAAGCAAACTTTTTTCTATGGGTCACACTGCTTTGCAGTCCATGTGTGTGGTTCAGCTCCTGCATGGGAGCTGAGGACACGAGGTGACCTAGCTCGGAAGCTGGCCACTCTTGCTCCAGGCAACTCCAGTTGCTTGCGTTTTCCTTCAGCTTCCCCAGCCTGATCATCTCCACTGTCACCTCCTCCCTGTCCTACAAGAAGTATCCCTATCCCAGCCATTAGGACAGTGGCACAGCACTCAGAATCCAGATCACTGGTAGAGAAGAAGGACAGAGGAAAAGAGAAGTTCTCCTTTGAAAGAAATCCTTCTTTGTCCTCCTTTAGCTACTAGTGGATGAAAAAAAGGGGGACAGAATTTCAGGCCAGCCACAGCACTGGCTTTCAAGCCTGAGCTTGTCATCTCATGGCTGTTCTGGAATGCGGTACAGTGAAAGGAGAGATAGAAATGGCAAATTTTCCCCCTCGGGGCGATCAAATGCTGGCAGAGGTTGCCCAAGGAGGTTGTGCAGTCTCTGTCCTTGGGGATCTTCAAAGGCCAAGGGCACACAGTTCTCAGCAACCTGCTCGAGGCGAGCGTGCTGGAGCAGAGGGCTTGGCCCAGAGGACCTCCACGGGTCCCTTCCAACCCCCCCCTCCTGTGTGGCTCTGTGCTTTGCTTTTGCCCTGGCGGAGATCTTCAGGGACTTTGTGCTCCGTTTTGTCTTGCCTTAGGGGTACGATGTGCTGTGGTTTGGGGGCAACAAGGTCAAGTATGTCAGAGGTCAAGCGAGTTAGTGTCAAAGTGTGTTACTGTTATGGACAGAATCTGTGTTTGTTGGCCCTGTGTTCCTGGGGTTATGGCATTTTTATCTTATCTTGTGATCTGTGTGGTGGGTTTTTTTTGTGGAGAGTGCCTTTTTTCAGCTATTTTGCCTTTGTGGGGTTTGGATGGGTGCCTTTGGTTTGTGTATGATGTTTCTTCTGGTTGTTTTTCTGCTGTGCTGGTGGATGGTGGTGGGCTTTTCTGTCTTGAAACCATCGATACTGGTCTAATAGATCTCCTGCAGGTCAGGCAGTGTCACTTCTGGCGTGGTCTGAGTCATTTCTGGTGAGCTGGTAGGTAGGTGTGGAGGACTTGTGGTCCCTCCATGGAGAATGACTCCTAGAGGACTAACAGGCAGATCTGTGGAGGGGTGAGAGGACCGCTGGCCCATAAGTAGTGACTGTCAGAGGACTAAGTGTACTTGAATTTACGTGGGCTTCCAAATTCATGGTTATTTCTCCTGCCTTGCAGAAAAGCCATGGGAAGTCACCAGCCACACGGAAGGACAAGGGGGTTCCCAGGGGTATGTGGTTTCTTGGGTTTTGCTTTTGAGTAAGAAAGTCTTGTCTCAACATGAGTACAACTGTGAACGGTCAATTTTGCTAACTTTAGAAAGCAGGGAGTAGCACTTTTGTGCTGTGCCTCACATGGCTGCCACAGCAGGGTGAGAAGCAGCAAGAGAATTCCTGCCTGGCACCTTCTCCAGGGGAGCCGTGCTGCACTTGTCAAGGTGAGGGTTTTGTGGCTCTATATGATTAAAAATGTGAGGGGTTAATTTTCAGATCACAGAAATTAGGGAGCAGAACATTTATGCTGTGCCTCACATGGCTGCCAGGGCAGGGCGAGAAGCAGCAAGAGAATTCCTTCCTCACACCTTCTCCAGGGGAGCAGTGCTGCACTTTACCCATAGTGAGGGTTTTTTTGGCTCTACATGATTGCAAATGTGAGAGGTCAGTTTTCTCACCACAGGAAGCAGGGAGCAGAACTTTTGTGCCGCGCCTCACATGGGTGCCAGGGCAGGGTGAGAAACAGCAAGAGAATTCCTGCCTGGCAGCTTCTCCAGGGGAGCAGTGCTGCACTTTGCCAAGGTGAGCTCTGGTTCTGCATGAGTGCACAAGGTTTTGGTCAATTTTCTCACCACAGAAAGCAGGGAGCAGAACTCTTGTGCTGTGCCTCACATGGCTGCCCGGGCAGGGTGAGAAGCAGCAAGAGAATTCCTGCCTGGCACCTTCTCCAGGGAGCACTGCTGCACTTTGTCAAGGTGAGTTTTTTGGGCTGTGCATTATTGCCACTGAAAAGAGGTCAGTTTTCTCAGCACAGAAAGCAGGGAGCAGAACTCTTGTGCTGTGCCTCACATGGCTGCCAGGGCAGGGTGAGAAGCAGCAAGAGAATTCCTGCCTGGAACCCTCTCCAGGGGAGCAGCCCTGCACTTTCCCAAGCCATGTTTTTTGCTTCTGTATGAGTTCTAAAGTGCTGTGTCAATTTTCTCACCACAGAAAGCAGGGAGCAGAACCCTTGCGCTGTGCCTCACATGGCTACCATGCACGGTGGGAAGCAGCAAGAGAATTCCTTCCTGGCACCTTCTCCAGGGGAATTTCCCAGTTCCCGAGAGACTCCTGGCACCAGCTGCAAGGGGGCTCCCAGCCGAAGGGAATTGGGGTGGGAATTGGTGATGTCTCCTTTCCTTAGGCATGTTAACACTTTGGAATAACAATTGGATGTTTCGCTTCTATTGCTCTTTTATCATATTGCTCACAGTAACTGCTACTGGTTCCTTTTATCATATTGCATGCTATTTTCTTTTATTGTAATATAAGAAACTGCGTTTGATATATTCCATCATTTGATATATTTGATAGATTTGATTATATTTGATGTAGAGTTCAGCTTTGCTGTGTATCCAGTCAGTCAGCAAAACATAATTTGGCGTAGTCGGCATCGTATGAAGTAAAACTCTCTCTATTTAAGAAGAAAAAATGTTCCTCGACTTGCTATTGGCAGGTGGGAACCATTGCCTTACGGTGTTTGGGCCAGAGTGGTCTGGTGGTGCTGGGCAGTTGGGCCGTGCCAGGGACAGAGGGACGGGGGCAGGGGAGGGGGCGGGGGGAAGGGGTTTAGGGACGGACGGGTGGGAATGGATGAAGGTGTTTAGGGATGGAGCGGGGTGTGTGGGGGTGGGGCAAGGATGTGTGTTTGTGGGAGTGGGGGTGGGGGGGGGTGGGGGGTGGGGGGAGGTGTGTGTGTGTGTATTGATAAACCGGGGGTGGGGGCGTGGGGGGGGTTGAGGGTGTGTGCGTTATTTAGAGAACAGATTGGGGGGCCTGGGGGAAGGGTTTTAGGGACGGACGGGGGGTTAATGGAGGCCTTTAGGGAAGAACCGGGGGGTTGGGGGAAGGATTTTAGGGACGGGCCGAGGGTGGGGGAGGGCTGGACCAGGGTCTGGGGGAAAAGGTTTTAGGGACAGGGCGGGGAGGTGGAGGTGGGGGATGACTTCAGGAACAGCCAGGGTGGAGGAGGGGGTCAAGGGAAGTCTTTCAGGGTTGTTTGGGGGGAAGGATTTTAGGGACGGATGTGGTGTCTGGGCGGACGTTTGATGCCACCGTATAGATTCCACTGTATATACGTTTATGTCCAGGGGTTCTGTTAAGGGAAGGCTGCTGGCTCGGCAAAGGGACAAGATGTCTGAGCTCCCCAGTTACCACACTGATTTGGTGTTTAGCTCTACGTTAAACACACCTGCGCACAAAGGTTAGGCCAAGCTGACTCTCTAAAGCTGTTAGAAGTGACAAATTAAGGGACCTCTCATCCAGGGAGTCAGCCTTGGGAATGATGGGGAACAAAGAATGGATGGGGAAAAGATCTCCGTTCTCTTCAGGGATGCAGAAAGAGCCTCTGGGTGAGGACGTTGTGGCCACAGGAGGAGACAAGCCGATAGAGTGCTGCGATCCGCAGACTGTTGGTTGGAAGTCGGGCAGAGGTAATTGTTGTGGGGGGAGATCGCGACCTCTGACTCAGATAGCCCCCCGAGAGAGGGCAAGGCCCCGCTTGGGGAGCATGGGGAGCTAGTAAAAAACCTCAGCAGTGCTGTCTGAGGGTGTGTGCTCATTTGTATTAAAGCAAGAAACTTGTAACCCATCCTGTGCCTGACTGAAAATGCATGTGTAATGCGCTATGAGTGTGCAAGTGCTCTGCTGTCCATAGCGCGTGCCCTCGAGTAACTGGGTGAGCACGCTCAGAGGAAACATTCCCCCGTGCTCCCAGCACTGCCATAAAGAATGCCTGCCTTCTGAAACTTGCAAGCAAGGCTTAGAGGGTTTCTCTCCATGACCGACTTTATGGCATCATTCCCACCATACTGGAGAAAGCAAATCTTTTATTGTTTGGTGGTGAAAGCAGCTTGGGCAGTGTCACTGATGTGCAGCACTTTTTTAACCTCAGGTCTAAAGTGCCACCGGTCCCACCGTGGGGTACATCCTTCCTCAGGCTTTCACCAAACGGAAAGGATGCATCAAACCCACCCCACAAACACGTCCTGCACTTTTTTTATCTTTCCTGGAACGTGGGGACATGACCCTGCTGGGCCATCAGTGCCACCTGCCTGGGAGCCAAGATGGTGCCTTTGCATTCCAGGCTAGGAACTTACCTTCTTTTTTTCCTTTTCAGTGACTTTAGAGCCATCCTTAGGGAGGCTGGTTAAGCTGGTTTACTGCACAGCTGGTCGCCAGTGGAGGGAAATGGTAAGCTCCGCTGTTGCCTTTGGTGTTTACTTGTTACTGTGTCGCTCATTTGAGGGATCTTCTCATGCCCCGGCAAGCAGAAGCTATCACTCCACTTTAGGCCTTGGTCTAATAGTCATGCAAAGCAATATTGAAAGTCATTCTGAGGTCTGGAACAGGCCCCAATATGCATTTTATAAAAGTGCTTCTTGGCTGCTGTTTCTCTTTGTATGGGTTTTTTTCCCATTTCCCCAGACTGCTGAAGCTCTGAAAGGCGCCGATGAGCTGCTCTCCCTCAGTTTGCTCCTTTGCCTTTGGGGAGTGCGGTTCATGTTTTCTTCATGGCTTTGCAGAGGAGAAAATCCATGAGTACACCACCTTGGTTTTTTCACCTAAGCTAATTTCAGAAACTGCCTCCTTTAACTTAAACATGAAACTCTTCTTCACCTCTTTGTGCACTTGTAGAAAAGCAGGGTGGGGTGGGGGGTGGGGGTGTCTTCAGGAAGTGCCTGCAAAAGAGCCTTTGGGAGATCCTGTCCCTTGACTCACATGTGGGGTAGTGAAGAGTCTGAGAAAGTCATGGGTGTTTTGGTGTTCACCTAAGCAGGTTTTCGTTTTGGTTTTTTTCTTTTTTCTTTTTTATCTTATGTAGCTTATGTCACCAGGTAGTGACAGCCTGGGGATGACAGGAGGGGACAGCAGGCAGTGGCAGTGTGGAGTGTGACCAGAGGGGACAGTAGGCAGGGACAGGCCTGGGGGTTACCGGAGGGGACAGCAGGCAGTGACAGCCTGGGTGGTGACAGGAGGGGACAGCAGGCCATGACAGCCTGGGAGGTGACAGGAGGGGACAGCAGGCCGTGAAAACCTGGGGATGACAGGAGGGGACAGCAGATTGGGACAGCATGGGGGTGACAGGAGGGGACAGCAGGCCATGACAGCCTGCGTGGTGACAGGAGGGGACAGCAGACAGTGGCAGCATCGAGGGTGACAGGAGGGGACAGCAGGCCGTGACAGCCTGGGGGGTGACAGGGCACGGGGCGGTGACAGGCTGGGGGACAGCAGGGACACCGGCGGCCCAGGCAGGGCTGATGAAGGCCCCTCCCCCAGGGGCGCTGAGTGGCCCCCTGAGCCCCTCTGTCACAATGCGGAGCCGCCTGGGTTGCCATAGCGAGCAGCTTGGCCTGGCAGCGCTGGTGCGAGGAGGGAGCGGAGGCCGAGCCAGGGCCTGTCCCCATCGTCCTCCCACCGGGGCTGCGAGGAGGAGCCGGCGGGCTCAGCCCGCGCTGCTGGCCCCAGCCCCTCGGTGGGCCCTGACCTGCTGTGGGGGCCGCGAGGCCAGCTGCTGCGTGAGGTGCCATCGCGGAGCGGGCACCGCCTGGCCCCGGCCATGTCGTGTGTCCACTACAAGTTCTCCTCCAGGCTGAACTCCGATGTGGTCACCTTTCACGGCCCCCACATCTCCCTGCGCGACCTCAGGCGCCAGATCATGGGCCGCGAGAGGCTGAAGGCGACCCACTGCGACCTGCAGGTCACCAACGCCCAGACCATGGAAGGTGCGTGGGGGCGGCGGGCGCGGGGACCGGGGACCGGCCGGCTGGCGATGGCGCAGGCGGCCAGTGAGGCGGTTGGGCCACGGCCGGCAGCGGTGACTTGTGCTGGGGCCTCAGAGCTGCTCTTCCGTGGTTGTGCGCTGGCAGCTGCCGTCAGGGCTGTGTGCGCAGCCAGGCACAGCAGCGTACGGGGTCCGTGTGCGACACCGCGCGTGGAAGGGGTTTGGTTTCTGGGAACCCTTCTAGCTAAAACGATAAGGGAATGTGGGACAATGCCTTGTCATCACAGACCTGCCAGATTTCTTTGAAAGCCGGCAGAGAAGGCTGAACGTGATAGAAAAGGAGTGGGTGGCTAATTTAAAGGGGAAAAATGTGGGTTTGGTGACTGAAATTTGTCTTCAGCTACTTTTACTCCACCGCATTGGAAAAGCGGTGCTTGGCTGCTGCAGAAACTGCTCAGTAGCAACGTTTTGGATCAAGGGTGTATCTGTGAGTGAGAATCTATGCAGACCCTGGAAAGCCATCTTGTAGACGAGTGTTCTGTCTAAAGTATACTTGGCATTTCTTGCTAATACAGCTTCTTTGCTGCACCATGCTACACATTCATTCAGATGCTATTGAGCATCATTTCTTCATTTCTTTCAAACGGTGCATTTTTGTCGTGGTGCTGCGTGTTAAACGGTGTCAGGGCAGTACTGAAGTTTTATGGCAGATCAGTTATGGTGAATATACCTAGAAATGTTCTTAGAGAAACCCTAAGTTCTTTTGAATCTGAGAAATGGTGCTTGATTCTCAGAGACGGTAATGGTTTTGTATTACTGAGTGTGCTGTTTCAGTTTGGTAATCTACCGTCTGGCAAAGCTTGCATGTGATTAAAGACTTTGGAATATGACTTGTCAGAAATACAAAGACTTGGAAACCGTCTCCATTCCTTAAACATTCAAATTTTATCGGTTGGGGTTTTTTCTCTTTTTTCCTGTGGTTCTGTGACATTCCCACAACAGTCTTGTCGTTACAATGTGTACTCATAGGATTTTTTCCTCTCCCTGTTTGATGTATTAAAACTTAAACAGAATAACATGCCTGCTGCGGTAACTGTAACTTTGGCCCCAGCCTTTCAAGTGGTTGGACCTAAACACGCTGTTTACCTACAGATAGGTAAAGTATGTTCAGGAGAGTATCTGTGAGCAGACTTAACAGCACGGTGTTAGGGGTCTTGGGGGTGTTACGGGATCGCGTGTCATATACAGCAGTAGAGACAGACATGCAGGTAGAGGCAGACGTACAGGTTGTGACACAGATGCTTACTGGAACTTTTGTAAGGGTGTTTTCCCCGTGAAAATGCAAAAATTCCCCAGCGGTTGTCAGAGCAAAGCTAAGGAATACATTTCGGTGTCATTTATGTGTATGCCAGATTTTGGGGTTTTATACATAACCGTGACTTTCCGTTTTTATTGGACAGCATCTGCGTGCTTAAAGTCACCTTCAGAAGATGAAGGAAAGAACTAGGCCTGGATGCTCTGCCTAAAGGGGGTTCTTGGAGATCCTCCCTGTGGAGATATGGTAGTGGGTTTTATAACTTTGTGCAGGAGTCCTGACTAAATGTTGGCATGATCTTGGAAAGACCCTTCAGTGAACCTTGAGTGAAGATGGCCAACTTGTTCAGAGTTTTCCGAGCCGCGTGATCACGGAAATCTCGTAATAGAAGCAATGCTAATAGAAGCTAAAAGTAAACAGGATTTTACACATCACTGGGGGGAAAAAAAAAGAGATGGTGGACTCTTTTTGAAGATGGTGGGAAGGCAAAATGGATGGTTGGGATGTGTTTTAAAAGGTGGGAGGCGGGGTGGGGGTGTCCTCTTCCGTGCTCGCTATTATAGAGACATGTTCTAGGGTTTTGTAAGCTAACAGGAGCAAAAGCAATGAAAGTTAGATCAGGAAAGAGCCTCATGTTTTAGCAGACTCTGCTTTAGTGACTTTAGAGACCATTTTGCTGTTGCATTGAAACGATTCAAAACAAATGGAAAAGATTTTGCTGCTTGTGTTTGACTATCAGACCTGAAGATTTCTGGAAAGGTACCGTGAGTGTGTGGACATGATAAAAGCATGACGCTGTGTGTAAAATGTTGCTTTTCTATCCGTAAAGGGTTCCCTGAAGTGCTATGTCATGACATATTAATATCACTCTTACGAACTGACTGATGCTTTCTCTGTATTGATGTTGTTTTCAGAATACACAGATGACAATGCCCTGATTCCAAGGCACTCATCGGTAACTGTTAGGAGAGTCCCTGTTAGAGGAGTTAAAGCTACCGGCAAGACAGACCTTGGGTAAGTAGCCATAACGCGTTGTGTTCTTTGGGAGGGGTTTCAGTGCGTTCACCTTCTTTGTGGCTGTTGGTTTACGGAGGCATTCCGGTTGTCTCTTTCTTGTTAAAGCTGCTGTTAAATTGTGTTGTGACAGGGCAGATCTGAATGTATCTGTCCCAAAGCAGACTTAGATTTTTCAGCCCGCTGGGACGTGGCATTCAAAGTCCAACAGTGGTAGCTGTTCAGATGTTTGAATTGGGTTTGTTCTTGGGGTTGGTTTTTCTGAGAGTCAAGTTCTCCATCCTGTTTCCTCTATGCAGAGAGATTCCTTATTTTATGCTTTTGCTTGTATTGCTTTTAGAGTAAATGGAGAGACACATTGCAGTGTGAACTGGTAATTGGTTCCCATCTGCCAGCAGTCCGAGTCCCAGTGTTTGACTGCTTCCTTTGTTTGGGGGCGGGGGGGCAGGGTATTCTTACACCCCAGAGGGGTGGGGGTGGCGGGGCTGCATGCTGTCTCCAGAGGAAAGACTGAGAGTGGCCAGCTGGCAAACCGTGCGAACAAGAAGTTTCATTCTTAAGTGATTCCTATTAGTTTCCTAAAGACAATGCCTGTGTCGGGCAAGAGAAAAAGAGCAACGTCCTAAAGCGTATTGCCTTTTGTGCCAGGACGGTGAAGGAGCAGTTGATCTTTTCCAAACCTGAAGCTCAGAAAGCAGTTGGGCACATTCCCAAATGTTGGTAGTTACCTTTCTAAGTTTGATTTCACCCTAAGCTGCTCTCTGTGCTCCAGGTATTACTGCTGTATTCCTCAGATTTATGGAGGACAGAGATCTGATTACAATTGCAGATATTCAAATGTAAGCCTGACTACAGCATTGTTGCTGTCATCGATGTATTCGTCCAGTCCAGTTCTGTATCAGCTGCGTCAGCATGGTTTGAATGGTCATGTTTTCCAGCCTTCTTCAAGACAGACCTCTCCTCCACCATTAGTAGATATTATTGACTTGTGGTTTTGCCGTGTCTTTCTAATGTTAGTTCTCAATAAATAAAGTACACCGGCGAGTTACAGCGTGTCTCTAAGACTTATCTCTAAGACTTAACCTTGAGACATAACCATAAGTCTTAACCTAAAGACCTAACCTTAAGACTTAACCCTAAGACTCAACCCTAAGACCTAATGGGTAGAAGCTCCTGATCTGGCTCCGGTCAATCTGGGATCATCACTGGGAACCACGGAACTTGGCCAGCACAAGGTCTGTGAGGTAGCAGGTTAAATGAGGCAGAGGAGAAGCCCACCACTCTGATGAGCTGGGTTCTTGGCACCAAGGTACCTCTGTGACATTTTCACTGTGCTGCAGTGTAAAGACGGCCTGTGATTTTCAAAAACTGAAGATCAGTCTTTAAAATGCAATTCCTTGGACAATAATAACATTGTGTCAGGTAAATACATACACCCCTCACCAACGGAGTTTTGGTTTTTTTCTTTGTACCTTTGCTGCTTCTGCAGAAGCCAGTAGTGCAGAGGGCTGAGGGTACAGCTACACAGAGTGGCTTCTGTTCTGTGAGCTCTAACTAGACGTGCAATGGACAGCCATTAAGATTGGGAAAGCTCACAAAAAGCTTAAAAACAGATAAACCACAACATTTCTTTCTTTTTTATAGAACTCCTTAGACTACTCCTTTTTTTATAAAAATGAGAAATCAGGGGTTAGTCATGCTTTGTATGCTATCTAAAGGCTTTAATCAGCAGTGCCTCCCCTGTCCATGCAGAGGAGGTCATGTCCATCTTTTTTCAGATTTTCTGTAGCTGGAAGAAGTGTTTTTGCCAGCCACCACAGACAAGTTTTCCTAAAAGGCATAATCTGTCCATTTAAGTGTTCCTTCAGCCTGATAATGATTTAAAAACTGTGCCTGCTGGTCTGAACCTGGATTTCATGTTCTAGTTCCCTCCTAACCAAATAAATAGAATGTTCTTTGCTGTAGATGCCCCATTGCAACGGGGTCTTCAGGAAGGGATTCTGCATCCAGCCCATCATAAATAATCACGCAGAATTCCAGAGAATATTTTAAGACCAACACGCTCTGCACTGATATACGTCTTCACCACTGTCATCTACAGTGGTGAAGATGACAATGAGGAGTACAATGAAGAGGAAGAGAACTGTAAACAGTTTTTTTCTCTTTTTTTGCAAGGAAGAAGAATGAGGGGCTTTTCAACGCTTGCAATGCACTGCGTGAACGATTTCTTAGAAAGAGCATTACAATTCTAGGAAAGACTTGTCAACAAGTTTTTGAAATAGTTTCCTAATCTTCAAAATATTGGAGCTGGTAGTCACCAGCTGTGGCTGATGCACCATTTTCTGACTCCTGTGAAATGCCTAACTGTCTATTTCCATATGGTATCATTCCCATACCTCCTTTTCCTTAAATAGAGTTTAAAATGGGGTCCACAAATCAGATGATGCGGTCCACAATTCAGATGGCCATCAAAGAGTCTTCAAAATTTCTCAAAATTCAGGTGCTTCTTTTCTGGGAAACATACTCTTTGCTACTTTAACAGAACGTGTATGTGTATGTATGTGTAGGTATTTACAAAGAGGCATTTTGTAAAACATTAGTTAAAACGTTGACTGTCTCTCACTTAGAGGTGAGAGATTCCGGGGGAAGGAATGGATTGCACATTCCCAGCGAGTGAAAGCGAGAGAACACCCTGCTCCCGCGCGTTCCCTCCGTAAATGCCTGTGCTAGTTCTCAGGCGGCCCCAAGCTGCTTTTCACATCCCCCCTGCCCTTCAGGCTGGCTGGCAGGGCTGCCGGTTAGCGCTCCCTCACCGCCTTTCAGGCTGAGCACGCCTGTCAACAAGACAAACAGGAGGGCTTTGCTAACCTTAGTATCCTCAACGGAGACGGGGAAGGAGCACTCGCGTCACCAGCTCTGCTGGCAGGCATCACAGGACAGTAGGTCTGCGCAGAGGTTTTGTGTCGAGCCCTCCCTGGGGACACGCTGATCCCAAAGGTTTCCTTTTGGGTGTCAAAGGGCGATTGTTTTGAAAAGGAGTGCTGAGGATGGTTTTGGAATCATTTAAGATCAGCAAAGGGCAGCTTCTGAGTACGTGTTGGACCTGCAGTTCCACTGCACTTGGCAATAGCTGCTGTTAAGGACTCCTTTTCCTGGCCAGGAGCAGAGCTTGTGGGCAGACAAAAACCAACAGAAAATCCAGTACCAACAGAAAATTCTTAAATCCCTTGCTAAGGGATTATCAAAAGCTTGATTCCTTTTAGTGCTTCTGGGTCTGAAGCTGAATTTCAGCAAGCAAAAGCATCTGCCACAACTCTTAAGTTGTGTGTCCTTTTAATGCCGCAAAACATAACTAATGCTACTTGCATGCATCCCAGTTAAATGTACCGTGGCTAGCTTCTTCAACCAGTCTGGAGCTTAAAGGCCAGCTTAAAAATGCTGGCTGGTGTGCTTTTTTCTACACATAGCTTCAGTCCGCTTGGAAGAAAACTGGATTGGTTCAACAAGTCTTTATGTAAGGTACAAAGGGAGCCTATTTGTAGCCTAACATGAGTGTCAAATAATCAGTACCTGTTAAACAGACTGACAACCTGGCTGAAGACAATGCTACCAAAGAGGATAAGGTACAGGCTATGATGGTACAGTCTTGCTGTGAATACAACCCAGTCAAGGAAGTGTCAGGTATGTTCCTTGAAGGTTATGGGAACATTGTAGAGATGTTTGTTTTAAGAAGAGAGATGCATGCATACCTTTTCCTTTTTTTTTTTTTCTTTTTCAAAAAACTTCTAGTTACATGAAAGACCCCTGGGATCCACCTCCACCATAGTACATTTGCTTTCGTTTTGGAAAACCTGGCCACCATAAGGTTAAGTCTTAGGTTGAAGTCTCATTGTTGAGACCTAGGCATAAGTCTTGGAGCTAAGTCTTAATGTTAGAGTCTTAGGGTTAAGTCCTAAGTTTAAGTCTCAGGGTTAATTCTTAAGTTTAAGCCTTACGGATTGAGTCCTAGGGTTAAGTCTTAAGTTTAAGTCTTAAGTTTAGGTCTAAGGGTTAAGCCTTAGGGTCGAGTCTTGGGGATAAGTCTCAGGGTTATGTCTTAGAGTTAAGTCTCAGTGTTAAGTCTTATGGATAAGACTTAGGGTTAATTTGTAGGGTTAAGTTTTAGTGTTAAGCCTTAGGGTTAAATCTTATTGTTAAGCCTTAAGGTTAATTCTTAGGGTTAAGTCTCAGGGTTAAGATTTAGGGTTAAGTCTTAAAGGTTAAATCTCACGGTTAAGTCTCAAGGTTAATTCTTAAGGTTAAATCTTATGGTTAAGTCTTAGGGTTAAGTATTAAGGTTAAAACTTAAGGTTAAATCTTAGGGTTAAGTTTAGGGTTAAGTCTTAGGGATAACTGTTAGGGTTAAGTCTTAGGGTTAACTATTAGGGTTAAGACACAGGGTTAAGTCCCATGGTTATATCTTAGTGTTAAGTCTTAGGGTTAAATCTTACCTTTAAGTCTCAGGGTTAAGTCTTAAGGTTAAATCTTAATTTAAGTCTTAGTGTAAAGTCTCAGGGTCTAGTCTTAAGGTTAAGTCATAAGGTTAAATCTTAAGGTTAAGTCTTTGGTTTAAGTTTTACGGTTAAGTCATAGGGTTAAGTCTTATACTTTAAATCTCACGGTTAATTCTCAAGGTTAACTTATAAGGTTAAGTCTTAGGGTTAATTCTTGTAGTTAAGTCTGGGGATAAGTCTAAGGGTTAAGTCTCAAGGTTAAGTCAGGTTTAAGTCTCAGTGTTAAGTCTTAGGTTTAAGTTTTAGGGTTAAATATTAAGGTGAAGTCTTAAATGTAAGTGTTAGTGTTAAGTCTAAGGGTTAAGTCTTAAGGTTAAGTTTTAAATTTAACTCTTAAGGTTAAGTCTTAAGGTTAAATCTTAAGGTTAAGTCTTAGGGTTAAGTCTCAGGGTTAAGTCTTAAGGTTAAATCTTTAAGGTTAACTATTCAGGTTAATACTTACGGTTAAATCTTAAGGTAAAATCTTAAGGACAAGTTTTAGGGTTAAATCTTAGGGTTAACTCTCAGAGTTAAGACTTAACATTAAGTCTTAAGTTTGAGCCTTATGAATAAGTCTTAGGGCTAAGTCTGAACGGTGAGCCTTAGGGTTAAGTCTTAGGGTTCAGTATTAAGATTAAGTCTGAAGGTTAAGTCTTAGGGTTCACTCTTATGGTTCAGTCTTAGGGTTAAGTCTGAAGGCAAAATCTTAAAGGTTAAATCTCAGGGTTAAGTTTTGCGGTTAAGTCATAGGATTACATCTTATGGTAAAGTCTCACGGTTAAGTCTCATGGTTAACTCTTAAGGTTAAGTTTTAGGATTAAGTCTTAGGGATAAGTCTTAGGGTTAAGTCTCAGAGTTAAGTCTCAAGGATAAGTTCCAGGGTTATGTCTTAGGGTTAAGTCTCAGGGTTAAGTCTTAAGATTAAGTCCTAGGCTTAAGTCTTAAGTTTATGTCTTAAGGTTAAGTCTTGGGTTAAGTCATAGGGTTCAGACGTAGGGTTGAGTCTTAAGTTTCATCCTTTAAGGTTAACCCTTCACCTTAATTCTTAAGGTTAAATCTTAAGGTTAAGTTTTAGGGTTAAGTCTTAGGGTTAATTCTCAGGCTTAAGTCTTAAAGTTAAGTCTTAAGGTTGAGCCATAAGTATAAATCATAGGGTTAAGTCTTAAGGTTAAGTCTATAGGGTTAAGTCTTTAGTGTATATCTTATGGATTGAGACTCAGGGTTAAGTCTTTAGGTTAAGTCTTAAGTTTAAGTCTTATGGATGAGTCTTAGGGTTAAGTCAAAAGTTTAATTCTTAAGTTTAAGTGTTAGGGTTAACTCTTAGAGTTAAGTCTTGGGGATAAGTCTTAGGGTTAAGTCTTAAAGTTAAGTCTTAAGGTTGAGTCCTAGGGTTAAAACTTAATGTTAAGTCTTGGTTAAGTTTTATGGTTAAGTCTTAGGGTTAAGTAGTCTTAAAGGTTATATCTCAGGGTTAAGTCTTAGGGTTAAGTTTTAAGGTTAGATCTTAGGGTTAAATCTTAGGATAGAGCCTTAAGGTTGAGTCTTAAGGTTAAATCTTAAAGATAAGTCTTAGGGTTAATTCCCAGGGTTAAGTCTAAACGTTATATCTTTAAGTTTGAGCCTTAAGGTTAGGTCTTAGGGTTAAATCTTAGGTTTAAGTCTTAAAGGTTGAGTCTTAGGGTTAAGTCTTAGGCATATAGTCTTAGGTCTCAGTCTTAAGGTTAAGTCTTAAATTAAAGTCTTAAGGTTACGTCCTAGGGTTAAGTCTTAGTGTTAAGTCTTAGGGTAAAGTCTTAACATTAAGTTTTAAATTTAAGTCTTAAGGTTAAGTCTCAGGGTTAAGTCTTAGGTTAATACTTAGTGGTAAGTCTTAGGGTTATGTTTTAAGGTTAAGTCTTAGGGTGAAGTCTCGGTGTTGAGTCTTAGGGTTAAGTCCTAAATTTAAGTCTTAGGGTTAAGACTTAGGGTTAAGTCTTAAGGTTGAGTCTTAGGGTTAAGTCTTAGGGTTACTATTATTACCGGGAACAGAGGTGTATTTCTCAAGTTCTTGCAACTTAGTCTTCTGCAAGATTGATCGATAGATAGATAGTCAGACGGACAGAAAAATTACGCAATAGCTGCCGTAAATGGTTCAGAGATTTGTTTCCATCAGGGTAGGGCGCAGAACTTCCTACAGTGGTTATCTACTTCCTCATGCGGCCAAGAACTCCATCGTGTTTGCCATCACTGCTACCAGTTGCTCTGTTCCTTGCTTCTTTGGGCAACTTTGGAGCCTTTGCTGTGGAAACAGGCTGGTGTGATGAAATTTAGCACATAGGAATACTTCATGGTTTGCTGGCTCTTCAGCAGGGGTTTCCTTCCTCCACTCCCTGCCCAGCTCCACCCCTGTTCTCTTCATTCCTCTGTCCCTCTCCTGTCCCTCTCCTGCCACCACACCGCCCCATCTCACCCCCCTCTGCTGCTCGAAATATTAAGGGAACTAGACCTGTATTGAAAAAAGTGGGGTTTCTCTTTCCTCTCCTGAGGATTTACCACCCAGAGCAGGCTCAGGTTCTGATCCTGCCAACTGCTCCCCAGCGCCTGGATGCTTGCTCTGGGAAACAAGGACAGCTGCTCTAATTCTTTTGCAGGCACAATCTTTGTTTAAATTCTAGTTGAAATGAAATAAAGAGCTGTCATCAGTCCCACCTGTGGCACAGAGAGACACCTGTGTTTCATGCACATGTCTGCACAGAAACACACACAGAGGGAAAAAAGCCCAGAACCGCTTTGTGCAAGGAAGTACGTAAACTCTCCCTATCAGCATTGCTGCTTTGAGCAATTGAATTGTTCTACAGTCAACTGACAAGCTGACACGCTGCCCATCAAATGAGAACCAGAATGTATGCCATTTGCAAGATGGGGCAGCAATAAGCTTTCGACCACTTTCCAGCAAGATCATGTCAAGCAAGGTGGTGTATTCATGGATTTTCTCCTCTGCAAAGCCATGAAGAAAACATGAACCGCACTCCCCAAAGGCAAAGGAGCAAACTGAGGGAGAGCAGCTCATCGGTGCCTTTCAGAGCTTCAACAGTCTGGAGAAATGGGAAAAAAACCCCATACAAAGAGAAACAGCAGCCAAGAAGCACTTTTATAAAATGCATATTGGGGCCTGTTCCAGACCTCAGAATGACTTTCAATGTTGCTTTGCATGACTATTAGACCAAGGCCTAAAGTGGAGTGATAGCTTCTGCTTGCCGGGGCATGAGAAGATCACTCAAATGAGCGACACAGTAACAAGTAAACACCAAAGGCAACAGCGGAGCTTACCATTTCCCTCCACTGGCGACCAGCTGTGCAGTAAACCAGCTTAACCAGCCTCCCTAAGGATGGCTCTAAAGTCACTGAAAAGGAAAAAAAGAAGGTAAGTTCCTAGCCTGGAATGCAAAGGCACCATCTTGGCTCCCAGGCAGGTGGCACTGATGGCCCAGCAGGGTCATGTCCCCACGTTCCAGGAAAGATAAAAAAAGTGCAGTGTTGCCTTCACAGGCACACGGTGACCTGGGTCAGGAACGGCACGGCGGCCGACCCCTGGCCGCGCGGTCCATTAGCTCACAGACACCAATGTGGTGGATGGCAAATGGCGTTTATTGCTGAACGGCGTGACACTATATAGCCTAGGTTTACACTGTCACTTCCGTTTGCTTACATCATAAACTAAAGCTGTTGGCTACATGGAGGGGGGCCCTGTGTTTCCGTACAGCGCGAGATCTTCCGGTCACCAGGCCCTACCTAGCAACAGTGCAGGACGTGTTTGTGGGGTGGGTTTGATGCATCCTTTCCGTTTGGTGAAAGCCTGAGGAAGGATGTACCCCACGGTAGGACCGGTGGCACTTTAGACCTGAGGTTAAAAAAGTGCTGCACATCAGTGACACTGCCCAAGCTGCTTTCACCACCAAACAATAAAAGATTTGCTTTCTCCAGTATGGTGGGAATGATGCCATAAAGTCGGTCATGGAGAGAAACCCTCTAAGCCTTGCTTGCAAGTTTCAGAAGGCAGGCATTCTTTATGGCAGTGCTGGGAGCACGGGGGAATGTTTCCTCTGAGCGTGCTCACCCAGTTACTCGAGGGCACGCGCTATGGACAGCAGAGCACTTGCACACTCATAGCGCATTACACATGCATTTTCAGTCAGGCACAGGATGGGTTACAAGTTTCTTGCTTTAATACAAATGAGCACACACCCTCAGACAGCACTGCTGAGGTTTTTTACTAGCTCCCCATGCTCCCCAAGGGGGCCTTGCCCTCTCTCGGGGGGCTATCTGAGTCAGAGGTCGCGATCTCCCCCCACAACAATTACCTCTGCCCGACTTCCAACCAACATTCTGCGGATCGCAGCACTCTATCGGCTTGTCTCCTCCTGTGGCCACAACGTCCTCACCCAGAGGCTCTTTCTGCATCCCTGAAGAGAACGGAGTTCTTTTCCCCATCCATTCTTTGTTCCCCATCCTTCCCAAGGCTGACTCCCTGGATGAGAGGTCCCTTAATTTGTCACTTCTAACAGCTTTAGAGAGTCAGCTTGGCCTAACCTTTGTGCGCAGGTGTGTTTAACGTAGAGCTAAACACCAAATCAGTGTGGTAACTGGGGAGCTCAGACATCTTGTCCCTTTGCCGAGCCAGCAGCCTTCCCTTAACAGAACCCCTGGACATAAACGTATATACAGTGGAATCTATACGGTGGCATCAAACGTCCGCCCAGACACCACATCCGTCCCTAAAATCCTTCCCCCCAAACAACCCTGAAAGACTTCCCTTGACCCCCTCCTCCACCCTGGCTGTTCCTGAAGTCATCCCCCACCTCCACCTCCCCGCCCTGTCCCTAAAACCTTTTCCCCCAGACCCTGGTCCAGCCCTCCCCCACCCTCGGCCCGTCCCTAAAATCCTTCCCCCAACCCCCCGGTTCTTCCCTAAAGGCCTCCATTAACCCCCCGTCCGTCCCTAAAACCCTTCCCCCAGGCCCCCCAATCTGTTCTCTAAATAACGCACACACCCTCAACCCCCCCCACGCCCCCACCCCCGGTTTATCAATACACACACACCCACCTCCCCCCACCCCCCACCCCCCCCACACCCACTCCCACAAACACACATCCTTGCCCCACCCCCACACACCCCGCTCCATCCCTAAACACCTTCATCCATTCCCACCCGTCCGTCCCTAAACCCCTTCCCCCCGCCCCCTCCCCTGCCCCCGTCCCTCTGTCCCTGGCACGGCCCAACTGCCCAGCACCACCAGACCACTCTGGCCCAAACACCGTAAGGCAATGGTTCCCACCTGCCAATAGCAAGTCGAGGAACATTTTTTCTTCTTAAATAGAGAGAGTTTTACTTCATACGATGCCGACTACGCCAAATTATGTTTTGCTGACTGACTGGATACACAGCAAAGCTGAACTCTACATCAAATATAATCAAATCTATCAAATATATCAAATGATGGAATATATCAAACGCAGTTTCTTATATTACAATAAAAGAAAATAGCATGCAATATGATAAAAGGAACCAGTAGCAGTTACTGTGAGCAATATGATAAAAGAGCAATAGAAGCGAAACATCCAATTGTTATTCCAAAGTGTTAACATGCCTAAGGAAAGGAGACATCACCAATTCCCACCCCAATTCCCTTCGGCTGGGAGCCCCCTTGCAGCTGGTGCCAGGAGTCTCTCGGGAACTGGGAAATTCCCCTGGAGAAGGTGCCAGGAAGGAATTCTCTTGCTGCTTCCCACCGTGCATGGTAGCCATGTGAGGCACAGCGCAAGGGTTCTGCTCCCTGCTTTCTGTGGTGAGAAAATTGACACAGCACTTTAGAACTCATACAGAAGCAAAAAACATGGCTTGGGAAAGTGCAGGGCTGCTCCCCTGGAGAGGGTTCCAGGCAGGAATTCTCTTGCTGCTTCTCACCCTGCCCTGGCAGCCATGTGAGGCACAGCACAAGAGTTCTGCTCCCTGCTTTCTGTGCTGAGAAAACTGACCTCTTTTCAGTGGCAATAATGCACAGCCCAAAAAACTCACCTTGACAAAGTGCAGCAGTGCTCCCTGGAGAAGGTGCCAGGCAGGAATTCTCTTGCTGCTTCTCACCCTGCCCGGGCAGCCATGTGAGGCACAAAAGAAAATTTCTGCTCCCTGCTTTCTGTGGTCAGAAAACAGAACCATCACTTTTGAAATGGTGCAGAACCAAAAAAAAGTCACCTTGTCCAAGTGCAGCACAGCTCCCCTGGAGAAGGTGTGAGGAAGGAATTCTCTTGCTGCTTCTCACCCTGCCCTGGCAGCCATGTGAGGCACAGCACAAGAGTTCTGCTCCCTGCTTCCTGTGGTGAGAAAATCGACCAAAACCTTGTGCACTCATGCAGCACCAGAGCTCACCCTGTCAAAGTGCAGCACTGCTCCCCTGGAGAAGGTGCCATGAAGGAATTCTCTTGCTGTTTCTCACCGTGCCCGGGCAGCCATGTGAGGCGAAACACAAAAGTTTTGCTCCCTGCGTTCTGTGGTGAGAAAATGGACCTTTCACATTTGCAATCATGAAGAGCCAAAAAAACCCTCACTATGGGTAAGTGCAGCACTGCTCCCCTGGAGAAGGTGCCAGGAAGGAATTCTCTTGCTGCTTCTCGCCCTGCCCTGGCAGCCATGTGAGGCACAGCACAAATGTTCTGCTCCCTAATTTCTGTGGTGAGAAAATTAACCCCTCACCTTTTCAATCATATAGAGCCAAAAAACCCTCACCTTGACAAGTGCAGCACGGCTCCCCTGGAGAAGGTGCCAGGCAGGAATTCTCTTGCTGTTTCTCACCCTGCCCTGGCAGCCATGTGAGGCACAGCATAAAAGTGCTACTCCCTGCTTTCTAAAGTCAGCAAAATTGACTGTCCACAGTTGCACTGATGTAGAGACAAGACTTTCTTACTCAAAAGCAAAACCCAAGAAGCCACGTAGCCTTGGGAACCCCCTTGTCCTTCCGTGTGGCTGGTGACTTCCCATGGCTTTTCTGCAAGGCAGGAGAAATAACCATGAATTTGGAAGCCCACGTAAATTCAAGTACACTTAGTCCTCTGACAGTCACTACTTATGGGCCAGCGGTCCTCTCACCCCTCCACAGATCTGCCTGTTAGTCCTCTAGGAGTCATTCTCCATGGAGGGACCACAAGTCCTCCACACCTACCTACCAGCTCACCAGAAATGAGTCAGACCACGCCAGAAGTGACACTGCCTGACCTGCAGGAGATCTATTAGACCAGTAACGATGGTTTCAAGACAGAAAAGCCCACCACCATCCACCAGCACAGCAGAAAAACAACCAGAAGAAACATCATACACAAACCAAAGGCACCCATCCAAACCCCACAAAGGCAAAATAGCTGAAAAAAGGCACTCTCCACAAAAAAAACCCACCACACAGATCACAAGATAAGATAAAAATGCCATAACCCCAGGAACACAGGGCCAACAAACACAGATTCTGTCCATAACAGTAACACACTTTGACACTAACTCGCTTGACCTCTGACATACTTGACCTTGTTGCCCCCAAACCACAGCACATCGTACCCCTAAGGCAAGACAAAACGGAGCACAAAGTCCCTGAAGATCTCCGCCAGGGCAAAAGCAAAGCACAGAGCCACACAGGAGGGGGGGGTTGGAAGGGACCCGTGGAGGTCCTCTGGGCCAAGCCCTCTGCTCCAGCACGCTCGCCTCGAGCAGGTTGCTGAGAACTGTGTGCCCTTGGCCTTTGAAGATCCCCAAGGACAGAGACTGCACAACCTCCTTGGGCAACCTCTGCCAGCATTTGATCGCCCCGAGGGGGAAAATTTGCCATTTCTATCTCTCCTTTCACTGTACCGCATTCCAGAACAGCCATGAGATGACAAGCTCAGGCTTGAAAGCCAGTGCTGTGGCTGGCCTGAAATTCTGTCCCCCTTTTTTTCATCCACTAGTAGCTAAAGGAGGACAAAGAAGGATTTCTTTCAAAGGAGAACTTCTCTTTTCCTCTGTCCTTCTTCTCTACCAGTGATCTGGATTCTGAGTGCTGTGCCACTGTCCTAATGGCTGGGATGGGGATACTTCTTGTAGGACAGGGAGGAGGTGACAGTGGAGATGATCAGGCTGGGGAAGCTGAAGGAAAACGCAAGCAACTGGAGTTGCCTGGAGCAAGAGTGGCCAGCTTCCGAGCTAGGTCACCTCGTGTCCTCAGCTCCCATGCAGGAGCTGAACCACACACATGGACTGCAAAGCAGTGTGACCCATAGAAAAAAGTTTGCTTGGCTCGGGATCGCCCAGGGGCATTTAACTGCAATTCCGCCCTTGTCAGCAGGAAGGAAACATGCCCTGCAAGCACACACTGAGGCACGACACCTTGCCCGGGGCTAAAGGGTACCTCAGGAGACCTACGTGGGACCCCCCAGCACCTGGATTGCTGGCTGGAGGATGGGTAGGTCAAAGGACCCTGATGGGAGCCCTGCAGGCTCTCGTACATTGGACCAACGGGCACCTTCCCTTGTCATACAGAGCATCCTCTCGGATGCTCTGGACAGTTTCTGGTAGATCTCTGGAGAAGAGCTTCTCCCCAGGCCTCTCCCATGGGCTTGCTCACCCCCGGAGCCCTTCCCAAGCACAGCCCCAGCAGGTGGATGCAACCGGCGTTGCAGGGAAGAACAAGCAGCAGGCACCACAGTCAGCACTGCAGGAAAGCTGGGACCCCAGACACCCACCCAGGCTCTCCAATCCCAGCCTGGCCCACAAGAGTGCCTTTATCTCCCTTTCCCAGAAGTGCTGAATTCCCCTTCCAGCATTAGCCACTGGACCCACGCTGCTTCTTGCTGCAGTGTACAACAGCCACAAGAGAATTTGCTAGATGTCTCTGATTTCCTGCATTTTTCCTGAACAGGGCGGGTGTGTAACTCTCTGAATCACTTCTATTTGAAGCAAGGCATTGCTTAGGGTCAACAGTGAAACGAGACACGGGCCATCAAAAGCTGACTACTTTTCCCCTTCTTTGCCATGGTCACGGCCTACCCCACAGACTCGCCCCTGGCCGTGTCGGCCACCGGCTGGGTGAAGGTCATGGCTAACCGGGCAGGGGCTCCTGTGTGGCGCTCATCCAGCCCTGATTGCCAAGGGTGAAGCCTTAGCACCCAGGTGGAATAAAGCCTTCCCAAGCAAGGGTGGTGCTCCAGGGGCACCACAATTCCTGCCGAAGCTCACCACACATTTCATTTCCCTGTGGCGCCTGGCAGGACACGAGCGGCTCTTGACTGCTGCTAGTCCCCCCGTCTTTTGGTAAAAATGGAAGTTTTTCCTCCTGCTGGGCCTGCTCCAGTTCCAGCGCCTTGGGGCCTGAGGCCTGGCACGGCCTGTGTGCCAGAGGCCTTCCGACCGCTAGGCCGGCCTCCACCAAGAGGAGTCTGCCTCAGGCCACAACGGTCACCTCTAGGAAAAACGGCTTCTTTTATCGAGCAGGACCCTGTCCAAACCCCAGGGCAAAGCGCTGGCCGCAGGCGCAGGGAGGTGGCCCTTGCCCCCTGCCCTGTCCTGCGCGGGGCTCCCCGGGGCGAGGCAGGCCCGGCCATACTGGAGAGGGCCCCAGCCCCGCCCCGCAGGCCCCGCCCACTTTCCGTTGGGCTCAGACCGTTGGTCACGGGGAGCCCACGGCCACCACAGGCAGCAGGGCAGAGCCGTGCTGGCACGCAGCGGCGCTGGCAGGAGGCAGCCTCTGGCCCAGCAGCGCTGCCACAGCACCAGCACCCCGCTTCCCAGCCTCGCCGTCGCCGGCTGGGCCCCCTCCTCGCTGCACGGCCAGGGCCCTCCTCTCCCGGGCAGGATGGGCCAGGCCAGCTGCTGCTGCGGCTCCAGGTGGGCTCCCCCCGGGCTCGGGGACACGCGGGCACAGCTGGGCCACGCAGCACTGGCGTTGCTCACGCCCGCCGCTCTCTGCTCTGCAGGGAGGCTCTCAGCGACGCTGAGCCGGTGCTGAGCGCGGACGTGCGGCTGACCCGGGGCCGCAAGAGGAGCGAGAGGCGCCTTCTGCTCCTCCACGAGGAACTGGTGGTCGCCAAGTTGCGGTAAGACCCTCAGAGCCCAGATCCTTGCCCCCAGCCCCGGCCCAGGGACACCCTGGCACCAGCCCCAGGCCCCGGCCCCTCGGTGCTGGAGGCACCAACGTCCGTCCCAAGGGCAGGTGGGGGACAGGGCTCTGCGCGTGGGGACCCAGCCCAAGGAGCCCCCCTCCAGCTCAGTGCCCGCCTCTGCTCTCTGCAGACACGGCACCAGCCTGCGCCCACAGCTCCGCCTGGCGCTGGACCAGCTGTGGGTGCTCAGCAGCGGGAAGGAGGCTGCGGGGCAGGATGGACAGGAGGAGGAGGAAGGCACCGATGAGGACAGCACCTCTGTCATCCTCGCCTGGCCCACCGGCTCCTGCATCGCCACTTTTGGGTGAGTCGTGGTCGGGCAGCAGAGGTTCCCAGCCGTGCCCACGCCATCCCATGAACACAGGCCTCTGCCTTGCGTGCAGAGCTGGGCAGGGAGCAGGCAGCCCGGTGGCAGGGAGGGAGGGATGTGGGATGTTTCCCCATCCTGCATCCCCTGGTCACCTTTTGGTCCCCAGAAGGGAAGGGCAAATGCAGCCGCTCAGGCAGGACAGAGCGGCCCAGGGCTTGGACAGCGCCTCTGTCCTGCCCCACAGCACAGGGCTGTGCAGGCACCCACCTTTGCCCAGGGCTGGGGGCAGCAGGGCCTGACGCTCTCTCTCCTCTCTATCTGTAGATCCCAGGCACTGAAGGAGCTGTGGGTGGCCACGCTGCTGGGGTAAGCCGGGGGGATGCTCCAGGAGAAGCTGGATGGACGGGGGAACACAGCCCCCAGCTGGGGAAGGTGCCCCCGTGGCTGCGAGCAGCTCTCGGGCACAGCTGCCTGACAAGAGACAAGAGACGGCTTGGGGCTCACCCAGCTCTCTCCCTCTCCCTTCCCGGTGCACAGGACACCAGAAGGACGCACGGGAGCCCGCGTCACCCATCTGACATCCATCAAGCTCCTGGAGAGGGAGCTGAGCCGCCGCCACGCCGTGAGTGTCTCTCTGCTCTGGGACCTGTCCCCAAGCACTGCTCCTGCAGCCGAGCAGCAGAGCCATGGCTGCTCACCTTCTTCCCCTCCTTCTCTCCTGCCCAGTGGAGGACACTGCGCGCCAGGAGCCTGGAGAGGCTGATGGAGGCACAGGCAGAGGTGAGAATGGCTGCCTTGCACCTGCCTCTGGCTGCGCCGGGATGCGCAGGGACTGGGGTGAGCTTGTGCGGGAGGGACAGAGGGTCTGATGGTGCCACTCAGGGAGCAGAGAGTTTTGGGAAGCCAGCAGCACGCCAGCACGTTCTGACTGGTGACACTGGGAGGAACCCTGCCACATGGGGAAGAGAGCCCGGGAGGGCAGAGGGTCCCAGCTCTGCCGCGCTCAGGCTGCTGGTGGCCCTTTCTGCTGCGGGGCTGCTCTCCAAGCACAGCCCGATTCTTGGTTCTTGCAGGCTCATCCCAAGCAAGGGCCTGCGACGGCCCCATCTGCAAACGCAGGGGGACTTTGCCCCGCACCAGGTGAGTTTGGGAAAGCAAGGCAACCTCCTGCAATGCTGTGCTCACTTGTCCCGAGTGTCGCCATGCAGGTTGGGCAGCCCACGGAAGGATGTCACCTGGACGGACAAGGACAACCGCTGGGCAGTGCCTGCTGGATATGCTTCTGCGGGGACACGGAGCCTCTGCTGCTGCCCGCAGCTTGCAGGAGGGCAGGGCGAAGGCTGGCACAGGCTGACCCCGTGGCACGATGGCTCTCAAGAGCCTCTAAGTCAACACCTCCGAGCCACAGCCGCGGTTCCAGCTGCTGCCTCCCTGCCCATCCTGCCGCACCACACAGCACCGTGCTGCCGGCAGGGCAGCGCAGGGCAGGGCAGGCGCTGGGACCGCTGGCCTGGGGTCTCCATTGGTGGTGTCTTACTCTGTTTTCCTCTGCAGCAGGAGGGAGCAGCAGCAGGAGCAGCACCAGCAGGAGGAGGATGGGGCTGCCTTGGCCCTTCGCCCTGCGGCGCACCCCGGCCGCTGCCCAGGCGCCAGGGCAGGCGGGCTCCAGCTGCAGCAGGGTGCTCTTTGGGCAGCCCCTGGCAGCCCTCTGTGGGGAGGACAACACGCTGCCCCGGCCCATCCAGGTAAGCCAGCCTGGACAGACGGGGTCCCCAGCCGTCCCTCCGGCTGCTCTGGAGAGGGCCTGCGTGTCCCCAGCAGCTGCGGGGACAGGGCACTGGGCTCTGCACCCCCAGAACCTGCTTCTGGTCCCAGACCCTTTGTGGCGCTTAGGCAACCACGTCTGGGGCAGAGCTCTGGTCCTTGCCACCGCTTGGTTCTTCAGCCAAGCAAGTGGCCTCCTGCCTCTCCTGCAGGAGCTGCTGGCTGTCCTGCGCCAGCAAGGACCAGCAACGGAGGGGATATTCCGCAGAGCTGCCGGTGGGACAGAACTTCGGCAGCTGCGCGAGGCCCTGGACCGCGGCAAGGACATCGACGTAGGAAGCCAGCCTGCGCTGCTGCTGGCCGTCATCTTGAAGGTGAGCACTTCTGACGTGCAGCTGGAGGAGCTCCTGGCTGGCCTGCAGCGTTCAAAGGCTCACCTGCAGCCCTTGGCATTGCAGGACTTCCTGCGAAGCATCCCCACCAAGCTCCTCGTCGTCGACCTCTACGAGGACTGGATGGCAGCCATGGAGAGGGCCAGCAAGCAGGCCAAGGTGGAGGAGCTGAAAGCGTAAGTGTGGGCAGCAGCCTGCCTGGTGAGCAGGGACCGGGAGAGTTCTGGGACCTGCCTGGAAAGGCACGGGCTCCTCAGAAAGCTGTCTTTTCGGGCAGCTGCAAAGCTGTGCAACACGGCCGCTGGCTCCCACCCACCTGGGGCCAGCTGCAGGGACGGCTGTGGGCACCCTCTGCTTCATCAGCCTTGTCTTCCTCTTCCCTCAGGGTGGCCAACAAGTTGCCTGCGGCCAACCTCCTCCTCCTGAAGCGGCTGATGGCCCTGCTGCAGCACATCGGCCACAACGCAGCCACCAGCAGAATGAGCTGCAGCAACCTGGCCATCTGCGTCGGGCCCAACCTGCTGAGCCCACCCAACGAGGACCTGCTCCCGCTGCAGGCCATGCTGGCGGTGACCGAGAAGGTACGCCCTACCCAGCAGCCAGTGCTGCCTTCCCGGCCCATCGGAGCTTGGCTGTTGCGAGGTCCCTGGCTGCCTCCTCCCTTGGGCCAGTGCTGGTGGGCTGGGTGCCTGGAAGAGCAACCCCCAGCCGCAGCCGCCTGCGCAGGCGAAGGGTCAGCAGTGGGAAAGGCTGCTTGACACGTCTGCAGGCACCTGGCTTGAGACCAAGGCTTTGATGTCTGCAGGTGAACGTGCTGGTGGAGTTCCTCATTGAAAACTGCGGGGACATCTTTGGGGAGGAGGTGGCCGGCCTCTCCCCTCCATCAGCCGAGGAGGTGCCAGCACCCATGGACCGGGGCACAGGTAGGAGGCGGGACTGAGGCTTGTCACAGACACTGGGGCTTGGGATGCCAGAAACCTCAACGCTGACGAGACAAGTGGTGTAGGGCTCGGCTGGGCTTTGCTTAGGTGTTCTTGACTTCCAAGAAGTCGCGCTGCTGCACGTGCTTTTGCTTTCCAGAGCTGCGGTGCGAAGAGCAAAGTGGCCCTGCAGGCACAGCAGAGACCCAGCGTCCAGCAAAAGCCTTTCTGGATGCAGCCGCCTCTCTGCTGGGCAGCGACAGCGGAGCTGGGGGAGACACAGGGGCAGGGCCCAAAGCGGCAGAGGTACGGCAGCTCCACAGACGCTGGGGCAACATGTCTCAGGTGGGACAGTAATTTCCCAGGAGGCCAAGCAGCCGCTGGGCCTCCTCCTGGCAGCCGCTCTCTTGTGCCTTTGGGGTTCCTCCTCTCCCCCCAGAGTGGTGCGTGCTAAGGAAAACTGGAAAGGCTGTTTCTGGAATGCACTTCATTAAGTGTGATCTGCTTCATCAAACAAAACATAGCTACAAAATACCCACAAAAGGACAGAAAGGAGTAGCTGCCACCTTGAGAGGGCTTTTGCTCAAATCCTACTCCGTCGCAGCTTCATCAAGTCTAGGCTGCGTTGGCTGGACTGTGCAAAATGTGCACGATGCAAACCAGCATCTCCTCTGTAGAGCTCATACAGCAATTTGGCAGTCAGGCCCTCACTACCCCAGGCTGTCACTTGCCACCCGTTACCTCCCAAGTTTCTGGTTTAGGCACCTCCAGATTTGCCTCCAGGCACCCCCGAGGGCACGGCAGAGTCCCTGGCACGCCTGCCACAACTGACCAGCCTGCCCCAGGAAACCAGGTAGGAAGAGCTCCCCTTGCCTGACCTGAGAGCTCGCTGCAGGGGCTTGGGGCTTTCCCCATCTCATCACGCTGTGGGATGGAAAGGTTTGCAGGCTCCCACCAGGAGAAGGAAAAGTCAAGGAAAAGGAAGAGAAAAGAAGCCTGGGCAGAGGAGAGGGACAGCCAAGCACAAATAAAAAGGAGAAGAGAGGAAGCGATTTTGTGGACCCAAACCTGAGAAAATGCAGGAAGCTGCAGCACGTCAGGAAGGCCAGGTGCGTACCACGCGCTGCTGCCCATCTTTCCCAGCCCTGAACACGGCCCTAAGTCAGCCCAGCTGGCTGGCAAGGGCCGGCGAGGGCTGGTGCTGAGCAGGGTTTGGGATGAGCCCCACGGCAGCTCCCCGGGGGCTCCCCGTCGAGCCCTGCTGCGCGGCACAGGGGCACTGTCAGCATCCCTGCGCACGCACAGCTCCCTAGGGACATCACCCCTGGGGAGAAGGCACCGGAGCCGGCCTCGAGTGGAGGCCAGCAAGAGCTGTCCCTTCTGGGCCATGAGGAATTCCTCGGAAACAGCGTCCCCCAAAGAGGGGGGAACCAAATCCTGCCTCTTCCTGCCTCTGGGGGCTTATCAGAGCTTTCTGACTCTGTCGTTGCAGGTGCCGACTGATTTTCACCGGCTGAACAGCTGTGACTCCTGGGCCCCTGCAGCTGCTGTTGACAATAAAAGAATCTTTTCCCTCTCCTGACTGTGTCTGCCATAGGGTCTTGTGGAGTGGGGAGCGCTTGTGCTGGGGTGGACCCTCGGGGAGGAGATTGGGATGGTCCCTTGCCCCAGCACCCTTTCCAGCAGACATTGGGACTGAGCTGAGGGGCTTTAGGAGGAAAAGCAAAGCACAGAGCCACACAGGAGGGGGGGTTGGAAGGGACCCGTGGAGGTCTCTGGGCCAAGCCCTCTGCTCCAGCACGCTCGCCTCGAGCAGGTCGCAGAGAACTGTGTGCCCTTGGCCTTTGAAGATCCCCAAGGACAGAGACTGCACAACCTCCTTGGGCAACCTCTGCCAGCATTTGATCGCCCCGAGGGGGAAAATTTGCCATTTCAGTCTCTCCTTTCACTGTACCACATTCCAGAACAGCCACGACATGACCAGCTCAGGCTTGAAACCAAGTGCTGTGGCCAGCCTTCAGGGCCAGCAGGGACCGGGGGCGAGGGGAAGTGTTTTAGGGACGGACCGTGGGGGCCGGAGGGAGGGATTTGAGGGACGGACGCCGAGGAAGGCCTCATCCCTGCAGCGATGGCTCAGGCCCAGGGCAGGGCTCTTCTCTGGGTGCCACGGGGTCGATTGCAAAGGACCGGGCCGCCCCACGCAGGGAGCAGGTGCGTGCCGGGGTGCCAGGGGCCCTGCCTGGCTGTTCCCAGCCCAGCCCCGGCTGGGGCCAGCCCTGCGCTGCAGCCCTGGGGCCGAGGCGCAAGGAGCCGGGCATTGCTGAGGGTGCTGCACCCTGCCGGGCCCCGCCGCCGGCTGCCGGCTGCCCTGGGCTGCCCCTCGCTCCCCCAGCTCTGCCTGCTGCCAGCGCCGGGGGCACCGCCACGGGGCTTGCCCCCTGCCCACAGCTGCCCTGACCCACAGCTGCAGCTGCACGTGGTGCCCACATCGCACAGCTGGGGCGGGGGTGGCAGGTCTCTCTGGTGGCAGCCTGGGACTGGGGGCAAAGCCAAGCCCATCCCTCGCTTGTGATCTTTGTCCCCAGGGAGAGCCAGTGCAGACGTGTGCTGCGCTGGGGAGTGTCCCGCGGGGAGGTGACGGCCGACTGCAGAGCAGCACTGAGACCCGCGCGACAGCAACGGCAGCCGGTGGCCGCAGAGCAGCCCAGGGGAGCTGGTTCCCTCGACGGGCCCCAAAGCAGCCTTCCTCAGACCCTGCTTTTGGTGACATGTGGAGCAGCGCAGGGATGTCTCTCAGGCTTCCAGGCCTGAGGAGGCTTTCCTCCTCAGGGGCACTGTCAGAAATCCTGCTCCCAGGATTAAAGCACCCCTCCCCCCATGGATCCGAGGCTGTGTGTCCAGCCCCCTGGAGCTGGGTACAGGTGCCCTGAGCGGTCTCTCAGGGAGGATGGGGCCACCTGCCTGGTGGCTCTGACACAGAAATGATGAGCTGAAGCCCTGTGGTGGTGGAAGGCTGGCTCAAAGCCTCCGAGTGCCTCAGCCTCTCTGCCCAGGAGCGTTTATCTCAGGCCCTTTTCCAGGGTGTGAAGACGCATGGCAGTGTTGTCCTGGTGCCTCCATCTTGTTCTCTCTTGAAGGTTGTGATACTTGAGGTCAGGGAGCACCTGAAAGCCCTGGCGGAGATCTCCAGGGACTTTGTGTTCCATTTTGTGTTGCCTTAGGGCTACAGTGTGCTGGGGTTTGGTGGCAACAAGGTTATGGTATGCCAGAGGTCAAGCGAGTTAGTGTCAAAGTGTGTTATTGTTATGGACAGAATCTGTGTTTGTTGGCCCTGTGTTCCTGGGGTTATGGCATTTTTATCTTATCTTGTGATCTGTGTGGTGGTTTTTTTTGTGGAGAGTGCCTTTTTCAGCTTTTTTTTCCTTTGTACAGTACGGATGGGTGCCTTTGGTTTGTGTACGAAGTTTCTTCTGGTGGTTTTTCTGCTGTGCTGGTGGATGGTGGTGTTTTTTCTGTCTTGAAACCATCGTTAGTGGTCTAATAGATCTCCTGCAGGTCAGGCAGTGTCACTTCTGGCGTGGTCTGACTCATTTCTGGTGAGCTGGTGGGTAGGTGTGGAGGACTTGTGGTCCCTCCATGGGGAATGACTGCTAGAGGACTAACAGGCAGATCTGTGGAGGGGTGAGAGGACCGCTGGCCCATAAGTAGTGACTGTCAGAGGACTAAGTGTACTTGAACTAACGCGGGCTTCCAAATTCGTGGTTATCTGTCCTGCCTTGTGGAAGAGCCATGGGAAGTCACCAGCCACACGGAAGGACAAGGGGGTTCCCAGGGGTACGTGGTTTCTTGGGTTTTGCTTTTGAGTAAGAAAGTCTTATCTCTACATCAGTGCAACTGTGGACAGTCAATTTTGCTGACTTTAGAAAGCAGGGAGTAGCACTTTTGTGCTGTGCCTCACATGGCTGCCAGGGCAGGGTGAGAAGCAGCAAGAGAATTCCTGCCTGGCACCTTCTCCAGGGGGGCAGTGCTGCACTTTGCTGAGGTGAGCCCTGGTTCTGCACGAGTGCAGAAGGTTTTGGTCAATGTTCTCACCACAGAAAGCAGGGAGCAGAACTTTAGTGCTGACTCACATGGCTGCCCGGGCAGGGTGAGAAGCAGCAAGAGAATTCCTTTCTGGCATGTTCTCCAGGGGGGCAGGGCTGCACTTTCCCAAGATGATTTTTATTGGCTCTTAACGACTGCAACTCTGAAGGGTCAATGTTCTCACCACAGAAAGCAGGGAGCAGCACTTTTGTGCTGTGCCTCACATGGCTGCCCGGGCAGGGTGAGAAGCAGCAAGAGAATTCCTGCCTGACACCTTCTCCAGGGGAGCAGCGCTGCACTTTGCTGAGGTGAGCTCTGGTTCTGCATGAGTGCAAAATGCTTGGGTCAAATTTCTTACCACTGAAAGCGGGGAGCAGAACTTTTGTGCTGTGCCTCACATGGCTGCCAGGGCAGGGTGAGAAGCAGCAAGAGAATTCCTGCCTGGCACCTTCTCCAGGGGAGCTGTGCTGCACTTTCCCAAGATATATTTTTTCTTTTGGCTCTGCATGAGTGCAAAAACTTTGGGTCCATTTTCTCATCACAGAAAGCAGGGAGAAGAACTTTTGTGCTCTTCCTCACATGGCTGCAAGTGCAGGGTAGAGAACAGCAAGAGAATTTTTTCCTGGTACCTTCTTTATGGGAGGAGTGCTGTACTTTCCCAAGGTGATTTTTTGGGCTTTTAACCATTGCAACTCTGAAGGATCAATTTTATCACCACAGAAAGCAGAGATCAGAACTTTTGTGCTGTGCCTCACATGGCTGCCAGGGCAGGGTGAGAAGCAGCAAGAGAATTCCTGCCTGGCATCTTCTCCAGGTAAGCAGCGCTGCGCTTTAAGGTGATTATTTTTTTTCTGTGCATGATTGCCAATGAAAAGAGGTCAGTTTTCTTACCACAGGAAGCAGGGAGCAGAACTCTTGTGCTGTGCCTCACATGGCTGCCAGGGCAGGGCGGGAAGCAGCAAGAGAATTCCTGCCTGGCACCTTCTCCAGGGGGACAGTGCTGCACTTTCCCAAGATATATTTTTTTCTTTTGGCTCTACAGGAGTGCAAAAACTTTGGTTCCATTTTCTCACCACAGAAAGCAGGGAGCAGAACTTTTGTGCTGTGCCTCGCATGGCTGCCAGGGCAGGGTGAGAACAGCAAGAAAATTTTGTCCTGGTACCTTCTTTATGGGAGGAGTGCTGCACTTTCCCAAGGTGCCTTTTTTGGGCTCTTAACGGTTGCAGCTTTGAAGGGTCAGTTTTGCTCACCACAGGAAGCAGGGAGCAGAACTTTTGTGCTGTGCCTCACATGGCTGCCAGGGCAGGGTGAGAAGCAGCAAGAGAATTCCTGCCTGGCACCTTCTCCAGGGGGGAACAGTGCTGCACTTATGTCAAGGTCAGCTTTGGTTCTGCATGAGTGCAAAATTTTTGGGTCAATTTTATCACCACGCAAAGCAGGGAGCAGAACTTTAGTGCTGTGCCTCACATGGCTGCCAGGGCAGGGTGAGAAGCAGCAAGAGAATTCCTGCCTGGCGCCTTCTCCAGGGGGACAGTGCAGCACTTTGCCAAGGTGACTCTTTGGGGCTCTGCATGATTGCCAATGTAAAGGCGTCCAGTTTCTCACCACAGAGAGAAGGGTGCCGAACTTTTCTGCTGTGCCTGACGTGGCTGCAAGGACATGGTGAGAAGATCCCAGGTAGGAATTCTCTTGCTGTTTCCCACCGTGCCCTGGCAGCCATGAGAGGAACAGCACAAAAGTTCTGCTCCATGCATTCTGTTCTGAGAAATTTGACCTCTCATACTTGGAATCATTCACAGAACAAAAAAATCACCTTGGGAAAGCGCAGCGCTGCTCCCCTGGAGAAGATGCTAGGAAGGAATTGTTTTGCTGTTTCTCACCGTGCCCTGGCAGCCATGTGAGGTACAGCACAAAAGTTCTGCTCCCTGCTTTCTGTGGTGAGAAAACAGACCCCTCACATTTGAAACCATGCAGAGCCAAAAAACCTCACCTTGGCAAAGTGCAGCGCTGCTCCCCTGGAGAAGGTGCCAGGCAGGAATTCTCTTGCTGCTTCTCACCCTGCCCTGGCAGCCATGTGAGGCACAGCACAAAAGCAGAGCAGTACATAGTAGTAGGTACTGGAGTAAAGGGAGCGTGGGGGAGGGGGCTGGAGCTTGGCACCCTGCTCTGGCACATGTGGGTTTCCTGAGACACGTCAGGAATTGTACCCCAGCCCTGGGTATATTTCCTCATTGCTTTTCTGAGGTGATGGTAGCTGTTGTGTCCTGGCGCAGCTGGTTCCCCTGCCCAGGGTTGGGGCGTTCATGCTCTGAACCCACAGTCGAGGTGCCCGAGCCGTCTGTGCCCTGAGCCTGGAGCAGAGGGGCAGTTGCAGTCTGTCCTTAATTTCTGGGGGGGGTGAAGGGCTCTCTGAGGTGGGGAAGATGGAGCTCCCCGTGCAGCAGCCAGGGGTGGTGGCTGGAGGTGGGCTGTGTTGCGGTTGCTGTTTTGTCCTGCCCCCGCAGGAGAATGTGGCTGCTTTCTTAGTTCTGCTGCTTTCCTCCTAATGCAGGAGGCTGGTCCCTGCAGGCTCCAGGGAAGTGGGGCTGTGGAAGTGCCTAACTCTGGGGCTAGAGGGTAGGGGAAGCTGCTGGACTGGTATGGGGGCATGCAGACTGGAAGCCCTCTGGAAATAACTGGTGTGGGCATGATGAGCAGGATTAGTTTCAAGTGAAGTGAAATTACAGTTAGAAAATTGAAACAAATAATCCAGTTACTCTCAAGACCCAGTAATAAAGCACTGATACCCAGATTAGTGTTGTATCATCCCCATTAGATTTCTCTCTTAACGAATAGTTATTTCTGGCTTTCAATCCGAGCTCCAGCTGCAGCATGCCCTTGTGTCCGTAGGACCGTGCTGTTCTTTCATGTTCCCGGCAAGGACAAAAGGAAATGGCAACCCTGTTGTTCCCTGAAACTATGAAGGGCCTGGTACCGTGAACATGCGCAATGCTGTAGCTGTTTCGGGAGTAATGAGCTGAAAGTATTGCCTCGTTTGCAGGATGTGGGTCAAACTTGAGGGGAAGGGAATGGTGGTCTTTGCATAGAATGGTGTCTAGCTGTGTACAGCAAGTCCACATGAAGAAAAATGATGTGGAACAGGAGGAAGCAGGAGGGGGTAGGATCTGTGATTTTTTACTTATTGTCAGGATGTAAAATAATTTTAGGGTAGAGCTGGGTTTGAGGCCACTGGTCTTTCAAGTCCCAGAAAAAAAAAAGAGGTGGGGACATCCATCTGTTCCTTGGTCCAGTTAGCCAGAAAGGGAGGGGAAACGGTTTCTCGTCCAAAGTAGTGCTTAGTAAATGCTGTACATACTCACCTTTGACTTTTGTCGGTGCTTGAGACCCACTTTCTGGGGGTGTTTTCTTTCCCTTTCTTGCACACCCACTTTTTGAGAGACAGATGGGGAGGTTGTCAGCAGGCTGGTGATAGAAGAAGGATGGCCCATGGACCTGTCAAGCCATGCTGCCTGCAGGATAAGGATGCTTGAGAGGAACTGCCATTAGGATAGCCTGAAGTGGCCAAGCTGTCACATCTGTTGTATTTCTATTTGAGCTAATTGCTCATGCGACTTTAATGGTTTCATGCTTTTATTTCTGCTGCTACAGCTTTTCATGCCTGTAGGGAGCCTAGAGTTTGGGTGTTAGTAAGTGAAAAATAAGGCCCTCATTCTCCATGGAGAAAGGCTCTTGGGCATGGTAATTTCATGCCTGGAAGGAGTCATATTTGCTGGATAAGTTTTGTAACCTAACCAAATTAGCTTTGAGAAACCATAGTTGTTAATCAGAGTATTGAACTCTATGGTCCCTTAGTTAAAAACATCACCAACCTCCTTGCACAAAGGATGGGCGTTTGGTTTGCAAAGTAGGAGAGCAGTCTGATTTTGATGCTTGGGGCAGCAGCGATCCCTGGGTTTAAGGTTGTTCATAATAGTCTGAGCACTTAGTAGGGTCAGGCACAAAGTCACATCGGGTCAGCTGTTTTTGCAAAATGAAGCAGTGAAGTGACATTGTTCCCACCAAAAAACTTTTAAAGAGTAATAAAGGACAGTTTGGGTATTAATAGAGATTTGGATAATAATTCCAGCAAATAGTTCCAAAATACATGGAAGAGGGGGAGAAGATGAGAAGTGGCCGCAGTCTTTGATGTGTGTTTGTGGCTTGTGGGACTGCGCCCACAGCAAAAGGCTGTTTTGGAGTGTTTGTTCTGGGCTTTTACTTCTATCAGTCTTAACTCTGCCACTGAAATATGGTCTAGTTATGAAACAGGGTGGGGATGCCGGCTGCTCTCCAGTTATGAAGGAGCCACAGCCCGGAGACACAGCTGTCTCCTTTGGGTCTGCCATGGAAGGGGATGCTGGGTTTTCCAAGTCCCGTTGCTGTTCCTTGCAGGTCAACTGAAGCATGGCCACTGGAAAGCCCCGCTGGTTCACGGGGTCCTCCAGGATGGCTGGTAGATTCCCGAGCCAAGTGGTAGTGCCTCGTAAGCCGAAGCTAGCCAGAGGGACAGAGAAGCCTGCAACTGTAAGTACCTGCTGCGGCCAGGTAGGAGCTGTGTAAGGCTGGAAACTGCCCCCGCGTCCTTCCTCTACCTGCCCCTCCTGTTGTCTGGCAGCACTGTGAAGCTGGACACCACCTCCCCGTCTCTCTGCTGCCATGCTTCTGTCGGAGGTGGTGACCATGGTGCGGTAGGGGATGGACTGTGTGCTGCTTCAGGGGAAGTCCAGAGTTGTGTCTGGATGTGCCACTGGAGCCATTTAAATGAACGTACCGGGCATTGCACCGGAATAGCTGAAGCGTGAGCGTGTGCTTCTCTCCGCCCCCTTTGTGTGGGCAGTAACGTTTTGTCACCTCGGGATGCTTGCCAGCGCTGCTCTGACCATACCTGCCCTCCAGGCAGCTGGGCACGTGGTGGGCTGCTCAAACTCTGCTTGAAGGTTTCGAGAGGTATGGCTGGTCCCAGATGGAACGGGTTCCAAAACAGTTGTTCTGTCCCGTATCCCGTGTGGAGCACAGATCCAGCGCTGCAGACAGCAGCGGAGTCAGGGCAATTCCTCCTCCCCATCCTCAGACAGCCCTTTGCTGACCAGAGCTCACTTGGCTGAAGATGACCTGGTGCTGAAGCTCTGTCGAGGAGATACCTTTGCATACTTCTGTGGAGGGGTCTCGGAGGCCCAAACAGAGAAAACAAGTGCTAATTCAAAAGAGATAACTAAAACTTGGAGCCATTCCTCTCCACCTCAGTCTTGGCACAACACTGATTTTCTGCTTTCCTGACTCACCCAGCAGTGACATCTCCACATGTGTGGTGGTTGTGAGCGTTGTGCAAGGGTGGAGTTAAGGGATTTCTGGTAACTCCTCCCAACCTTTTTCAAAGGTCACTGGCTCACTCCGGCCAAACTGGAAAGGAAACAAATGCCCGAAGAGCAAAACCCCCAACATGTCACATCAAATCACGAAGGAGAAGCTAACGGGACAAAGCTACTTGTTTGGAGCATGTGTATTGCGCTCTCTATCATTAATTTACTAATGGTAAATATTTCAACAGGTAGTTATGGGACTTCCAGGACTATCCTAGCGGCTATGATCACAAATTATTCATCGGTGGCTCTTGAAGAAGAAAAGCCTTTCTGAATAAAGGCAGTTCTGTAGCTCTTGCTGGTGTTTTGCATTTCAGCTGACTCCCTCTGCCCTCCTGAAGGAGATGTCTCTTACCACCAAGCAGAGGCTGGCCAGCACTCGGGAGATGCGGCGACCCCAGATTATCCAGATTCTAGACATGAGCGAAGCCTCCCATCGTAAGGTAGCCTTTTCTTGCCCTTTTCCTTGCTGTTTGATGTGACGTTTGAAGAGAGCGCGTGCTTGTGACAGGCTTGCCTCCAGCTTATCTAAATGCCTTGGTGACTAAGTCCTGTTGTTGTTTCAGACTGCTGCTGGTGTGGAGTTCCTTCTGCTGGGGGAAAGGTAAAACATTTTTCCCCAGTGAGATGTTGAAGTCCTGACCTGCGCTAAGCCCATATAAACAACCTCTGTTGAAGTTGGTGGCTTTTGCTGGAGATGAGCTACTGCGGCTAAAGCATGATACTGGGGGAAGGCTGGGGCGGGCCACAAGGATGCAAGCTTGCAATTTCCCACCTTCCTGCTGAAATAGCCAGCCCTTGGTTTGGTGTAGTCTCTGTCGAACACTTGGGGTCATAGGATGCCCTCAGTGGTGGCAGCGTTGGCCTTTGAGGGCTGAGGGCCTACGGTAACTACTCAAGGTGTAGCTAAAGCAATTGCATGAATGCTTTGGGTTGGAACAACGAGTGGGACCCGTACAGGGTGTTAGATTTTTCAGGCTGCCAGGTACACAGGGGAATGGCCCTGGGCAGAGGGGAGTGGGTGTGCTTTATCTGGATCAATGTTTATTTACACGTGTGTTTAATTAAAGCTGCTTTTCTTACAGATCTGCTTAGTATAACACACGTTCCAAAGGGGTAGATGACTGAGGTAGGCTGTTGAGTGGAAAACTGCCAGCGAGAGACCTGTAGCAAATTGGTTAAGGATTGCCCTAGACAGCGCGTGAGGTTGGGAACGCCTCGGACGAGCGCACACAGAACGGGCCGTGTGCTGTGGCCGCTGGCTTCAGCACGACCCTGACTCCTGTGGAGAAGCAGGAGACGTGCCTGTGTCTTGTGAGTGTGAAGAGTTCAGCTGGAAGGGGGGAGGCAGAGCAGGGAGGAGTTTTCTCAAAGTAACGCCTCGGCGCTGTAAGCATTTGCTGTTTCTGTATGTTTTCAGACCTGCTTCTGTAGTGGTATTAAAGAAAATGGCAATAATAGAATATAATGAAGCATCCATTTAAAGCTCGTGGGAAAAGGAGATGCCAAGTCCAGCTTTACTCAGATTGCCCAGTGATGCTGGGAAAGTACCTGGAACTTACCACCTCATCTGTCGCTTTCTTAACGGCGGTGTTCCTTTCTGGCCTGTCTTCTCTTCTTCCTGGTTTCTGGGCTGTGTGTCAAAAAAGAGATTTGAGGATGCGTTGGGCTCGGTCTCTGTGTCTCAATGTAAAGATGATCCCCAAATTGTTTCCCATGGGGTCTCCTGTAAATTCTTGGCTTTCCCTTGCTCCACGAGTGCTTACAGCTCTTGCAGTGAGTGCTCTGGAGCTGTGTGACCGTGTTAGCCCAGGGCTCTGCCGGAGGTAAGTGCTGCCTTGCCTGTTGGAGAAGGCGACCTGGAGAAACACCTGCCAAAAGAGCTGCTCGCTTGAGCCTGCTCTAGTGTGGCCCAGAAACTTTTGATCTGCTCAGAACACAGGTGGGTGAGCTTCTGTTCCCCTAGCGTGAGCTGGGCAGGCGTACTCACCAAGGGACTGTCCTTCGCTGGAGGCCAGTGTTGTATTCTCTCACCGATGAGTCTTTCTCCCCGCGGCTGAAACTCTCTGCTCTCTTTTGCATCTCCAGTTCTCGGCAGTTGCCCTGGAACAGAGCTTGTTCCGGCCTTTCCCATCAGAGGTGGTATTTCAGAGCTACGTCCCCGATGAGGTCTATGAAGTGCCACTGATTCTGAGGAACGAGGACAAGGTAAGTGCTGGGATGTGGAAGTTTAACCCTGTGCTGGAACTGGAGAGCAGTGTCATCCGTGCGGTGCACAGCACAGCCAGTCACCTGCTGCAGCACAGCGCATCCAGAATAAAACGTCTCACCGCCTTTATTTTGCAAGACGGTGGAAATCTTGCCGTGCTGAGGTTTCTCCCCCTGGTTTTGGCTGTGTGTTGGTGGTACCTAGCTGAAAGGAGCTTTTCTGGTCAGCACCTTTCCCCGTGGAAGCCCTGCACGGGTGGGAATGTTGGGGGCTGTACAGTTCTTCCCTGCCCTCGTGCTTTCCCTCAAGTGTGCACCGCGTCCTGGTGGCTCCGTGGTTAATCTCAGTTTCCACAGGGCACCTCTGCCTCTGGGTGAGCTGCACAGAGAGCTGAACGGGCTGTCAGAGCTCGGGGTGGGGTCTTCTCCACTTTATGCTGGAGTAAGTTATAATTAGTGGTAACAGCGCTTCAGGAAAGGTGTTTTGAAACAGCAGTGGAAGCAGGCTGATTTAGCAGCAGCAGCGGGAGGCCTTTAGGTGCCCCTTCAGGCTCCTGCTAAGCTTAATTGGGTTCTGCTCAGGTTTTCCTGAGACAACGTGATGCTCTGCTTCCCCTTTGGAGAGCCACGGCCTGTTTGGAGTAAAGTGCCCTCAAAGGTCTCCACCTTTACTTGAAAAAAACGATCATTTTGAGACTTCCCAAGAAAGCTGAGAATGGAAAAGTTGAAAAATGTCAGCAGTTTTGTTCCACTGTCAGGAGGGAAATTGGGACCTTTTGAGCTTCAGCTGGGGAAACGTTTGCTGGAATGAGGCATGTGCCAAGGGCAAGCTGGTGGGAAAAGGCAGGAGGGAGGAAAGGAGCTGAGCTTGGTGTTCTCTCCCTGCGCACTTTCATACACGCAGGGGTTTCTCTTGATACATAGCAGTAAGTGCACGGGCAGTAGAGACAGGTCAGAAAGAGGGGTGTAATTAAGGATACTCTTCTGTAATGAAGAGGAAGGGGTATGCGTGAGGGCAGGGTGGGATGGGAAGATGGAAGTGTGCACAAGAGACGGTGAAGTCGCCTCCTTTCCAAATTTCCCTGTTGGGGAGGGCAAACAGGTGGACAACAAAAAAAAGCTGTCGAGGCATATTGCAGGTGGAAGAACAGCAAGTCCAAGCATCTCCTGAGATAACAGGTTGTGACAGGGATATGGGTGAAAATGGAAGACCCTTTGGCAAGGAAGGATGCGGGTGTGCTCCCTCAGTTATTCCGGGAGAGTACTGCACCATTCCTGGTCTGGCATTTAACTTGGGAACATTGATAAGATGCAGCATGTGTGCCTGCACCCGGGGGATGCCACTGGTGTGATCTGCGCTGAATTTTGGGCAGTCTTTGCTGTAGGTATCCTCGTCCCTGATTAAAATGTGCCTCAGTCCTCACTTTCTCTCTTCCTACTCTCTGCTTCATTCCCACTGAGTCTTTGGCTTCACCTGCTCCATTATCCATGCAGCACTTCAAAATGTTTATCTTTGCCAAGTACCAGCCAACAGGCAAACAGTTAATTTGCTCTATTCATGCTTCCTCAAGTGGAAAAGATCATCTGCATTAACATTTCTGCCATTCCCAGTAAACGATAATAAACTTGTACTGTGTAAAGCTGCACCTTGGGATTTACGTGCCCTGTGAAGGGGGAGGCAATGTGTGAACTGTGGTTTTTTTCCCAAAACAATGTCGTTTTGAAGCTAGTTAGAGCTCAACCACTGGAGAGCATGGGTGTAAAAGTAAGATAAGCTCCAGGAAAATCTTTGGTATGTTTTAAATACAGAAAGACAGAGAGGATAATCCTGCGAGGGTGTTATATTCTAAATTGGTTGGCTTTTGGCGATGTCCTGGAGAAAAGCAACGTTGTGCTCCGTCTCAAGTTTTTCGTGCCAGTTTCCCACATTCCTCTGAATCATACTGAGTTACACTGCATGGTAGCCTGAAGTTGTCTGCCCCATAAAAATCCAGCTGACAGCAAAATGTATTCCGCATAGAGGCTCTGTAATCGTGCAACTACAGAAGTGCTGTACTATATACTTCCTGCTCTTACCTGTGTTGTAAAATTGCTTTTCTATTTTCAGGCTGTTCCTCAGCACCCTCAGATGTTCTGGGTGGCTTTTGCTGAAGGTCTGAGCCACACGTGCTCCCCTTCTAAGGGACATGGTGACCAAAATGCTTGTCTGCACTGTGAAGTTGGCTCCTGGAACTCGCCGCCCCAGGACATTGCTGGGTTCCAAGGGCGTTTGGAGAGTTCAGGACTGCCTTGGCCACGGGTTACCAGGCTCGGGTGGGTGGCGCAGAGTGAGCCTCCATTTTTTCCAAGCCTCATGTGGGGTTGTTGTTGATCCGTGAAGCTGCCCACCAGTCCAAACCACCTGCTTCAGACTTTGAGATTTGGCGCTCAGGGGTTGCTCTCTGTGTGCTAGGAAAATGCCTGTGTGCTGTCTGTGTGCTGGTGGTGCCCCAGAGGGCAGAACCGTGCAGCAGGGTGCCTGCAGGGCCTGCTGGGGGTGGGCAGGGGTCCCCAGGGATCTGGCTTGCCCGCGCTGGCAGCTGCCTGGCTACAGTCACAGGCAGCAGGAGCCTCCGGAGAGCAGAGGTTGGCTTTTAATAATGAAACCACCACCAGGCAGTGCCAGTCATGTATCTCGGGGCAGAAAATGCCTTTGAAGCCCCTAGTTGATAGGCACAGCCTGGGGGGTCGCCTGGCTTTCCATCACTTGGCCAGGTTGCTGGCTCTCATCCTCTGCATCAGCCTTTCCTTGTGGCATATTGTGCTTCTCCCTTGCTTCTTTCCAGCTCCCTTTGGATTTTCCCAGCCATCTCTCTGTTTCTGGGGTTGTCTCTTTGTCTTCCTGTGTTTCCTTCTTTTGCTCTTCATTTGCTGCTTTTATTCCCAGTAAGGCCACAGTATCTGTGGTCCCCTCTTGCTGGTCTGCCTACATGACTGTAGCACCGCAGCTTGACTGCCCCGCTCAAACCCAGCACGTTAAAGTGAATTTCTTCCTTCCGCCAGGATTAACACGTACTGTTTGGCGTTCAGATAATACATGCCCCTTCTAGGGGCATGTCTGCCTGGATGTGTACGGGCAGAAGCCAGCAGATTCTCTGGGCTTATTGAATACACGGGTGACTTGATTCAGGTATTATACCGCCGTGCTGCTGGTGTCTTCCCTGCTTGGCCCTTCCTTCATTGCCCTGCTGCCTCTGGCCTCGAGCTGTTTTGCCCAGGCAGAAGGGATTAATGTTCACTCTTATGTGTTACGTGTATGTACCTCCAGAGCTAAAAGTGCTTTGTGAAGGTGGTATCACCAGGCCTCTTCTCCTCCTGTTTCCACAAGCTGCAAGATCATACTTTCCTCTCTTTTCTGCAGGTTCCTGGGCTGGTGAAGGTCATCTTGGAGAGCTCACCTTATTTCAAGCTGATCAGCCACCATGCTGTGTGCCGCAAGGTACTGCCTGGCATGCTTGCGACTTTCCGCATCGTTTTCTCCCCTGATGAGAACAAGGTGAGACTGGAGGTCCCGAGAGGTGTGTGCCTTCAGTGGGAGGTGAACCTGCGGGGCTGGGTTCAGAACAGGGCATCTGCTGTGGGTTTTGAGGCACTGTCCTGGTTTCGGTGGCATTGCACTGGATCTGCAGCTGGGGGAAACTTTTCCTGTGGTGAAGATGATGCTGTCATAGGCTGGAGGCTCTTCTATGCTTCAGACTGTGATTATCCTTTGGTGCTGGAACGTTTAATGCCATGTCTGTTGGCTTCAGGGATAAGAGTGCACTGTGTGGTGGGGTGGCCTCTCATGGTGTTGGTTTCTAGTATCTGACTATTGCTGCATAATTACGGGTTTGCTCTGATAATTATAAATACAAAAGCCTGTTTGCATAAATACAAACCTGTTGTTTGGAGGACCCAAAGCTGAGCCTGATCAGAGTGAGGACCACCACCTTTGAAAACTGGAGTTGCTTCTTGAATGCATATCGTGTTGGCCGCAGTAGTGAGACGGCGGAACGTTCTGTCTGAAGCCGGCACTTTTCTTGCACACCGGTCATAGCCCATGCCGTGCTGCGAGGTTTGCTCTAGGCTGTGGTCAGGCAGCCTGCAGCTGGTCACATCCTGGCTGGCAGCACCATGCGATGCCACCACAGCAGGGACTGACGAGCTGTGCGTTCCCTCCCTGTGCTTTCCTGGGCGTTTTCAGGGGAAGGCGCACGTGGGACAGTAGGGAAATGGCAGGGAGGGGTGCTGATAAGGTGTTTAGCCATCGCACCTCTCTACTCGATGTTAGGGGCTTAATTATGATGGAAAACGCTAGGGGAATGGCTAGATCCAGAGAGCTTTCCCCTTTCCCGTCTGGCAACCAGTTCCCTGCCTCACCCTGGGCTGGAGCGAAGGTGATGCTTTTTCATACCCTCTGTGTTCCAGCCTTGCCGCTGTGCTGCCCCTGAGGATACTTGCCCACCTGTGCTCCAGCTGTGATTCTAGGGGAGAAGATGCGCTGTGCTCGTGGCAGGGAGCCAGCCTGGCCCAGACACGCTGAGCTCCAGATGTCTTTAACCAGCAGGAGGCTGGTGTGCTGCAGAGGACTGAGGCATCTGGAGCGCACACAGGAGTGAAGGGGCAGGTAGCATCTGCAGGCAGCGTGTTAGCCTGGAGCCTTTGGGCAGTCACGCTGGTGTGGCTGTGCCTGCGTGCATGGGGCTGTGGTTGCTGTGTCAGCTGGCACCTATCCCCTGCCCCGTGTGCCATGCTTTTGCTCGGAGGTTGGAACATCGGTGCTGTGGCTCTGGCAAGTCTGGCACTGTGCCGTGATGTGAAGGGGCGGCGGTGTTACCTGGAGGCTTGTTAACGCAAAAGGGTTTAGTACCTGGCATGGAAGGGAGGAAGCCCTGCAGGGGAACACAGACAGACAGGCTGACTCTTTACACCAGCACTCTGCTGCCTCTTGGCACAGTTCTTTGCGTGACTTTGTGGGTGATGCAAGGTGAGGGGGTCGCTCTGAGCCAGCTGGTGTTTCTGTGCCAGGCCAGAGGTGCAGGCTCTCTTTGGGCACAGCTGTTCTCTCATCTTCCGTTTGCTGCTTAGACTTAGTTGAACACCCTGTCCTATCCTCAAACAGCATGGCTGTAGCAAACTAGAGAGGAAATGCCCTGTGGTGCCTGGCTCCCCATGCTTGTGAAATGATCTGTTGCTTTGCGGAGGGACTGAGAAATTGTTTTACGTCATTCGTATGGAAGGTTAAAACGATGTTGGCTTAGGGCAGTTCTCCATACTGCCCAAGTGACATAAGAGCTTAATCTCACCGAGGTAGGCTTTGCAGGGGACACTGCTTCCTTTAAAATGTGATTGACTAGTATTCATGAGCATTCATTTTTGGGATGGAAGTAAATCGGTTCCCATGAAGGGCAAAGAGCTGCTCTTCAACTACAGAGAAGCAGCAGAGCAACACATGAACATCACCCCAAATAGAAGTAGGGTGAGGTAACTCCCAGGAACACTCATGTCCAGTACTTTGTCCCTTGTCTTGCCCTTGAACTGGTGAGTGTGTGGCATTAGGGAGCTGTGCCAGCGAGGTCCTCTGCACAGCTTGAGCGACACCCTGGTGGTTTCTGCCGACCTGGGTTTTGTGCTCCTTGCAGGGCATTGGGAGAGGGATGTGGGCTGCTTGGTGAGGAGCACATGGGGACTCTACAGCAGAACCAGAATGTTGTATAAATCGAACTTTTTGTCTCGTGCTTGATGGAGTGTGAGTCAGGAAAGTGCCGGAGTGCTGTCGCTCAGCTAGAAATGCATCAGTAGCATGGTCAGGATGTGCAGAGCACCTTGAAAAGCCCTTAGCCAAGAGGCAGGCTTTGGGAGATGGTTCTGTAAAGCCACCTGTGCTGGGCTTGCAGTTGCTTGCCTGCAGAGTATCTGTGTGTTAGTTGTGGAAGGCTCAGGAGTGCTGCCTTTGAATAACTCCTACATCTCTGATACTGCATGATCCACAGGGACTGTGGGTAACCCAGTGAAGTGGGGTCTGGGTCTTCCTGATGAGGAGCCGGTTTGTGTCATTCTCTTGCTTTGAATCTGTTCTTCCCTGGCGTAAGTCTGACTTCAGTGAAGTCACTCCTGATTGAAAGGAGTAAAATTGTGCCTCAGCCCTAAGTAATAGGGCCATGTGAGTTGTTAGTGGCTGAAATGCCACGTAGCCCTTTCTTGGAAAATGAGCAGTTTCCTACTGTCTCGCAGTCATTTGGGAATGTGCCACGTGGTCAGACTGTCAGAAAAGGAATAGCTGACGCGCCTCTTGGTTTATTGGCACTTGTGTTATAAATGAACTGCTAATTTTTCTGCTGGGCAACATTTCCAGTTTGTTACTCTTGCTGCGTCTAATTTGCACGTTTCTGTTTTATGGCTCCATTGTACAGCGTGGGTGTTCTCGTGCCAGCCCCTGTTCCCGTGTGTTCTTGCGTTATGGTCTGACGGCCTCTGCTGAACTGGAAACCATTGTGGCACTGACCGGCAGATAAACAACAGACAGAAATACTTCCATTTGTGCGTCCTTCAGGCTTATTAGTAGTTTATTGTAAAGGAAGAAGGAAGCAAGAAGCACATAAAAACATAGCAGAGCTTATTCTGTGTTGTCCTCTTGCTCTTTTCACTGTAGCAGTGCACTGTTTTCAGGCAGTGCAAGTTCAGTCTGTGAGGTTTGTGAAATTCATTGCTGATGCTCAGTGGAGACTGAATTAATGCACATTGATTACTCTGAAATATGACAGGACGGTGAGTTATTGCATGACTGAAATGAAGTCCTTTAAAATTCAGCCCAGCCCTGCTAGATGTTTTGTTGTGCACAGAAGCTATTCCAAGAATACTTTTAAGATGACTCTTGTGAGGAGGAAAGGGGCAGAAGACCAAGGCAAATGGCGCGGCGCCACAGGAACCTGAAGCCAAGTGACTCATTTCAAAGACTCCTGCGAACCGGCGGCTGAGGGGGGCAGGCGCAGGGGCACCCCCTCTGCTGCGAACGGATCTTCATCCTCTGGTCTCTCCTCTGTTGTCACGGCCCTTATTTTCCAGCCTTTTTTTATATCAGGGTTTCAGCAGGAGCTTTCCCTGCTTGGCTTGCTGTGTTACCTCATGCTACAAGGATCTTTTCTTTGCAAGTTGGCTGCTGCAAGGAATTCAGTGAAGCATTTGGGATAGGTTATGCAGGGAAACTGACATCTGAGTTTGGGGTTCTGGGCAGTTAGGCTTGATATTGCTGCGACAGTAATTACTGTTAGCCTGAGTTTACAAAGAGCCTGAAACAACACCCAAGACGAGCAGCTGCTTCAGTCTCAGTGGGTGCCAGTTCAGACGCCAGTGGTGATACCTGGAAGGCCAGAGCTTGTAATTTACTGCTTGTCACAGGGGAGCACGAGAAGGGGAGCCATCGTACAACTGTCTGTATCTTCCGTGAAACTGAGAGGGGAGTTGTATGCAGGATGAAGTCGTGTTTTCATGAAAACCTATAGCCTGAAGCTGTGTCTAAACACAGCAAACTTTAAAGCATAGATGGGATGCAACCCCTCTGTCATCCAGGCACGTTTATTTAGAAACCTGGTCTTAAACAGTCTGCTAAGGGTTTGCAGTTGCGAAGCAGAACAACATTTTGAACTGGTCTCAACTGTGCCCCTAGGCTGCAAGCAAGTGCGTAGCAGGGTTAGTGCCCTGGTAACACGAGGCAGTGCTGCAGTAGAGACTTTGCAACCTGTTGCCCCCAAGGGAGGGCAATTCAGCTTTCAAAAGCTTAAGGGACCATGGGTTCACAGTGGCACAAACAGCCAGCTTCTGCCTAGCACCCCTCTTGCCTTGGGTTTCCCCCTGTTTGGGCTGGCGCTGCATTCAGCCTGGTGCAAGGTCCCACGTTGGTGGGGTGGTAGAGCGTGGCTGAAGGGTCAGCCCGCTCTGAAGTGCTGAGTCAAGCCTTGCACGGGATGCCATGTCCCACGGTGTCCCTGGAGAGGGGGCTTGGAGCATAATGTGCATCTGCATGAATGGCGAGAGGCATCTTTCTCTCTCAAGGTCGTGGTTGTCTCTGTGAAACCAAATCCTTGTTGCTTTAGCCTTGCCCTCAGGTCCCTGGAGAAATCCCTTGTGCATTGCTGTGCAGGTGGTCCCAGCGCCCCTCACCAGCAACGGAGCTGGGAAGGCTGCCTGTGCTTGCTTTTGGGGGGGAATTATTTCTTGGGCTCTTAATTGCATTGCTGTTGATCCATTTGCTCCTTAGCAATGACAACACCTTGACAATTACTTCCTTTTACTTGCTCCAAGTAGCTCCAGTTGTTGAAGTTCCTTTTTTCTTTATCCTCCTGCTGATCTGAACTTGCATCCTCCTCTGCCTACCTGGCACCTGGAAGAGGGAGCTAAGTAAATATGGCATGCCAAGACTTAATAAGGCAGGTAGCTTTCAATTGGCTTTGCAATGCCTTTGTTACAGTAGTGTGGCCAAAAGAACAACAACAACAAAAGCAAATAACATTCTTCATTTGCTAATGAGTTTCTGAGGATCGAAACAGTGCAGGACGTGAAGTAGCCAGGTAATAGGTGCTTTAAATTCATATGGGCTGCCCATAGCTTTTATTTTAGAGGGCTTAGGCTGCAAGATTCTCAGAACGACTTGCTGAAGATGAAACGCTTTCCTGAAATGCGGTATTAAATCATGCAGGTTGCTTGCTGCAGTTCCCTTCCTAGTATTTTACCTTCCAAATAGGAAAAGCAAAAGCCCTTCTGCAGTTTCTAGGGTGAATATTTGAGATGTCTAGAAAAGGAGATTATTCTTTTTGTCTTGGATGGGGCAGCATCTGTACTGACAAGCTTAAACCCCAGCTGAGCAGGTGGTAGGCGAGGTGCTGGGTGGTGGGTGAGGCGCTGGCTGTCAGCGCTTGCGTTAGAGCAATAGGTGCGTGTCTGTGCCTGGGCTGGCTGCCTTAGGGCCCTTCCAGGAGGGGATGGGGACAGGAGCAGGAAATCCCAGCTGTGGGGGAGTCTGGATCGGTTCTGCTGAAGGGAGTTTGCTGCTGTATGCAATTCCTAAATCATTAAAATCCTAAAGCGCTTGCTGCTTCAACAGTGATAAAAATATCAAATTAATTAAAAGCACTGAGGAAAAAATCAGGGCAGCCAGTGAGTGACGAGAAGCAGAGTTTTTATCAGCTCATCCATAAGAGCGCTGCTGGGGGTAATGGCTCCTGGCCCTATGGCAGCAGATTTACCACTGATTTCAGTGGGGGCAAGGTGATAGTTCCAGCGCAGCGATGCCACGCCATACATCTGGAGACTGCTCTGCTCATCTCTACAGTAACATGATTTTGGTAATTTGATTTGCCTTCCTGCTGCTAAACGCCAGACAGCCGGGGCGCGGGGGGGATTGCCTGGCTCTGTTCTGCAGAAGGCAGTGGCTGGGACTGCACAGCCGGCTTTGCTCTGGTGGGGTGTCTGAGTGTCCCCCGTGTGCAGCTCCCGATGCCGCCTGCCTGGGGTGGGTGTGCTAACCAGGCACGCCGTCACTTACTCCTCTAGAACAGACCTTACAGAGGGGTGTGATTACGGCATCAGCCAGAGCTGTCTCCTGTGCCCCCTGAGGCTGGGTGAGATGTAAAGGGAAACGGAGTTCAGACACAGGAAGAACTAACACCCTTTAATTCTAGCGCAGAGGTGGCATAGGCTGCTGAGGGCAGGGGTGGAACTGTTAGCGCTTCTAGGTACTTGTGAAACCTCTCGCAAAAACAGTTTGGGTCTGGAGCTGAGCCAGCTCTGGTGTGGGGAGATGGATCAGGTGGCTTTTGAAGGGTGCGTGTCCCCAGCCTTGGCCCTATAACGCTGTGAGAAGGGGCAGGAAATACAGCCGTACCCTGCACTGCCCTGACGCTGCCGCAATTACCGTGTCCAGCTTGTGAAGTATTTCACCGAAGACTGACCATTGACTATGCATGTGGTGAAGTCCTTTTGAAAGTGTACCTGAGCATCCCCTGCCAAGCTTCAACGAGGTCGCCGCGTTGCTGGCACTGGAGTTAGTGCTGTGGCACAGCTGGGTTCTCAGTGGTGCTTCCAATAGTCTGCAGTGGCGATCGAAGCAGGTTGCGTTAGTGCTGTGATCCCTTGCATGAAGAGGCTGTTCTGGTGTCTCGGAATCAAAGCATCAGATAATTGTGGTGCTGCCAGCTTGCTGCAAAAGCAGGTGAATCAATGGGGTTGTTTCTCCTTTGCAAGTTAACGACCCTGTGCAAGTCATGCTACTGGAATGAAAGCTCATGAAGGTAAAAAGTACTGTTGCGTTACTGAATGATACTGCTACAGCCATAGAAAACAGCAGTTTTCCTTCTGCCGTGGGGAAAGTACTAAAAGCATTGTGCTGAGATTGTTTCTTTCCCCGCAGGATTATTTCCACGAGCTCATCTGCATCACAGAAAGGGGAGAAGTTTGTTGTGCCTCTCCGAGCTATAGGTGCCCGAGCTATCCTGGACTTCCCCGACCAGGTGAACTTCTCAGCCTGTCCAGTCAAGTACAGCACCCAGAAAACACTGCTGGTTCGCAACATCGGTAACGGGGCGGCCCGCTACTGCATCAGCACTCAGAGGTAGGGAGCTCATCTCTTTTTGTGCAAAACACTGTTGTGTGATAATACAGTTGGTAAACAGCGACAAAAAGGAGCCAGAGCGTGTGAGCTGCTGTACTGCTGCCGTGGCTGGAAATGGGCAGGGCACGTGGGGTTTGCTGTTGATTATAGTGTTTGAAGCATGGCGCAGCCTCTGCTAAAACTCTGCAAGCTGCAGAGTGGAGTTTTATAGTGCAACGGTGTCTTCAGTGCACAGTCGTGCAAGACTGATTCTGTTAGATTGAACGAGCAAATGTAGGAAGGCAGCTGGACTGCCCTCGGGCTGTGTAAGATCCTGCGTGGCAGACGACAGCTCTAGGAGCTCAGTTCCTGAAGACCAAAGGCAGTGTTAAGAAATGGGCAAGCTCTGAGCTGGTGGAAGAGACATTTAAGAATTTATCATCAGCTTTACCAGCAGTTTGTCTATAGTAGCAAGTGCAATCAGAGATGATAGATCAAAGCAACTGGTATTGAGACCCTGACAAAAACCCTGTGGGGTCCAGAACCTGGTTTTCCAGTAGGTTTGATCTGGTCCCTGGGATCCACTATTCTTCATTAGAATGAGCTCTTAAGTGGAGATGAGCTGGCAGCGGCTTCAAACCTGCACTTTAGCCCCAAAGCAGAATGCCGATGGGCGCACAGGCAAAAGGTGCAGCAAATACCTGGTGCGTGGGTTGGGAGCCTTTTCTAGAGCTTTGTCTCTCTCAGATCTCCTGGAAAGTGCTCTAGCATGCTGTAGTAGCTACCAGCAACCCCCTTGATCTTCAGTACCTTCTGAAATGGTTATGTGGCCCTATTGACCAAATATACCCATTCCCTGGGAGGCCACAAGCACGTGGCATTTCGGCAGTCTCCTGGTCAAGCGCCTGATGTGTGCTGTGTCGTGGACAGCCTGTACTGTTCCTCTTGGTCTGAGAAGACAGTCACTGGTTTTCCAGTTTGCTGAACTGGAGAGGGTAATGCGTTTTGGAAACTGCACCTGCAAGGAAACCACTTCAGCTGGCTGGTAGTTAGCTCCGAGTTGCTTGGTCCCAGAGGTTTTGGTGTAGGAGCTGAGGTCCAGAATGCAGCAAAGACGTGCCATCTGCCTTAGTGCACCTGAGTTGCTTCGGTTTCTTCCCCAGGAAAACAGGGGTCAAGAGAAGGCTCTTTGCTCTTTCTCCTGGGAAATGTGAAGGTCCAAGAGGCTTCTACCAAAGCCTGGCAAGGCTGTTGAAGCAGGCTTCCAGGATGCTGTTCAAGCAGGCTGCTTCTTTTCACTGTGGAAATACATAGGCAGGAACTTGTAAATCCCTGTACAGCTTCCCTCTGGGATTTCCAGATCTACTTGTCACCACCAAAACAAGTACCCAGTCGTGTGTAGCATCTCTTGGCAATGTCCTTGCCAACTGTTCTATCGCATGATACGGCGTACGTTGAATCCTGCTTGATATGGATTTTATGCTGAACTTCATCAATTGAATGTTTCAGTCCTGACTTGCAACAAAGGGATGGGAAGCGTTACGAAAGCTTTATTTCAAACTACACAAGAAAGTACAATTCTGAATAACTGGATTGCGTGTGCGCAGAGATCAAAAGCTGGTAAGATTTCCCGTGTCAGCCAAAGGCATCAGTCATCTCTTCCATTTCGTTATGAACTTTTGAAAGCCAGTCTGAAATTTCAAACTGATGATCTTTGAATATAAGCAGCGTTTTATTCTAATTAGGTCGCCCCCACTTTCATTCAGATTTCTTTTTTAAATACTCTGAGGTTCCTGTCTTTCTGCTCTTTTATTTTTTTTTGCTTTAAGTGTTCAGCGAAATGTCATAATGAATTCCTCATTGGGAACTTTCTTAAAGGTTGAGTTCCTCTAATGCCTGTGTGTCTACCATCTGCCTATATATATGCACAGATGTATAAGAAATAATATGAGAAATTTGGGGAACATGTGAAATGGAATTGGGCTGCTGGAGAAGATAAAATCCTAGAATAACTTTGGAAGAGACCTCTGGAGATCATGTGAGCAAACACAGTGCTCAAAGCAAGACCAGTGTCAAAGTTTGATCAGGTGTGCACTCAACACGAAAAGTAAGACCAAGTGATACCAGCCTTCGTCTTTCCTTCTCAAGGCTGTGCAAAGCCATTTATCCCAGCATCTCCCTGTATGTGCTGTGCTCCAGCCCCTAAGCTCCTCTTCTGTAGAAAGGCTTTCGTGCCCACCAGCCTGCACTGCCAGGGATTCTTCCATCCCAAATACAGGTTTTTGCATTTTCCATCCCTCGGCTGCATGCGGTTCTGCTGTGTCCCCTGAATAGCAGCCCAGCCCTCCAGTATCTCGACTGTACTCCCCCAAGCTTGTATCCTCCACTCAAAATCCGAGTGCTCCCCACTCTTGACCAGGTCACCACGTCCCCTTGCAGCCTGGGAGCAGAACAACCACGTTCTCCCTGTGCGATGAGGCCATGGTGTGCCAGGAGTGGTTTCTCCAGCCAGTGCTGGGGACTGCGCTGGGTGACAGTGGGTTCCCTGCTGCTTGTGCTGTGAGAAGTTGCTCAGGTGCCTGCCCCGAGGTCCCAGGTGAGCTCAGTGGCTCCAGCAGCCCCAGCAGAAAAGAACTGGCCTCCCAGCTGGCATGACAAGTTGGCTGGAGAGTCTCACCAATACACTGCTCCACAGGCGAGTAGGTCATTAGCTGTTAATTGTCTTTGAACAACTCTACTTACAGAGGCTTTCGCGGGAGAGACCGTTTTCCTCCTCATGTCAGGGGATTAATTTCCCTGCGTTAGAGGCTGTGACCAAGGCTGCATCATTATTAACGACAGGGGAAGTTTTTAGTTTAATGTCATTGCATTCTTTTGAATGACTCCCGTAATGATTGTTCAGCATCACAAACACTTAAACCTGTGCTTTGGACATTAATGCGTGATGTTTCCTGTCCTGGAGAGCTTAATGTGTAGATACGAGACGCAGTATTTAAGAGTTATGGCATAGGTGGTAGGAGTGCCAGCCTTACAGACTTACATTCAGGACTGTTTTAGTCTCTTCCTATTTAGTGGAGAACTGAAGCAGCTTTAGTGTGTGCTTAACTTTTGCTGAGTACGGATGTAGTGTTGTGTTAAAGCCAACATCAATATCACGTAATAGTTTTGTGTGCCGCTATGTGTAAGCATGCGTGCACGTGAGAGGGGGAGGAGGCTTAGTGGGGTAGAAGGGAATGAGAGATCAAAGTTTGCGGACCATCAGCTGGCCTCTGTGTCCTTCATTCTCTCTCTGCACAACTGAGACTTCTTAGTTGCTGCAACTTCTGTCTTCTGGCCTGGGCGAATTCAGGCTCTTGCCCCTTTGCAAGGCAGCTGCAGGCGCCACAGTTTCCTAGTCCAATGCGCCGCTCGTATCACTTCTCTCTGCCTCCTTTCTCAAAATTCCCTTGGCATCAAGTGTAACCTACCAGCTTTCACCTTCAGTGCATTTTTCAGCCCATCTCCAATGCTAACCTTTCCTCTCGGTCAGTACTGCGAGCTCTGCTCTTGCAGCGGGTCACTTCATAAGGACATTCCTTGCCTCTTACAACTTTATCTAAGGACTTGTATGGTGTATTTTACTCCACGGCAGAGCTCTCAAATGAATCCACGGGGCCAATTCAGCATCCTTCTGCTGTTGCTTGTTCAGAACTCTCCCTTGCCGTGGTATCTACCAGAAAACATGGACACGTTTTGACTCCTCTTTCGTAAAGGGTATGTGTGTGTGTGTGTGTGGGAACCCTGACACCAAAGCACTCCCCATTATGCAGCTTGGCTCTGTGCCTGTCCTCCCCCTGCATGCCCATACCCAGCTGTTCACTGCATAGTGTAGTAATAAAAAAAAATAACAATAGTATAAATATAAAAAGTCTTTTCCTGCCGTTCTCATTGTTAAGGCTGGTTAGTGAGTTTCTTCTCCACGGCATTCACGGAGATAAATGTCATTCCAGTACATTTCAGTTGAAAATGGTGCCTGGAAGCAGATCTCAGTGCAGCACTGCCTTTTCCTGACGTTACACTGTGCTGTGCTGTGCTATGGGTTAGAGAGGATCTGTCTGAGAAGGTCCATTTAGGAATGTCCCACCAAGCTCTGGAAGCTCAGGAAATGATCCTACATGGCACAGTGCCAGGAGCCGCCTTGCATCCCTCCCTGCAGTACCCATTATACTACATGGAGGTGTGGGGCTGGAGAGTTACCATGGGATGTACAGGGATGTGACAACAGAGCCTACGTGCAGGGAAAGAGGGAAAGAGAGAGCTTGTGAGATGCTGGCTCTGTGCAGGATTTTTTCAGTATGGAGATGGAGTCTTGGATGCTTTGACCTAACAGACTGTGTTTACTGGAGTGGTTACAGTGCTCGACTTTGGCTTTTATACCATTACCAAAAAATTACGTATGCCAAGATTAAGTGATCTTTGGGGTTTTTTTCCTGCGATAGGTCTTAGTTGACAGAGGGGGCAATTCAATCACCAGTAATTTTACTGTCGGTCTTGCGGTTGGAGGCAGCTTTTAATGAAATCAATTCTCACAAACTCAGATGATTTTATAATGCAAATTAAGGCACCAGAGGAGTAAAGGGGTTTTGGTTGTAGAAGAGAAACATATCATGGGACGAAGTATGTTGCAGCCTCGTTGCACGCTGCACTGACTAAACGTATGGTTCCAGGAGGAAAGGCAGCGCGGTAGTCGGGAAAGCTGAGCCACAGAACTGTCAGCGTTGTTCACTTGTCAGTTGGTTGCTAAATTGTCAGGAGTATTTTGCCCGTGGTATCCTCATGGGATTTAACTTTTGCCCAGCTTGGGGAGCTGATGCCTGGTGAAAGCAAGCAAGATGTAAACGCCAAGGCAGATCACAATGAAATTGCTTACTAATCTGGTGTTGTTCCCTTTCTGAAGGGCAATTATGGGCAAGATCTCAGCAGGTTCTGCTGGGAAGGTCTCCCTCAGATTGGTGCGGCTAGATGAGTTTATACAAGCTGGGGATTGCAAGGCACCGTTGGGAGATCTGGACCTGTGAAAGTTTAGATGTTGTACAACAAAGCAAACGTACAAATGGACGTAGTTGAAAAGCATGTCAGAAGAAGAGCTATTAATAAACCTCCAAACCTTATCTTTCCTGTTTTGTCAGGAGCAGTAGTTATTCATTACAAGGGTAGATCTAACAGGACAAGAATTACCGTAAAGAACAGCTCACAATTAATGGCTAAAAGGCCAAAGTTTAGCCTGCCAGCTTCATCTGTTGGCAGTGGTTTTCATGTGGCTATTAGTGTGTCAGGGACGTTTCCTTAGCATCTCTTATCTGTAGGCTGCAGGGAACAGCTTAGTGATGTGGACTGAAGTTCAGAGTTCAGGTGAAGCACGGACCTTACATCCCTCTGGGTCTTGGAGAAGCAGGTCTACGTGAGGGATACCAAGCTCCTGCTACATCAGGAACCAAGTTGTCCTGTGGGTACAGCGTGGGGTGGGAGGCAGGAGGTGCGGTGTCTGACTTGTGCTCTGTTTCTCAGTCCTGAGAATGAGTCCTGACCTCGGTGGGATCCTCTTCTCTGGTAATTTGAAGATGTGAAGGTATCTACTTTCTCGGGCATCCCCTGAAGTCATCCTCAGGAGTGTCATTCCCATCCCAGCTATCTGAGGGCAGGGGTATGCAGACATGGGGATGGAGTAGGAAGGGCATGGGATGGGAGGTAGTGCTGAAGTGTGGCCCTTAACCGGCAGCTTTTCTGTTCTGGCAATGTTTCTGGTAAAAACAACAAACTAAAAGAGGTGGGGGGGAATTTTTCTGTGCCTTTCCCACAGCAGGCAGTGATCCCCGCCAAGCACCAGCAGAGCCCTGCCCAGTATAACCAGGCACAACCCCCAGCGCAGGTGCAGGGCCATGTAGAGCAGCCTGGTTCTGAGGCTGGCGGCGCCTTGGCTTTCCTCCTCCCTCTCAAAAGCCTCAGGTCCAGCACGTGAACATTGCGGGCCCAATGCTTCCCCGTTAGTCACTGGCGATGTTCTTGCTAGTCGTGATGGGAGCAGGTCAGGCCTCCAATTGCATCAGTGTCTCCTTAATGAGCAGGAACTCCAGCAGTTTCATCAGCTGTCACTGCTTCCATGAGCGAAGCGAAGCTTGCGCATGGCTCCATTTTTTGTCATTATTTCTGTGGGCTGCACTCCCCAATCACTGTAAAACTCTGCAGAAAATATTTTTAAGGTGACAAATTGACCACCAGCAAAGCACTAAATCCAATAACTTTTGCTTTCTAAGTGAGGCTGTACAAGAGCCGCAAAGCCCAGCTGCTGTTGTGCAGAAACATGTTGCATCTGACTTTTCCCTGAGCATTAAAGGACTGAATTATGTGTCTGTCAGCTGAGAGCTGTTTACCTGGCGACAAATCATAATTGCTCTTGTTAAATCTAAAGTACACCGACACATTTTCATACTATTTCCCACACATTGCACAGAATTTCTCTAGTAGGCCAAGCAAACAGTTACCAAGCCTGGATTACAACCCAGAGCCCCAGACTGCATTGCTTGTGAATACGCAGAAAACCTCCTGTTAAAGGTGCCTTGATATGCTCCTGCTAGCGGTGCTTCATTTAGCTAGAGATTTAATTGTTCAGGCTGTAAATGGGATACTCCTTTTGTGTCTTGTTTTCTTGTTTCTGTATCACTCTAATCTGCCTTTGCACTTGTACAGATTTTTCTTTGCTTAGAACAGCTTTCATTGAAACGCTGATAAAATGTGCCCTTTCTGAGGCAAACCCAGGATGCTTTCAAGGTAAAAAAAAAAAAAAAGAAAGATAGATTAATTCTGCCATTAAAGTCTAATTATTCTCCGGTCATTCAAGAATAAACTTCTGTTCTCCCTGTCTGATTTCCAGGCTGTAATCTCACTGGGACAGGTATTGCCTTGACATTTGCATCTCTTGAGGTTTATAGGTGGCAGGAAAAGACGGATTCCTGAGGAACTCAGTGTCAAGTTGTGCATGCAAATAACTCTTGCCATCTCCGTGCCCTTCAAAAACCCTCCTCCGATCGTATCGCTAGCAGTCAGACTCTTGAGCCTTGCTGCAGAAAACTGGATGCAGGGTATGGGGGAGACGAGGTCATTTTATCGCTTAGGATCTTCTGAGGGCTGGAGCTCTTCAGGAGTTGGGTCGGTGGCTCAGTTCCTGGCCCTGTATGTTCTCTTTTTCTGCTGCTGACTGTGGTTTCTTGGCCCCTTGCTAATACAGGTGAGCTGGAGTGAGCTGGACGGCAGAAGGAACGTAGTCCCCAAAGGTCCCACAATAATCCTGATGTGCCTCTCCGTGTTGCAGCCCTTTCTCTGTTGATCCCTCTGCTGGGACTCTTGGGATTGGCGATGCCATGCAAGTAACGGTGGACTTCCACCCAGAGAAGACTGGTGATTATTCCAGGCCCCTGACAGTTCACTATGACACAGGTAAGGTCTGGGCACTGCATGGTGCCCAGTCTCTGCGTCCTTCAAAACAGAGACCTTTCAAAGCAGAAAAATGTTAAGCTTGCTTTGCAGACTACTTCTAAAACCTTTTCTTTCAAAACCTCTGTATGTTTCGGTGCTTAAGTGAGCAGGTAGGGGGCAAAGGCTGCGTGTGCCCTCGTTCTGTGTGGCTGTGTGCCGGTCTCTCCCTGGGGGATGCTGGTGTCGGCTGGGTGCTCTCCACCCAGCACCCCCCATGACTGCCATCTGCCATCATTCCCTGTTGTCCCGGTCACCTTAATTGCCTCTCCAGGTGTATCTCCCCTGTCCCGGCTTTGCCTCAAAGAAAAGTGACAAATAGTTGGTGTTTAGGGGGCTTTTAAAGTGCATCCCCTCAAGCAGGAATGAGGTTTTTTGGAATCCGGTTTTGCTGGGAGTTGCTGAGTCGGAGGCGGGAGGAACCTTGATTCTCCGTTACGGTGTGCATATGCACGTGTGAAGCTTCATTCCTTGGCGGTGCTATGTTTGAAGCGCGACGTGGGAATGCGTGCCTCTGTCAGACTCGCTCCAATGCCGCTGTCTCTTACACATCTGTCCCCTGCACTGCTTCTACGTTGTTTTGCCGCAGAGCCTTGTTCTTTCTGTTTGCCTTCTCCCACAGCTCACGACATCAGGACTAATGCAGCCAGGACTTGAGGGCTCTTGGGATTTGGCAGGAAGAGCTCGCTGCCTCCCGAGATAGGTGTAACATTTATATTAGGCTAGGAGAAGCTGAGGTCAGGCCACAGAAACACCATCAGCTTTACGCTTCACTGAAGAGTAAGCGGGGAATATCTTTAGGAAAAGGCGCCATGTTAGAATGCTTCTGTCGGCCTTGGCTCAGCAGGGGGATGTTGTGGTGCCAAACGAGGCGCTTCCTCAGTTGCGTGAAGGCACTTGGCGTGTGTTTCCTCTCGCCTGAGAGGGAGGTTTGGTTTGTCCCTGTTCCTCAGCGTTGGTCCTTGGAAGTGTGGTGTCCTAACCGAGGGGATACTGTGTGCTGCTTTAGCCCGGCAAAGAGCATTTTAGTTGTCTTGGGTTTGTGGAAGTTACAAATGCTCCTGTATCTTCCAAACACTTATGTAGCCTCACGACTTATTTCAGCTTTGTCTAATGTTTTCCAGTTATTGACATATTCACGGAGAATGGTTGATGCTCACTCAGAGGAGCTTATTGTTTTGGGTAACAGTTTCTAGGACGGGTGACTGAAATATCAGCTAGGGAAGCACAAAAACGTGCCTTATTTGTATGCCTATACAGAATCTATAGGATAAAATTCAGAGGGCTAGAATTTCTCTGGGGCAGATGAGCAGTGACAGTGGAGATTAGGGCCGTAGGGTTTATACTTTGTGACGGAACAGAGTGAGCGAATAATTAGGGCCAGGATCTTCGTGGCTTGCTTTGAAAAACCTGAGAGTCTTGTTCTTACTGAAACAGCTGGTTCCCCCATAGTCAATCTTTGCAAAAGTGATTTGTGTGGGTAGGCCACGGGGATAAACTCTCTGCTGGCTCTGAGATGGGTGTTTTCCCAGGAACACGTGCAGCTCCCTGGGAGATGAACCCAGGATTTCATTCCTGCCTGCCAGTACAATGTTGCAGTTATTTTGAAATAAACTACGAATTGCGAAGGAGAGCAAGGGGATAATGAAGGGATTATCTCTCTAGCTTTGAAGCGTACAGGTAAGTGAAAGGCTGCTGAGATGAATTGCTAAAGTGAAGCAGAAACGTGTAATCAATCAGTCTTTCGAGGTGTGGTGCAGAGTTTATTGCAGGAGTAGTGCAGAGCACCAGACAGCGTTCCCTGACCTCGCGTGGCGAGCCCTGGCTAATGTGTCCGGCACCACGGCAGGCTCCCTGTGACGCGCGTACAGAAAGCAGCCGGGTTGCTCTTTCAGAGCCACCAACAGAGTGTTTATTAAGAAACAGAAGTGCTAAGAGCAAAACAGCAGTTTAAGGTGTTGGGAGGCGTTTCCCTCGCTTGGCTGTGTATCAGTACTGACTTGCTCGCAGGCAGCTGTCGTTCTCAATGGATCACACCCTTCTTAGGGTGACTTACGCAGGATCAGGTGAACATTGCTTAAATTTCTGCTGAAGCTGGGTCAGATCTGTCCCTAGCATTGCTTAAGCAAGCATGGAGCTCTTCCATGTGAACAAGTCACAATTTTTCCCTTAGCGTATGATTTGGTTGATTTAAATTGTGTGTCTTTTGGGCTGGTTAGGAGCACAGGTACTGTCCCCTGGATAGACTGTGTGTGTGGTGGCGGTTCTGTTGCTACAAATTTATGGATGAGTGTGGAGAAAATGTTTGCTGCTATGAGCGTAATGATTTACAATGAAAACTTGTCCTTCAGTGCTTTACATGCCTAAACTCCTCCTTTTCGCCTGTGTACATGTGTCTGGGTGTGAAAAATCCCAGCTCGTACTGAAATGAGGGTGACTTGGGATGTTCTGGGCTCCAGCATATCCCTGTCCAGCACCTTAACATCAGATTATGGTACTTGAAAGGGTTTCTGAAACCTGCGTGCGAAGCACTCGTACAGCTTTGGAAAAGGTTTCAATACCACTGAAAGTCCTGTCGGTCACTTGGCCTTTCCCAGATGACGTTCAGCCCACCCTGTGTGGACCGTGTGGATGTGGGAAAATAAGTTTATGGAGGTAAGTCCTAGTCTCAACCAATCCAGTATTCATAAAGTTTCGATATTCTTTCAGCTGTCAAGTCCTGCTCAAGTGAGATGATGCCCAAGCTGCTTGCCCTGAGTGCTGCTGATTGTACACCAAACCCAGTTTGCTGCAGTAACAACATTTATTGCAACCTGGCAGCGTAGCACCAGCTTGGTGTGGGAAGGTGAGCTTTGCTCAGGGACACGTGGCTGAGGAGATGCATGACGGGTTCCCAGAGGTGTGCCAGAGGTGCAAAGCAAATCCACCAGTCCAATGCCATCCAAAACAATAACGTCTACGGCAGGTGCTCCATGCAGGTGAAGAAGGCTGCCAGAGACAGGAGGTGCCGGCGAGATGCTTGGAGTTGTGGAAGGAGAATTGCTTCTCTACTCAGAGCTCCGTAAATGCTGACTCACATTAGGCTCCTGTCTCCAACGAGTACTAGTATAGTATGATGGGTGGTCTTCAAGGTGTAGGACCAGATCCTGTGCCTGTATGTGGGTGCCTCCAGTGCCCACTGGCCCTTGTGGCAAGGCGCTACAACACGCTTCTAGCCCAGGGGATCTGTGGTGCGGTATTGAAATTCCTCTGTGCAGTTTTTCCCCATCGGTTGCTGCATCCCTTGGCATCTCTTTGTCAGCACAGAAAACTTCAGTAATTAGCAAAGCACCACTGAGCTTGTGCGTGGCCGACGGACGCTATGTATTGAGATGCTTTTATTGCTGTCAGTAATAAAAGTAGTGATGCGGATGGCTCTCTTTCAGTAGCTCTGTGAGTCTAATGCAGAAGCAAAAGCCTGGGGCAGGATCTCACCCTCTTTGAGGGGGGAGATCAGAACCCATACCCATAGGAGTATTTTAGGAGACAGCACACCCAAGAGGAGGCAGCCCTCAAGCAGAACTGCCTATTCCATTACTCTTCTGTCTCCCCTTGGTTCAGAGCCCCAAAAAGCGGTTTCCCCAGAAGAGAGGTAACATGTGTGGCTCAGGAGTAGTTCTCGGTGGTTTTAGTCCTGCTGGAAGCCTCCAGCCTTGTGCTAAAAGCCTGCTGAGGAACCGTCTAGGTGTTTGGCAGATGAATACCCTGTTTTCCCTCAACTTCCCACACAGCTTGCAGGAGGGCTGACAGCTGCTGAGCAGGAGCTGTGCTAAAGCAAATCTTGGCTTGTTTGCTGTGGATGGCAGACCCAGGCTCAGAGCATCCTTTGTGGTTCTGCACGCCCAGGGCACAGATGGGGGAGTTCAGCCTCGGCTCCTCAGTTGCTTACTTCAAGGGCAGGTAGAAAGTGCGAGCAGGGTCTGATTCTGGCTCCGTGGTTGTTAATCAGAGTGAGTTTTCCTGCGCTGGCTGAGTTCCTGTCCCCGTAGGAAGTGGGTGAAGTCATGTCTCCCCTCCTGAGCCCTGGGCAGCAAAACTTGCTCTGTGCCAGATTCAGGTTATTCCTATATGGCAGGAGGGAGCAGCTAAATAGGCTTCTTCAGTGCAGCACGCTGGGAGCTGGATGTGGAGCGGAGCTTGCCTTGCCCTGGGTCAGGGAGGGGTCTGGCTGCCTTGTTCCCCCGCCGCTGAGCTTTGCTGCCTGGCCCTGGAAGCAGGGGGTCCCCAGCACCGTTTCCTCCCCATTGCTGCTTGCTAGGCGTGGGGCAAATGCCAGCAGCCTCGTAGAATCATAGAATGATGGAGGTTGGAAAAGACCTTGAAGATGACCAAGTCCAACTTAACCCCGGATTGCCAAGCCCACCACTAAACTGTGTCCCGAAGCACCACATCTGTGTGTTTGTCAAACGCGTCAGGGGTGGTGATTCCAGCCTGCAGCGTGGAGAAGCAAGCCCTGCCGGAGCCGTCTCCTCCCTGGCAGGCTCCCGCCAGCCCCCCAGTCCCGAAGGCTGGCCAGCAGCTGCTGCTTAGGCTGCCCGCACGCGGGGGGCTGCTGCAGGGGGGTTTGGTACTGAGCACCGGAGAGCTACTGGGATGTGTGGTTTGGGTTGGTCAGTAAGCGTGATGAGCTGGCCTCAGATCTTCCCCTTCCTCTAAGCCAGCACCAACACTTGCACGATAGACAAGATCTCCTTAGGGCAACGTAAGCATAAAAAATAATAACAACATAATTTCTTGGGTAGATCTGGAAGAACTGGCTGGGGATCACTGTATTTAGTGCGGCAGCAATGCTCAGGGTGGCAGGGGATGTCAGAAGAGGATCTGGGTCTTCTGCCCTACGCAGGACGGCCTGAGCCACTGCCCTGAGGTGCCTCTGCCCTTCTCGGTCTAACCACAGGCAGCTTCTCTGTGCTGCAGCAGCCTCTGGAGCTGTGAGTGATAACTGCCAGCTTGAGAAAGCACCGAGGTTTCATCACAAATGGGGGAAAATGAGGCATGAGATCACAGGAAAAACCAAGGCATATGAAACACGATTAATTAGGGAGCTGATGTGGAGCTCTTCAGTCACCTGTGGCACGACGGAGAGTTTGGTGTGGTGTGTTAGAGCCATTTGGGTTTGGTGAAGATGACGGTAACTACAGAACCGGGTGTGCTCGGCTGGCAGCAGGGCAAGCACAGCCTGTGCATCTCGGCCGCGGTGGGAAACTGTGGTAGGGGCTGCATCGCGTTGCAAATGGGCCGAGGGGAATTGTCAGGGGCGTTGCTGACTGCTCAGCTCCTGCACAGATCAGCATGGGGTTCCCAGCCGGGAATGTCGGTGTGTTGGGGTGCTGAATCCCTTTCTTCAGCTGAAATTGATGCTGGGCTTAGCTGGATCAGCTTACGTTGGTAAATGAGGCCACCTCTGCAAGGGCTTGGCGGTGTGTTAGTGGCCACTGTACACACGCAGGAAGCTCATTAAATCCCAGCCCTACGTGTTTATTGATGTTTGAGGCTGAACGAGTAACGGCAGCACGGATGTGCCATCACCTCTGGGCATCTCAGCTACTCGCAAGAGTAAAACATTACCTTGCTGTGATATTAGTCTGTGGTTTTGTGCAGACTTTGGAGAAGACAACCACCTCTGCATGCCTCTCTTCTCTTTCCTTTAAGAACCCCCTTTCTACCGAAGGTCCTGTCATCTTGCCAGGCTGGCACTGCCATCAGTAGCTTCCAGGAACTTGTTTGAAAACAAAATGAAAATCCTATTGGCTTAGCCTCTAGATCAAGCCTTTGTCTTTTCTCTCTGCAAACCCACGGATGGATGTGGATAGGCAGCAGGGTTTAGCTGAAGTTCAGCCCTTGTTGTGTTGCGTTTCACGTTCCTGAGATCACTCAGATTGCTGAGCCCTCGCGGTTTGTACTGACTCCAGCCAGAGCAGAGGAGGCTCAGGACTTGCCAAAAGTCTCGGTTTTGGCTGTTTTGTTCATCCCCAGAAGCAGACTTCCATGTGACGCCGCCTATCCCGTTCTTAGCCTGTGAAGGATTTCTGGAGAATGTAGTTTTCATCTCTTTGCAGGGCATCCTGGAGTGCAGCTTGTCTCTTCTATCATCAGTGGAAATCACTAGTATGTTCTTAGGTGCCATGAACCCTGGATGCGTTTCGGGGCAGAACTGACCATTCATTAGTCTCCTTTCCTCGTGGATCAATCAGCGTTTGCTGAGAAGCAGAAGAGTAGCTTGAAGGGTGATTGATTTATGAAGTGGCGTATTAAGCATGTCTTTGCCAGGCAATCAGGATGAAGGTTCCTGCCCTGTTTTTCCCCATGGGCCAAAAGCAGTGTTTCAGTGATCAGCAACCCCAGCGTATCATGGCTGTAGTACCAATAATGATTATATATAGCCCACGGCATCCTGGATATGCGGCAGCGCTGTCTTGTGTTATCCAACAGTTTCATTGTCCTTTCAGTCCGTTCTGCGAGGCTCCTTCACGCTGGGCAGCACAAAGGCTCTGTGCTGGCTCCCAGATATTCCTGCGCTGGAGTATTTCATCCCGTAAGAAAGCCAACAGCCCTTCCTAAGCACAGTGCGGAGGAGGTAATGGGGAATCCTTTGGGTGCTCCATTACAGGAGGATGCACAACAAGGAGCCTGGTGGAAAGCAAGGTGACTCCTAAGTGCAGGAGAGCCGTCTGAAGAGCCTGCGACCTGTCCCGTAGACGCTGTGGCTGGTCATTGCTCTCCATCTCCCTTTTCCTGCCCATCTGTTGTCTCACGGTGGCTTGCAGTGCTCTGGGGTAGCAGATCCTTTCCTTGCGATGGGCTGCATGGGCTCAGAGGGGGCTTTGCTGGGGGCTTTAGCTGTTGACAGCATCAGCTGTGGCAGCAGTGATGATTAGGGTGCCCTGAGCTTTGTTGTAGCCTGGGCAATGGTCCTGTAGAAACCCCTGTGCTGGCAGCAGTTATTTAATGGTGAGGTTTATAAACAAGCTGCTCCTAGGGCTGGAGTAACTAGCACGATGGTTTTAATGATGTCTGAAGGTAGCTCATGAGCACTGCCTCCGAGAAGCACTTAAAAATGACTGTCGCTGCCCTGTGTTTTGCTCTAGTGCTGGAAATACGAGCGTGGGGACTGACAGGTGGCCTTTGTCAGAGACCCAGCACACTTTGTAGGTGATGCCATTAGCTTCCTGACAGCAAAACAGCTCAGAGCAGCGCTCCTGACTCTGACCGAGGTAGCTCTGTGGGAGGTGCAGCCAAAAGCATATGGTGGGGAGGGCTGGATCCCGCCGCAGGGGACTCCTCTCGCTTTCCAGAGATCGTTAGCCTGGTGAAGTGACTCCCTTCTCCGGTGGTGAAGTGGTACCAGCAGACCTTTGCATGCTGTTTGAAAAACCAGAATATGCTGGTGATGGTGAGGCAGTTGGGTATCGTGATAGTAGCAGGAGCAAAAGAACTGCTCAAAGGGTCGATGTGGAGGTACAATGACACTTCTGAGTGAAGAGCTCGGCTTTCGTTGCTTGCTTGTATTTTCAGTGAAAAAGCAGCAGGACCTGTCTCTTTTAGAAGAGGTGAGAGCCAGGCATAGTTTTCTGACAAACTGGGCAAATTAACTTAAACTTGCTTTCCCTGTTACCCAAATATTCTGAACCTGACTGTCATGCACTCCTAAAAAGGTTTAAAATCCAAATTCAGCGAGGAGGGAGTTACAGGGATAGAGGGAGAATATTACGGTGAGGACGAAAGGCAGCAGAGTGCTGTTTTGTTTCTCTTCAGTCTAATCCATCTGGCTACCAGCTTCCTAATATTTAGAGCAGTAATCGATGGAGGAAGGTACTGGCTGTTGAATGCTGGGAACGCATTCTTCATAAAACCTGAAATTTGTTTTGAAATCTTGTTCAAGGGTTTGCTTAATATTCGGAAAGATATTTTAGCTCTTCTGTAAATTCCCTCTCCTCCTGCACAACAGGCCCCCCAGAGGATGACCCAGTGCTGGGTTTCTTACTTTCAGATAGTTAAAAGTTACCATGATGTGCTGAGATACCGGTGGCCATAGCCATGCAGATGGATGCTGGAATAAAACACGGTGGTGTTCCCGCTGTCTCAGAGAGCATCGCTCAGGAGTGCACAGCCCAAAGCACCTGCTCTACTGCTGTGTAAGAAGCCTCTCTTTTAATTTCAAGTTCAGGTGTTGCTTTGTTCAGGTTGCAGAGTGAGCTGTGTCCTGCTGTCTCTGGGAAATACGTCAAAAGCATGTAAGAATGAGAGAGCTGACAGCCTGTAATAAGATCATCGTGTTGTGTAAGTAACGATAGGGCAGGTACGTCTGGATTCAGTAAATGTGCTTTCATGGCAGCAAAGCGTCCCAAAGCACAGACCCACGGACATTACCCCATCAGGTGAAATAACTAGGGCTACGTTGCTGGTACAGTACAGAGATTGTTTTGTTGTTGTTTTTTTCTTTTCCTCCAGACTTATATATTAAACCATCAAGAGTCTTAAATAAATGTCACATCTGATTTGGCACCCAGGCCGTGAAGCCTGCAGCTGCCCTGGGCCAACCCTGACAGCTCTGCTGTGTCAGTTTATCTGCCTGGCAGAAAGACCTGCTGCTCCCTCCTGACTCGCTGGCGTCTGCACGCTCTCGTCTGTACCGGGAGGTTTGTGGGTTTACACAGTCAGCACGATGCCAGATCCTTCTCTCTGTGGTAGAAGGTGCTCCGGCAAAGCCCTCCAGCCTTCAGAAGCGTCCTCGGTGCCTGCAGCCGGGAGTGTAAGTGCTCTCCAGGAGAGCAGCGGTAGGGGATGCTTAGCAAAGCGTGTAGAAGCAGGCAGTGCATATGCTTTCTCCCTCGTGGGCCTTGGAGGCAGCATTTTTCTGTGCTGGAGGCTTTATTCACGTCTTTGTTTAATCGCTTCTGATGGTTTTACCTTCCAAGCCTTTGTCCAGTTGCTTTGTGGATTTATAGCGATGAGCGCCTGTAGGCACCTATGGCAGTACGTTCCAAAGGAAGGAATATTCCTAGGAAAAGTACTAGAACTACTTTTCTCTCATTTTAACTAATACCATTTCAGGCCCTCGGGTTCCTGTTTTACAACAAATTGTGACAACTTTTTCCTCGTTCACTTTTTCCCAGGCCATTCATACTTCTACAAACCTACCTATCTCCTGTGTGGTTTCTAGGTTGAGGAATCCTGTTCAGTCTTCGTATAGAAGCTGCTCTGTACTTCGGAGAAGGGCAGAAAGAACAATTAAATTTCAAAGGCTTCAGGTTGGTTTTTAAGATCAGAACTATACCCATTATTTCAAGACCCACCTGGCCATGGGTTTAGACAGGGAGATCATGATAGTTTTCGTGGAGTTCATTTTGCAGTACTTTGTTGTCTCGTAGAGCATTTTTCATGTCATGTTTCAATGAACCCGAGTTGTACATGCTCAAAGCACTGTGCATGTCTCCCATTTCTTGGGTCCTGCTTCCTCTGCTTGCCAACGTACGCCGAGGATTCAGCGGAGGGGGGAGGCAGTGCTTATAAAGCACACCTGCCTCTGTAACGCTTCTGAACCTCAGTTATTTTTCTACGCTAAGTTGTCCGTTCCAGAAAGCAGGCTGTCCAGTCATTGGAGACGTCGCTGTTTCTCTCGCAACATAACTCATCTCTGGCCACGAGTCCCTCCCACTCCTCCTGGGCTCCCTTAAGAGCAGAGAAGTTGAGGTTATACAGGCACGAAGGCTGAACTCTCCATGTGTGGAGGTGAGGGAATGGCTGCAGAGATCTGTTTAAAGGGTGATTCCTTCCCAACCTCCCTCCAAGAGAGGGGCTCTCTTTCTCCTGGCACGGCTGTGATTCGCCGCATTGTGTCTGCCTTAGGGTTTAAGGAGTCCGTGTAGGACACCGCCAGCTCTCCCCCATGCTGTTGCGTGGCCGCCTTGGAAAGGCAGGTCCATCCCCTGGCTGCCTTGCTGTAACCCGTGCAGCGAGGAGAAGGCTCTGCCTCGGCAGGGGGATGCTCTCCAGGGATGGCCGGGTCGCTGCCCTTCTCAGCTGGGGCTGGCTCTGAGGCTTTAAACACGCTCCACAGAAGTGCCATTTCGACGGAGAATGTCTCGTGTTTGTGGTTTGCTTCTCACCTGGAAACCCTCACCTGCAACAGGCAGAGTAGGCTCGGTGCTCAAGTTTGAGATGGTTGACTCCCAGGAGTTGCTTGGTTGGGAAGAATGAAGGTTTGGAAGCTCTGGCAGTGAGGGACGCTTTGGTGGGGGTCTCTTCTGGAGGGTGAAGGGCTGGCGGGTGCTCCAGCAAGACTCCAGGCGTTAATCGGCTGCTGTGTGCAGCCAGGGGCTCTCTCCTCTTCGGTCTGAGGTGGAAAGCAAAGGCGTGCTCGCTCGGGTTGTGGGACAGCTTGGGAATACTCGGTGCAGACTTGCACGCTCAGGCACAGGCACCGACAGGCTCCAGGCAGAAGAAATGGGCTTGCAGGGCTGTGATGGGCAGGTTGGCGTGGGCCGTGCCCCACCAGTCTCGTTCCGACCTGTCTGCACAGACACACAGCAAGTGAGGGTGCTGCTGCTCCAACACAGTGAAGTTCTCATCTGCGTCCCATCCTGCCGTGGGCTGTCACTTTGCTTGCCTCCCTCTTCTGCCTACATGCCCCAGGCACCTTGGCTTGTTGGCAACAAGGGATCAGGAGAGACACAACCCCGGTGGCGTGCTTGCAGGAGACTCTGGGCGAGCCGTGACCGAGGTGGGACTCCTGAGAGTCACCTGAACGACTCAGATGCAGAATTCCCTGGGACCCGAGTGGGATGGCAACCCAAAGGCCACCTGGGCACATCTGAAAAAGTCCCCCTGTAGACAGGGTCACCTTGGGGATAAATCTTCACAAGCCCACCCAGAAATAAGGTGCTTAAGGTGGTGTCCAGGACATCCTCGTGCTGTACACATGCAGCTATCAGGCTGTGATAAAGGTATTGATCTGTGGAACTGCTAATACAGCTAAAGGCTGTGACACTTCTGTTCCCTGTGGCTTCCTCTGTTCCTTGTACTCCCATCAGCAAGGGCAATGAGCAAAGTCTCGCTTTTGCTTTGTTCCAGGTGAAGATATTCACACAAGCCTTCATGGAGCCGCTGAAGATGTCAACATCAGGCTAGACAGGAACTCCTTGACAGCTGGGAAGACCTACATCACGCTGTCAAACCACAGATCCGTGGTCATCCACAATCGGAGTAAAGTCATAGCCCACTCCAGTGGAAGGCTTTTGTTAGTCAAGAAGAGGAGGATCAGGAGAAGCTGAGGTTCGTTGGGAAGATTCATTTCAGTAAGACAGGCTGCCCAAGGGTAAAACTAACGTACGGCCTCAGAGGGATGTTGGTGCTTTTTTGAATGGCGTAGGACAAGTAAACCATCCACGACACCAGGGTGTCCCCCCCTGGGCTTCAGGGTAATGGAGCTCAGTGCTTCCCATTCCGGTTCCATCCATGTTCCAGCTCATGTTTTGGGGAGGAAAGGCTGCATTTCCTCGGAGAGCAAATTGCCATCTGTGGGAGCCCTAAGTCAGTGAGGCCAGGTCCCTGGGCTCGCAGAGGGTCTGTGAGGCTGAGGAAGGTGTCGGCACTCCTTACCTGGGACTGCGTTGAGCGGTAGCACCTAACAGCTGCAGGCAGCGTACCTGCTGTGATATTCACTGCAGTTTCTTCCCCTCCAGCTTTGATAAGATGGCAACCTTCTTCAGCCTTCTTGTCCAGTAGTGCGCAGGGCAGGGTGCTTTGCTGGCCCCGAACGTTGAGGCCATCCGGCTGTAGGATGCTGAATTGCCTTGCGCTGTCCCGGCTTCCAGCACAGCGAGGTATCCCTGCCCCTTCTCCGGGGCTCGGAGAGTTCGGAGGTGGAGGGTTCTGCGGGGAAGGCAGGGCAGCACAGGACTTGGAAGTGCCTTTGGGCGTCAGCACCTGTGTCTTCGTGGTGCTGAGAGGTGGGGCAGGCTCTCCACAGGGTGTCTCTGAAGCTTTGAAATTCCATTTGGGGCAGCAGGGAAACACTTCTAGCCCAAGGGGATGCACTGGAAAAGACACTTAGAAGCTGGGGTGATTTAGGGAGTCCTTGTGTGCCTTCTCAGAGTTGAATGGCTGTAGGTGTATAGGAGTTAGTCTGAACCCAGAGCTGGTCAGGAAACTGCCTTCAGCTGGAGAACTTTTTGAGGGCTTCTGAGCAAATAAAGTTCAGTGTAATTAGGTCAGAAATGCCTTGAAGGCCAAAACTAGTTTTCCACTCTTCTCTGTTTTTAATTGCGCAGTGTGTGACTTCTGTGCAAGATCAGTGTGTTAACAGAAAAAGTCTCATGACCTTCTCTTAGTACGTCCCTGCGCCATTCTTTTAGCATCTCTTCCCACCTGCCTATCTCAGATGGGACCCTGAGTGATCCTCTCTCCCCTCAGAAGCAACCAGGCTTCCCCACAGTTAACTTCAACCCATTTTTTTCCAATGGCACTTGATCTTATGCCAGCTCGTGTTCTGTACTCTGAGCAGAGTGCTTTGTTCTTCCTTACTTGCAGTCTTAGGGGTGGTCATAGCTCCGAGGCCTCTGTGCTGCTGTAGCAGAAGCTTTTGAGATGTCAGAGCAGAGAGGACCTTTCCAATGGGAGGAGGCAGTTCAGCACCCTGCGCTTGGCTGTCACCCCAAAAGACCTGGATCATCACAAGGTCTACCCAGGGGTTTGCTCTGTCTCCCTCCTGCAGGACTTTCTGGGATTCAACAATGGAATTATTGTCTGTTGATGAAGGCTTAGTTGAGGGTTGCTCATCTCGGTGCCTGGAAGCCCCCCTCATGCACAGCGCTGTAGGTCAGCCGTGGAAAAACATTTCTCATGACACTCCACAGGGAGCAAGCCAAAGAAAGTATTTTTGGCACTGGTGACAGCATTTGCCCGAGGCTCTGTCTGCGTGCTGCTAGTAATGTCCATGGCTGTGTTTCCTTTCTAAATGCATTGGAATTTAGCTGGGTGGTGATTGCGGTCCTGTTTATACCACGTTGCCCTGATGTGCTGTGTATGGAGCCTTCCCCTCATCCCCCTCGAGTAGTCACCTGCTGGTCCTTGGTGGCCAGGGGACTGGAGCGTGAAGGGGGCACATCCACGTGCCAGCTGGGAAGCAAGTGCTCTGCAGCAGTGCTCCCTTCTCACCTCTCGGTTGCGAGCTTTAAACACTAGAATGATTGCTGCTACAACTACCGAGTGAGGGAGAGGTGACCTGTGTCAAAGCTCTGTGGAGAAGGCCAAAAAGAGAAAAATGTTGCAGTGGTTCAAGGCTGGTTGTAAGGGTTTGCATTCAGAGATGCTGGTCCTGCCTTCGTTATTGGGTGATGCTAGGCAAAGTCCCTTCACCTCTCGGGGCCTCTGTCTTCATGCATATAAACCCATTAATTTCACTGAAGTGATGCAATGCCTGAAAGTCCGTGAGTTGGCTTTTCAAATGCTCTGGGATCCTCTGCTGGATGGCAGTGTAGGCAGTGGAGCAGATCTAGTTTGCTTATCCCTGCCAGTCCAAAAGGGAAGGTAAAAAAGAGTGATGCTGGTAACCTGCAGCTGAATCCCAGCTGCTCTCCCCTTGCCAGCGAAGCACTGCAGTGTGTGCTCCTTCATCTTCATCCATCTCCCCAGAGCACCTCTACGGGAGGAAAAGCCATCTGAGGGTGTTGGTGGGTTGTCCATTAGTCGTGGCAGTAGCTTTGAGCCAGGAGGCTCTCCTGAGGGCTGCTAGCTTTCAAAAACCTCCTCTTAGCTCGTGAGTGTGGCGTAAAACTACCTGCCGTGCCAGCGAACAAGTGATAACCTGATCTGCTTGGGACCCCGTGGCTTGGGGTCAGCCCCTTGCTGAGCTGCTCCTGCTGTTCCTCCCCCAGTGCGTGGCTGCTCCTGCGCTTACGCGACAGTCTCTGCAAATATGTTGTTTATTAAATGATCTGCTTGGTTTGTGTCTCCCCATGGCTGCAGGGGCTGTCTCAGGCTGCAGAAGCAGGAGGAGAATGAGAGGGATTCTTTTCTCAAGCAGCGTGCAATGGACCCCACGCTCCAAGAACGCCTTTCCCTTCTCTCCCGTGCCTTCCAGAACCAGAGGGCAAAGGTGCGAGAAGACTCTATGCTTTTCTCCAGTGATATTTTTGCCATTGAGCCAGTGGTAAGCAATAGCTGAGAACCTCTCTTCCTCCTCCTCCTCCTCCCTGAATGAGGTCACTTGGCAGATACCCGCGTCAGCGTCTTGATGTGCCGAGAGGGAAGACATGAGGTTTCTAGTGAGGCTGGGAGAGGTTGTTGCAAAAAGCGTTTCTAAACAGTGAGCTCCTGGCAGGCGGCGAGAGCCTGCCTAAAGCTGAGCTCTGCTGCAAGGGCTGTAAATTAAGGGCACTTCATAAGTGTCCTTACAGTGTTCAGGGGTACTGATTATTATATATAAGGGCAGGCTTTACACGTAGCGCATGGGGATTAACCATGGGCGTTAGTTCACCTATTGAAGAATGAAAAGGTCCTCTATGGAAAGGAGGCCAAGTTCAGCCCGTTTAATCACGGAAAGACCAATCCCTTCATATAATCTGGATTTATACCATGTGTGACTCTCCCTCCCAGCATCGTCTGTGAGCCTGCACGCAAGGCTGGCAGCTTTAAACGAACTTTTTGAGTTTCACTGCAGACTTGGAGAAAACTTTTTGCTTTTGTGTTTGCGCAATCAAAACCTCATGTCCTTCAATGAAACAGAGCCCTGACTGAGTATTTGCATGGTCTGAGATGAAGAATGCCTGCTGCCTGAGCAATGCAAAATCCCTTCTCATCCTGTTGCAAACGCTAGAATAATCCGAGCCTCTTCTTTCTTTTATAGTAGGTGAAACTATTATTTTTTTTTTTTAAGGAAGGGGATCTTGTTCTCTTCTTGGTTACTCCTATAGCCCGAATGAGGCTGAGAGCCCCCCATGTGAGCACAGCTGCAGTTTCACACCACTGCAGCTGAGAGCAGCATGATGGGACCAAGAGCCTGTGTCGGAGCAGCAGGGGTATTGCAGAGAGCGGGAGCCGATCGCCTGAGCTGTGCCAGCTGGTTTTGGAGCATGTCGCAGGGCTCCTGCTTCATTACGACTGGGCTAGGTCTCCATAACGAGCTTAACCTGCTCTTGGGCTCCTGAAGTGCATTAGGGTGAGGTCCAGCAGCCTGGCTGCCCGCTGAGTCCTGGTGCTCCGTGTAGCGCTGTACGGACCCAGAGTGTAGCCTGGCCTCAAGTCCTGAGTGGAAACCTTTCCTGAATGGCTGTGTTGATGTTACAGTTTGCTTAGGACTGGGTGTAAGTGGGATACTACAGGAGTCGTTCCCCTCCTGGCTGGTTCAGCATTATCAGTCTTTAGATTTCCATTAATTCCATGATTTATGGACCAGTGGGTTTCACATTCATAGTTTTGCTGATGTCTGTCTTCCCCCCTGGCGTACGGGTGTCTTCACATCAAATGTTAGTCTTTTTTCCTATCAAATGTAAAATCTAAAAATCCACTGCTGCTGACTTCCACAACCTTCTCCCCGGTGAGAGTCCCGTAACTTGTAGCGTGGACAGAGACCCTTCTTGCAGCGCCGTGTAAATCTGCTGGAGGGGCCCCACCAGAGCTGGGACCTTGCTGCCTCAGACCTTCTGGCCAAAAGCGGCAGCTGCTCTTCTCACCTATCACCTGTGGTGCCTGGGAGCACCCTATAGAAAGAATCAAACCCTTGGAACAAGTGGCTGGAGGTTTCCAGAGGTTAGGAGGCCGCTGGAGGGACGATAGCCTTGGAAAGGCTCTCTGGGCAGGGTGGCTTTGCAGGGTTTGTGCAGCAGCTTTGCTGTGTAAGCGGGCCGTTAGCTGCCAGGGGTTGCTCTCAGTGGAAGCTGCAGCAGGCTGTTTCAGCCTGTATAAGGTTAACTTGCTGATGAAAATAATAAGAGAAAAGAGGAGGAGCGGTTTTGCAGTCAGCCTGTGACCATGAACGTTTTGAGCAGCCGTCCAAGCCTGTGGGAAACAAGCTGTTCTGTAACTCTGACTTCCTGAGTGCATCTCAAAGTTGATTTATTTTTGCAAAGACACATGGTATGTCAGCAGAAGCATCTGTGGTAGAAGCCCAGGTGGCTCTCAAAGGACAAAGTCCTTGCTTTTTGCTGCACCTTCCCCACCACAGCTTAGCTGTAAGTCACAGTACAGACACGTGGGAGCTGACTCCTTGGAAATGGAAACCAGAGGAAAGGGAGGAAAAGGATTTGTAATCATTGCTCTTACCTTGACAAGTCATCACTGTCTTGTCATTGCCTGGTAGCGACTCCTCAGTGCCACGTGCCAGCTCTGAGCCAATGGAGGTGGTCTTCAAGATGTGCAGGTTACGCAAGTGCTACTGCTGTTGGTGCAGAGGTTGGGCCAGGAGATAACAGCGATATTTGTTCCTGCAAACGTCCACCTCAGCTGAGGTGCCCAGCTGGTCCCCATCCAAATGAGAGGGGACTGCAGAGCACTCTGGTTTTTGGCAGAAGGCGCCATCTCCAGTGGGAGCTATGGTCCATCCCTCCGCTCGCTGTGGGTTCGGTTATTGATGGGAAGGGGCAGATACTGGCTTTGGCGCTGCCTTTTCCCTGAGTGCCCTGAACTAACAGGATGCACTTTGGGGAGTCACTTCAGTACTTGTGTTGCCAGCTCTGCCTTTGGGGGTTTTGGTGTGCTTTGAGCAGTGATTTCCTTTCCATGGATCACCTTCTCCCTCCACCAAACAAAGCAGGCCGACAGTTGGTGGTGCCCCACTTTCCAAGACCAGCTTTTTCCTTTTCAGGCTGGTGGAGGTTGAGGAGATTCGCATTATTTAGGGGCTGAGGGAGGGGAAATAGGATCTGCATCTATTTATGGTTGGTCTCCTTATTGAGGTCACTTCTGTAGCGGTGAGTCATGGTGTGCCGTCCCCTCGGGTATCACGTCGGCATATGCTGTAGCAAAGCCAGGGCACAACAGCAGGAGTTTTTGTGCTGGATCATCATATATCCACCGTCTGTATTTTATGCCACCTGCCAGCTGCAGCCTGCCTGAGGCTGACATTAAGCCAGAAGTGTTGCAGTATCGTGTTCACAGCACTGCATAGTTGCATTTCTGCCCTGGCAAGCATCCACGGTAGTTTTCCATGATCTGACTCCACTGCCATCTTACGGAGAATATGCTAGCCGCGGCAGACCGCTGGCTCCTGCCGTGTCCTAGGGCTGGTACGCCTATGTAGCAGTAGCCCGCAAGGGTGAGTAGTGAAGTGTATCCTTTTAACCAGCAATTCTTTCTTCCCCGTGGGGTAGCAGGAATGTGAGGAACCTTTCCAACAGCCTATTTTCATTTCCCAGGAGAAATAGGTCACAATATTTTCCAGTTTTATGGTCTGACATACAGCAGTAATGAAGGGAGAAATGGCAAAGGTTTCCCAAAACAGTCATGTCCTTCACAATTTTTTTTTAGCCACAGAATAGTAGAATAATGTGTAACTGATGATTTCTTCTTGCCCTCTCCCTTTGAGTCAAACAGTCTGGCGTGCAGCTTCACTGACAATACAGGGAAGCTGATTGTGGCCGTACTGCCTGAAGTTTCTGTCCAAATACGTTGAATCCTGGAGAATGGTGATTTCATGTCAGAAGCTCAAGAGGTTTGAGTCTGTTAACTGCTGGTGCAGGTTTCCTTGGGAGTGAGGATATGAGTGCAAGGCTCCATCAATAATGCTGCGTTAGGATTGTTGCAGAGAGCTGTGCGGGTGCATATGAATGGATGGGTTGTGTTGCTCGTCCGTAGGCTTGTCTCCTCTGATGCCTTAGAGCAGTCTCATCTGACTGTGCCTTGGGATCCAGCAGCACCCTGGATGTAGGGAGATATGTCCCTTACCAGGATCTTATTGCACCACTGACTGGCTTCCTGGAGCATGGCAGGACATCTGGTGAGTTATACAGCGTACAGAGAGATGCCAGCAACACTGCAGCAATCACCGTGGTCTCGGTGGTGTTGGGCAAATCATCCCGCTGGGGCCTCGGCCGCTGGGAATAACACCTGCAGGGACCCATCGCCACTCCCTCGCTGTTTGAAGATTTACGCTTGCAGGGTTCTCCCAGGTTCTTGCTGAAGCTGGATTTTTTTTGTGCAGCGGAAGTTCACCATTTTGGTGTTCGGTTTGGGTTATTTTGAGCCAGGATCACATTCTAGTGTCAGAGAAATGCCACGTGGGCACTGACCCAGCTCCGGTTCCGCTTCCGACAGCAGCGGTGATGCAGGAACGGGAGGAGGCCAGGACAACTAGGGCTTTGTGTCATGGGCAATGTCTCATACCCCCTGTGGAGACCTGCAGGCAGCTGGAGCAGATTGCAAAGCCCTGATATTCCTCTTCTGCCAGTTGTTGCCTGCAAGCAGAGGGAGGCTTGGACAGTGAGCCCTGGCCGGGGTAGCCAGCCCTGACGGGACCTTGCCTTTGTTTGTGAGCTGGTTTACGGATCTCTTCTGCAATGATGAAGGCAGGCATGGTTTTCTTTCTTTCTGTCTTTGTAACTAAGAATGGAAAAATCCATTTGACTTGCTAAATCTCTTCTGATCTGAGAAGACGTGTTCACATGGCTGTAGTGACACAGGGATATAAGGGAAGGTTTGGAAGGAAACCGTATCTTTTCTTTAGGTCAGCTGGCACTTCTGAAGAGATCCTTGATATGCCGAAGCCAGCCAGTTTAGGTCCTTTATTATAGCCCTAATTAAAAAAAAAAAAAAAAAAAAAAGGCAAGCCTTTACCGGGTGCTAGTTAAGGTAAGGGACTTAATTTTTTTCACAGCTGCTTCCAAAGTCTTACACATTTTGTAAGTGTTGTTTGCTCCTTGCTCGTCATTGATGCTCTAAATAAAGGCTTACAGGGCTGTGGTTGAAAACAAGAAATGTAACGTTTGAAGGTAAATGGTTTGTTGTCTCCTGTCTTAGGAGGGAGATGTCTGGCCAAATTCTTCAGTTGAAATTTACGTGATCTTCAAACCCCGAGAAGCCAGAGTGTATCAACAGTCTGCTGCGACATCTCAGGTACAGCTCCTTTCTCCTCCTCCTGCTACCCACAGCAAAGGCGAGGCACAAATACTCTTCCAGCCCAGTTGGTTCCCACGGAATTCCTAGGAAGAGCCGGTGGTCAGCAGGGCAGTGCCAGCACCTTCCTGCTGTCCCCGTGGCTCCCAGCTGGTCTGTGCAGAGCCAGGGCTTAGCGCGCCTGGCTCCGACCGCTGATCGCAGAGCAGCCAAAGCAGCGAGCTTTCATACCATGCATTCGTTGTGCTGCAAGGTGTTTGTAAAGGCAGAGAGGTACACAGCAGAAGAGCTTTGGTGGACGAGCACTAAGCCCCTATAGACCTCCAGGATGAGCCTTTATTACGTGGATGCACCATCGGGCTCCTGAGGCGGTAGGAGCTGAGTGAAACGTGCTCCCTGCCCCTGGGTCACCTCCCGCTCTCCAGGCGCTGCCAGACCGTAGTGGCTGAGCCCTGCTGAGCGCAGGGTGTCTGTGAACGTACCACACGTGTGCTGCTGTCCCTGCGTGGGAATCGTCACCTCGTGGCTCAAGCCTATGCTTCATCTGGGTCGCGTGTTACAGGGCTCGCTGTCCTCAGCAGGGTGAGCACCCTCCCCAGAAGTCAGAGTGCGAGCAGCCTGCTAGACAAGCTTTATGCTCCTCCCGGCTGACAGAAGTGCTGTCAGGTCTTTTTCTGGGAGCGGTTATCACTGACCCACCGAGTTACGCCGCCTTTGCCCTTACAGAGGTGATGGCCTTGCTGTGCTGGCACGGGGCAGGGAATGCCTGCAGCAAGCTCCGTGGTTCAGGTTACCTTGTCCTTCCTCTCCGTCCGTGTGGTGCTGCTTGAGGTGTTTTTCAGGAGTGGGAGGTCCCTGTCAGATTTCCATCCAGGGAACGCTCTGGTTTTCCCCATCTAAGAGGAAGGAGGTGCGAGGCCCGTGGTCCCCAGCAGCCAGGCTCCCGTTCTGGAGGGTGCTGAGATCACTAACCCAGCTGCTTCGAGCCATTCCTTACTGCTCCAAGCTGACAGATACAAAGGCCATGAAACAGCTTTTTATTGATACGGTAATTGCGCAGGGTTTACTTGGCAGATGCCACCTACAGTAATTAACCAGGGCTCGTGTTAACAAACCGCCTTCCTGGCCGCCAGCTGCAGTTGTTAGAGCTGTGGAAGGAAAGGGTTGATTTAAAAAGTTGCTCCCAAGGGAATCCTGGCTCAGCGCTGTGCTCCTGGCCCTGGGATTTTTGCTGTGGTGGTGGGGCTGTCCATCACTTTGCTGCAGGGATCTCCAGGGGTTGTGCCTGGAGAGCTTTTGTTGTTGTTGTGGCAGAGAAATAGGAAAATTACTTACATGCAACCTGGGAGTTACAGGAAACAGAGCTGGGCAAGCGATCGGTGTTTAGAAAGAGGAGCCTGCTCTGGAAAAACCCTCGTGGTCCCTCAGGAGATCTGAACTCTTCCATGGGCCCCTTGGGAGAGGACCTCAAGGAGGTCACCTACCCCCCATCCCTCACAAAACAGAGCTGAGCCGCTGTATCGTCAGGGTGGAGACTGTCCCAGGGTGCAAAAAGAGTTTAAAGAAGAAACCCGTGATCTTTAACTAGGGAGTCATTAATTTTGCTTCTTGACGACTCTGAGCAGTGTGACAGCCTTCCTCGTGCATTTGCATGCCAGTCACAGATCCCTTTGGAGGACGATTTGCAGACAGCGTGTGCCCCTTGCAGGGAATATTTAGTAGCTTTGCCCTAGTGCAGCACTGTGAAATTGCAGTTGGATCTCGAGCCCCACGGGGAAGTGGCTGGCCTCCATGTGTGTTTTTGCAGTTGCCTCCATAAATTGCTTAGCCGAACGCTTCTGGATCAGGTGATTTACAGAACTCATCAGCACTGTGCAACTTGCAAAGCCAGCGGTTAAGAAGTGGTTTGAAATTTGTTTTGTTTAAGCTCAAAATGAACTTTCTTAGTTATTCATGCAAATAAAGCCATGGCTTTTGAGTGCTGGAAGGAAGCACATGGTGGGGGGGCTCAATCACCTAAAATTCTTTTTTTGTTGTTTTTTTCTGGATGTGGAAATGTACTGGGTTACATCTGATTTCTTCCAAAACCCATTTCTAAGCCGCTTTTGCAGGGAGAAGCAAAATCCTAAGTGCTGATCCCTCCTTCACTTGCCGTGTCCTACATCGTGTAAAACTGGATCTCTGTGTTGATGTGGTTGGATGAGAGTCACGTTCAAAACCAATCTCGAAACCTGGGGACGTTCCGTGGGCAAAAAGATGAGTGCCAGAAAGCAGCAGAAGTTAGGGACTTGGGAAACAGTTCTGTGCTGTTGGGCCACCCACACCCCTGTTTCTTTGAATGCCGAGTTGTAATCCCTCCATGATGTGCCAAGGTGTTAACCCGACTGAGATCCGAATTCTCACTCCACAGAACCAGGTGTGGCTTTGGGACTGAGGACAAGGAGGCTGCGGCCCCTCCATGCCCTGGTCCATGTGCTCTGGGACATGCTGTGGTGGGAGCATCACACGGTCCCAGCCCGGGGTACCCAGGCCTTGGCCAGCGGCTGGGTGCTCCTGGAAGCCCCAGCTGCTAGCGAGGAGCGGGACATACTCTCTTTTTTCTTTCTTTTTCTCTCGGCTGTCCTGAATGGTCTGTATTTTACTCTGCTCCTCCTCCTTTCAGGAGAGCACTCTCTGAGGTTCACCTGGAAGGAGAGAGCGTAAAACTCCCAGGGTTTCCTAAAGTTCCAGCATCAATGGTGGGGCAGAAGAAAGGATAGCTTCCGCAGACCTTCCAGGAGAGGCTGAGGGCCTGCTGCAGAAGGGAAAGAATGGCCACTGATTTTTTTTGATGATAGTGGCCGTGGGGCATGCCTCACCCATGATTATGGGCAAAACTTGTCCCTTGGAAATCTTTGTCATTTCCTAAGAGCTTTGATGGTTTAGAACATCAAGTTTTTAATGAAAATTAGGCCACATGTGATGCAAGATGGAAAAATCTTCTGAACAGCGAGCACCCAGTACTGCCTCTTTTCGGGTGTCTGTGCAATAGAAGTACACAGCCCTCTGATGCGTGCCTGAGCTGTGAAGTGTAACTCATCTCTGCTGTCAGCTGGGCTTCGGCTGGATCCACTGAAAAACCACTGAATTCAGCAAAAGCTCCCTAGCTCTTCCTTTCTGGCTTTGGATGTGATCAAACATCCCCGTGCCACGGTTGCAAGCCCAAAGTCAGGGATCACTGAAAAGGCTGTTCCAGGAGGGTTTTTTCCGAGTTGTGATCTAGTCACACGTGGGCTGCTCTTTGCAGTAAGAAGTTGGTTTGGACATTCTGGAATGACTAAGCAGCAGACTTTTATAAAAAAAGAAATCAACTTTCAGTCCCTAAGCTTTAGTTAATGGTGGGTGTCACACAAAAGGAGCTCAAAGGATAGAGGAATAGTTTTGCACAAAAGCCACAGTGACGGTTGTGTACAACTTCTGGGGCTATCTTCTGCTCCTTGTGCTACTCGCTTTCCGTACAAGAGTAGAATGGGATGGCAGTGTTACCGAAATCTCGGAATGAAGAACTTACCGACACCAATGTGATGTAGATAAGCAGACATTTCTTTATGGACGGCCGGGTGCGTGAGTGAGTCCCCTCACGATCGACGCACACCATGGTTCAAAATCATACACCTTGTATAGAACTCATTCATACATATTCATTAAATATCCATGCATAATCGTAAGATTTCCCATAAATCATTAACATACTCTCCTCTCGTACCCGATTCTGCGCAGTAAAGGTTAGAAAGGTCCGGAAATGGGTCTGGGGTACGATTTGGGTAGGTGGTATGTGAGTCGGTGGTCTCAATCTCCCCCTGCCGGAATTACCTGCCACTTGAGGTAACTGTTTCTTGGCCAGCAACTGTGGGTTGCTTCACTCGACTCTTCCCAGTTCACATAAATTCTCATTTTGACATTTTAGTACATCCTCCTAGGTTACATATAAACAATCATCTCAAATCTTAAGTCTGTTATCTAAGTTCTAAACATTCCTACTAGGTGATTCTGACCAATTCCTCCGGCCTTGGTACGGGGCTGTACAGAGGGTTTTCTATAGCCGCTTTTTACTATAACTGTAAGTTTCATTAAAATATATTTTCTTATCCTCTTATATTTCTATTACATGATTGATTTTATAAAATCAAATAATCAATCAAATAAAGTCAATCTTAACTTATTAGCAAATCTATAACATTTCCCCATCCTCTTATATTTCTATTACATGATTGATTTTATAAAATCAAATAATCAATCAAATAAAGTCAATCAATCTTAACTTATTAGCAAATCTATAACATTTCCCCCCTTTGAAAGTGTTGAAAATCTTTATTTCAATACTTTCACATTATTTACATATCATTTGTTTCAACATATTTTGGTGGTGGGCTATACCTTGGTGGACTGGTTGGTACTTCTCTCATGATCATACGATTGATTGCAATTCTATTGGTAAACTGCTTCTTCAAACATGCATATACCAACATGATCATCAAAAAGACAATCAGTAACAGAAACAAAGTTTTGATTAGGGATTGTATCCAAGAGCTCAAGTTCCTTCCTAATTTGTTAAAAATTTTCCCTAACCAGTCTTCTGACATATCTTCTTGAATTGATTCTGTTTCTTTTTCAATTTTATCTAATAAATCCAAATCATGTTCCACATCTTGTGTGACATTTGAAATGGGGATGCAACAGTGGTCCAGTTTATCTTTGAGATATCCACATACTCCATGTTCTTTAAGTAGGAGCATATCTAGTGCCATTCTATTTTGTAAAGTCATTCTAGAGGTTGCCTGTAATTGTATATTCAATTCCTTAAACCCCTTTTTGGTAACGTTTGCTAATTTTTCCACTTGACCAGTTAACTTATAAAGCCATGCTCTGTTTCTATATGATGCTATAGGATTTAAAAGTGATTCAATTGCCCAGCCAATTTTCACTCCTGTAGATGGTTCATTCCAAGTATCATCATTTGTCTCAGATCTCTTTGTTCGTTTCAGTTCTAAATTTTCTAGAGATCCTCTAAACGGTGATTTCTTCCAAATCGGACACAATGTTGGCACGCCTAAAGTTATTTGTTTCACTTTACCATCTAATGGTAGATGAGTTGTCCAGGTTCCATCACTCAATGCCCAAATTAAATGTCCTGGACTTTGAATAGTAGATTTTCTACAACTAAACATAATTCCTCTTCTGGGTATATAGGCGCTAGATAGATTGAGAGTATTCTTAAGACCTCGACAAAAACAACCATATTTTAAAGCGGCAGCCAAAGGAGGGATTCTTTGAATTATTAAGTCTGCATTGCTACAATCATACACTTTTTCACATTTCCACCATGGCACTATTTTATTCTCCTTTTCTCCCAATGAAGTTGATCTATCATTGACCCAGGGTAATACTGAAAACACTTTTCCATCCCAGGTAAAACACCAAGGAGTTTTTGCCATATACTGAAAATGGGAATATAAGGTCATAGACCAAACCGAATCCCAAACTATTTCCTTTTCCTGTAGGGTTCGATTCTTTTTCTCACATTTTGTCTCGGTTATCCATACACTGGTGTTTGTTGTAGCCATTTTAGGCTAGTAACACCATCCCTTGTTCCCTAAATCTCCATATAATCCCGGTTTAGCTACAGATCATCCTTTACATTCCCAAATGGTTGAATATACTGGTGATTCTTCCCCAACTTTAACCTTTTGCAATTCCCAAGTTTCCCTAGGTTCTTGTTTACAATCCATTGTCTCATTTTCATATTCTAATTTGGTCAGATTCATGGTTAAGATTCCCCATGGAATAGATTCACCTACTGCCCTCGGTATTGGTAAACAAGCAGTGATCTGCATAACATTTTGTAAATTGGCAAATCCTTTAATCAATCCTACCATCAAATTTTCCTCAGCCGTTTGTTTGGGAATTTCAATCACTTGTTCTGTCTCTATTTGTCTTTCATTCCTGTCCACCAAGTCAGCCCATGATCCTGCCAACACTACCAACCCAAATGGAATCCAAAGAACGATCATAACCTGATATGAAAAATGAGACATTTTTCAAAGTCAAATTTAAAGTCTTTGGGTCACGGTTGATAATCTTCCATGGAATAGGTGCTTTCTTCACTCGAGTATAATGGATCCAAGCATCCGATTCTGCTATCTTGATAGCCGTAAAAGTGGTTAACAGTACTTGGAAAGGTGCTTTCCAACGTTCCTGTAAAGGTTCAGAGGTCCAGGTCTTCACATAGACGTAATCTCCTGGTTGGAAATCATACACTGAATTTTCCAGGGATAAAGGTCTATTCCAAATTACTGCACTCCGAATTGCAGCCAAAGTTTTTCCTAGAGAAAGCAAATAGTTATATACATCCTGCTTTCCTTTTACATGTACGTTTGGATTTGGTTCTGGAGACTCATATGGTTTTCCATATAATAATTCATAAGGACTGAGTGAGGTTCCACTCTTTGGCTGTACCCTGATACGTAATAATGCCAATGGAAGCGCCTGAGGCCACTTTAGACTGGTTTCTTGACAAATTTTACTTATTTGTCGTTTCAAAGTTTGATTCATCCTTTCCACTTTCCCACTAGATTGGGGTCTCCAAGATAAATGTAGGTCACAATTAATACCCAATACTTTGCTAACACTTTGGACTACTTCAGCAACAAAGTGTGGACCTCTGTCAGAAGAAATTCCAATAGGAACTCCAAATCTCGGAATTATTTCTTGTAATAACCACTTCACCACTTCTTTTGCTTGTGTAGTGCGACAGGGAAGGGCTTCTGGCCATCCTGTAAAAGTATCAACCCCTACCAGGATGTACCGGTACCCATTTTGTCTGGGTAGCTCTGAAAAATCTACTTGCCAATCATCTCCAGGTTCTACACCAGATTTCAGTCTACCCATTTGAACCTTTTTCTTAATCATTGGATTATTTTTCAAACATACTTCACACTTTGCAGTTACCATTTTAGCTATTCCCAACATCTTAACTGATATTACTTGTTTTCGTAAAGATGTTACTAAGGCTTCTGCTCCCCAGTGACATTCCTGATGTCTCGTTTGAATTATCTCTCTCATCACAAGAGGTGGAATTACTACCTGTCCATTAGGGGTTACCCACCATCCCGCTAAGTTTTTCTTAGCATTTAATAACTGACCCAATTTGTCATCTTCCTCTGAATATCTCGGGTTTTCCCTAGGAAGGGTTACTGTTTTAGAAGGAATTATTGCCATTTGCAATGCTTGTTTCTTTGCTACCTTTTTTGCTGTTCTATCAGCTAAATTATTCCCAGCTATTACTTTTGTATTCCCAATCTGGTGTGCCTTACAGTGCATGATTGCTACTTGATCTGGCTTTTGAACTGCTTGCAATAATCATAAAATTTCTGTTTGATGCTTAATGTTTGATCCTTGAGAGGACAATAACCCCCTCTCTTTCCACAAAGCTCCATGGACATGCACTACCCCAAAGGCATATTTTGAATCAGTCCAGATACTTACTTTCTTGTCTTTGCTTATCTCTAAGGCTCGAATTAAAGCGATGAGTTCCGCCTTTTGGGCTGATGTGGTACTCGCCAATGCTCCTGCTTCTATGACTGTAGTCTCTGTTGTTACCGCATATCCGGCGTATCGGACTCCTTGTTCCATGAAGCTGCTTCCATCACTATACAGTTCCCAGTCTGGTCGCTCCAGTGGTACATCCTTCAGATCTTCACGACTGGAATAAACATACTCGATGGCAGCCAAGCAATCATGCTCCAGTCGTCCTTCTTCCTGTATGGAACTTAAAAATACTGCAGGATTTACCAGGTTAGTTGTCTTTAGAATCACATCATCCTGTTCAGTCAGTACTACCTGGTACTTCATCATTTGGCTGGGGGACAGCCAGTGTCCCCCCTTCTGTTCTAGGACAGTTATCACCATGTGTGGGACATAGACTGTTATTGTTCTTCCCAAAGTCAATTTCCGAGCTTCTTGTATGAGCATCACTGTTGCTGCCACTGCTCAAAGGCAGTTTGGCCACCCTTTACTCACTGTGTCCAGTTGTTTAGAGAAATATCCGACTGGTCGTTTCCAGCTTCCTATCCTCTGGGTTAACACGCCCGGTGCAAGGTGTTGCCTTTCATGAACAAACAACTGGAAATCTTTGGTTAGATCCGGCAGTCCCAAGGCAGGTGCAGACATTAAGGCACGCTTCAACTCTACAAAAGCCTTTTGTTGTTGTGGGCCCCATACAAAGGGAGGGTTCTTTTGGGCCTCGTACAGCGGTTTAGCTATTAGCCCATAGTTCATGATCCAAAGGCGACACCACCCTCTCATTCCCAAAAATGCTCTGAGTTCATGAATATTTCTCGGCTCAGGTATACCACAAATAGCTTCTTTGCGATCTTTTCCTAATTGTCGTTGTCCTTTTGAAATCTCAAAGCCCAGATATATCACAGTCTGGCAGGCTGTCTGGGCTTTCTTCCTGGACACTTTGTATCCATTTAGTCCCAGGAAATTCAAGAGGTCGATAGTCACCTGTATACAGGTAAGTCTTTCTTCTGTAGCAATCAATATGTCATCCACATATTGTAAAAGTAAATGCCCAGGTCTTGATTTATCCTGTTTCCACATTTCAAGTTCCTTTGCTAATTGATTTCCAAAGATAGTTGGACTGTTTTTAAATCCTTGGGGTAATCTAGTCCATGTCAACTGCATCTTTCGCCCGGTTTGAGGATTTTCCCATTCAAAAGCAAACAGTTTTCTGCTTTCTTTTTCCAAAGGTATACAAAAGAAAGCATCTTTTAAATCAAGCACTGTAAACCGTTGATAAGTGTCCCTTAATGCTGTTAACAGTGTATAAGGGTTTGCTACTACAGGATAAATGTCCTTAACTAGTTGATTTACTGCTCTCAAATCTTGTACCAGCCTATATTCACCCAAGGGTTTTCTGACTGGTAAAATAGGAGTCTTATACTCAGATTCACATTCTTCCAAAATGTTATACTCCAAAAATTTATCACTCAATTTCTTCAATTCCTGTCTCACTTCCGGTTTGATTGGATATTGTTTAATTCTCACTGTTCCTGCGCCTTCCTTCAAATCTATTTTAACAGGCTCTGCTAGTTTCGATTTACCAGGAATATCTGTTTCCCATACAGTAGGGATCACTGCCAAATCCACCTCCGGTGGAATTTCTTGTTCCTTTACTCTTTCTTGTATCATCAAGGTTTCTCCCGTTTTTGACTCGGGTATTTTCAAGAAAAGTTCTCCTTCATCAAAAACAATTTGTGCATTTAATTTAGACAACAAATCTCTTCCTAACAAGGGTATCGGACATTCTGGTACATACAAAAATTCATGTGTAATTATCTTATTTCCAAATTTCAAATCTAGGTGTTGTAGGAATGGCCTGGTTTTCTTCTTTCCCTGTTGCTCCTATTATATTGGCTGGTTTTTTTCCTATTTTTCCTTTACATGTATTTAATACCGAAAATGTCGCTCCTGTATCTACTAAAAATTTAACTTCTTTATCTCCCAGCTAAATTTTAACCAGAGGTTCAGCTGGGTTCCCCTCCGGTCCCCTTCAGTCGTCTAAAATCATTATCTTGGCAAGGTCGTGAGAAACACTCTTGTTTCTAGGGCAATCCTTTTTCCAATGTCCTTCCTCTCTACACAAAGCACACTGATTTACTCCTAAGGGGGTATTAAATTTCCGATGGCCACAGTGCATACAACCTCCCCTCCCATTAAATCCTCGTCCTCTTCCTCTGCCCCTTCCTCTGTCTACCGTTCCTGTCATTACTGCCAATAAATCTGTTCTCCTTGATTTTCTTTCTTCTCTTTCTCTGTTGTTATATACTCTCCATGCGACTTCCAGCATTGTATTCAAACTCCTTGAATTCTCTCCCTCCAGTTTCTGGAGTTTTTTCCTTATATCTGGTGCCGATTGCCCCATAAAAATCAAAGCCAGTTGCATTTGTGCTGCCTCTGTTTCCACCCTCAAATCAGTATGTTTTCTGGCAGCTTCCTTTAATCGTTCCCAAAATGCTGAGGGAGATTCATTTTTATCTTGTCTTACTTCATATAATTTAGACCAATTCAGAGATTTAGGCATGGCATGTCTAATCCCATATAAAACCCATTTCTGATACCGTCTCAGTCTTTCTCTATGTGTTACATTATTTGGATCCCACTGCGGATCCCCAGATGGAAAATTCTGTTCTATTGTTCCACCTGTAATTCCACTCATCACATCCAACTCTGCCTGAGCTTTACCAGCTTTTAATACCGTTTGCTTCTCTGTATCATCTAACACATTATCCAGGATCACCTGTAAATCATTCCAGTCTGGATTCTGTGTTCTAGTTATAGTATCTGCCACCTTGCCCACTTTTTCAGGATCTTCTCTATAATTTCCTGCTGCCTGCTTCCAAGTCATCAAATCCATAGCTGTAAAAGGTACTTTCACATAGACCGGTCCATCACTACCAACTCCCTGTCGCAGGGGAGCTATAGTCTGTGTCTGTTGCCGAGTTCTCCGTGAAACAGGAGTATGAATTACAATCTCCGATAATCTCTCTTCCACATCTCCTGTTCCACTGCTATCCGGTTCAATCGCCTGTTCTCGTGCCCTAGATTCTCGACCCTGATTCCTTTCTCTCCTAAGAGGGGATATATCTAATTCTGGTCCATCATCACTCCCAGTGACAATCTTTTTCTTTAAACAACCTTTCCCGATCTCACAAGTTGAGCAACACCTTTTTACTTTCTTGTTATCAGCAGTTACAGCCATCACAAAATTATCTCCATCAGTTAACTTGCATTCATCCTGCCAGTCTTTTCTCTGTCTCAGGTAAAAGAACAAATCCACATATGGCATTTCACTCCATTTCCCTTCCCTTTTACAGTATAACATTAACTGCAGAATAGTATTATAATTCAGTGTTCCATTTATGGGCCACTTTTCCTGATTTTCCAATGTATACAGAGGCCACCAATTATTACAATACTCAATCATCTGGCTTTTTGGCAAATCCTCATATAAATCTCCCCAATGTGCCAATGAACATCCCAATGGAGAATTTTTCGGGATTTTATCATTTACAGCAAGATTACGCATGCTTTTACTTTTAAACAACCGAGTTAACTTAGATGCCATGGTATAATCACTCACAGTACAATACACAATTATTCAACTCTGTCTCCCCGATCCGCGGATCCACGCTGCACACTCGCTTTCGTGCTTAATTGCACGTCTCACCCTTACAGCCACACTCACACTTTTCCACAATTGTTACTTTAAACAAAGACATAAAACACAATATTATACACTTCTTAATTTTCTTCTCGATACACAGACACAATAAACAATTCTGTATCAGAAGAAAAACCCCTCCTAACTTCTTGTTAGAGGCACTACCTTAGAGAACACTAGAGCATGTAGGTTCTCTTGTTTCCACTTTTGTCCAACCCTGCAATAGCTTTTGCTTATGTCTTACGGGCAGGCGCCTAGGCTTCCTCTTCCACAAGGATCCTTATAGTCCAACCCTGCGCAGCTCTCACCGCGTCTGACAGGCAGACTTACTCAGTGAGACTCAAACCCACTGGTGGGTCTCCAACCCACTCCTTACCATACACTTATTATAGTGGGACTCCTACCCACTTACTACAATTACAAGAAGAAGTGTCTTACCAAAATCCAGGGAACGTCGCGAAGAGCCTTACGGATCGGGGATCGATGGGTGTCCCCGAGAAATCCTCGGTGCCGGCTGGAACCGATCAGGTCCCCGACTCCTCCGGTCTCCTTCAGCGAGGTCCCATCTGGGTCGCCAAAACTGTTACCGAAATCTCGGAATGAAGAACTTACCGACACCAATGTGATGTAGATAAGCAGACATTTCTTTATGGACGGCCGGGTGCGTGAGCGAGTCCCCTCACGATCGACGCACACCATGGTTCAAAATCATACACCTTATATAGAACTCATTCATACATATTCATTAAATATTCATGCATAATCGTAAGATTTCCCATAAATCATTAACATACTCTCCTCCCATATCCGATTCTGTGCAGTAAAGGTTAGAAAGGTCCGGAAATGGGTCTGGGGTACGATTTGGGTAGGTGGTATGTGAGTCGGTGGTCTCGATCTCCCCCTGCCGGAATTACCTGCCACTTAAGGTAACTGTTTCTTGGCCAGCAACTATGGGTTGCTTCACTCGACTCTTCCCAGTTCACATAAATTCTCATTTTGACATTTTAGTACATCCTCCTAGGTTACATATAAACAATCATCTCAAATCTTAAGTCTGTTATCTAAGTTCTAAACATTCCTACTAGGTGATTCTGACCAATTCCTCCGTCCTTGGTACGGGGCTGTACAGAGGATTTTCTATAGCCGCTTTTTACTATAACTATAAGTTTCATTAAAATATATTTTCTTATCCTCTTATATTTCTATTACATGATTGATTTTATAAAATCAAATAATCAATCAAATAAAGTCAATCAATCTTAACTTATTAGCAAATCTATAACAGCAGGGGGACCTAAGCCAAAATCTGAGCTAGAATTCAGGCACTTTAGGCTGCTCCAGTGGTTCAAGAAAGGCTTCAGACTGAAAGATCCCGCACTATGCCATCTTAGCAGACTTAAGGAAGAAACTCAGCATCCTGGAGTTCAGCTGTAAGCCTTGTGGTCTCAGTTGCCTTTGCAGCAAGGGATATGTGTGTTAGCAGTACACTTAGAGCTTATCTGGTTTCAGTAGCGAGGAGGCTGGTTTTCCGTAACTGCTCAGTATGCTTCAGGTGGGGCGTCTTTACAAAGCTGAGCTCTTGGTTTGATGGTGGGAACAGGTGAGTGCTGCTCTCTGGAGACCGTAAAGCCCCGTCTTAACAAGGCGCTGCTGCAGGCGGTGAGCCCTGGAGCACCCTGGTACGGAGCCCTACGTTAGGCGCAGGTGGTGGCTGAGATGCTCTGCCTGCTTGAGGCAGCGCTCGGGTGCGCGTGTCGCTGTCAGCAGGCTGCTGGGGTATCGCTGTCAGCAGGCTGCTCTGCCTTGCTTGGGCTCATACTTCTCAGCTCCCGTGCGGTCGTCTCCGATTGCAGCGATACAGACAGCAGATTTTTCTCTCCGGCTCTGTTTTGTGAGCTTTGTGCCTTCTCTGAATGGATTTCAAAGCTCGTTTAAGTGCATGGGAAGGAATTCAGAAATCATGTTTTATATGCAGCATCACTTTCTGAGGGTGCAAACTGATTGCTAAGTTACAAACCAGCCCAAGGGCTCCGTCAGAAGTTAGAAACCAGCCGCAAAGTTGATCTGCTGAGGGAAGAGAAGGGTCCCGTATCTTCTCGCGGAGCATCTAGTGCTGGTGCCACCCAGCCCGGAGTCAGGGACTGGCTCTGAGGCTGCCTGGAAAATCCAGGCGAACCGAAGGAATTCTGTACTGACATGGCAACCTCTCCCCAGGCCGTGAGACCAGGCTGCCCCTGCGCATCAAAGGGAGCGGCATAGGGCCCCAGCTGCGCTTCAGCTTTGACCAGCTGGACATCGGGAAGGTTTTTGTTGCATCAGCCCCCAGCTACGAGGTGAGCAGTGGGGCTTGCTGGGGTTGGGGTGGATCCTGATGGCCCCTGGGGCAGCAGTGAGCTTTGTGCACCTGCTGGATTTCTGGCAACACAGGCAGTTATGTGCACGCATTATTTGATGTAAGTTAAATGTGGGAGTTTTTGCAGAATCTGGATAGTTTTGATGGGGTCTGAAAGGTGTGTATGTTGTCCACAAAGCCCCGATCCCTGCGTTTTGGCAACCTCCCTTTGAGACCAGCTGGGAGGCTTCATGCAGAAAATCCAGCCCTTGACACATGATAGCAACACCGGGTCAAAAAGGTCAGGGTCCAGAGGCTTTT